>NC_045438.1:143056664-143250178 GCF_002776525.5 Piliocolobus tephrosceles
CCCAGCTACTCAGAGGCTGAGGAGAAGAATGGCGTGAACCCAGGAGGCGGAGTTTGCAGTGAGCTGAGATCACGCCACTGCACTCCTGCCTGGGCGACAGAGCAAGACTCCGTCTAAAAAAGAGAGAGAGAGAGAGAGAGAGAGAGAAAAGGAAATACCCATGGGTGGTGGGTGGCTTATCAATATCATTCTGTGACATAGCAAACAATTAACCCTATAATTTAAAAAAAAATCATAGCAGGTATTCAGTTGTACAAAAAAAGGGTCCAAAAATTGTATAACTACAAAACTATATAACTGCTGGCCTCAACTTAAATACCATGAAGGCAATAGAACTTGAGCACCAGAAAATAATGTGGCATAGAGACTTGTAAAATAAGATAAAGGTTTCCCACATTTCTGAAGAAAGGGGAAAATACCAATAGTAAAAGTCACATTTCACTAACTCTATAGAGCAATCACTCACTCTTACACACAATGCAGTGGGTAAGTCTCAGGAATTTTATCCGAGTTTACGAACTATAATTAAATGATAATAAAAAATAGCAAGGAGAAAAAAATAAATCCCAGAGAACATTACAAAATAATTCCTAATCAAGGCTAGATTCTGAGTGCCACTGGTAGACACTCCCATCCTTATGATTTTATATAAAAGAAAATCAAAACTAGAGACTTCAAGGAACCAGAGGTTACACAGGTCACTGGTTCTTAACCTTTGGAATGCAACAGAATCAAATGGTGCACTTGTTTGAAAAAAAAAACAAACGTCCACCGCAGACGTATGTTATCGTTAACTGTCCTATGTATATGCTGTGTGTGTATGAGGAGGATGAGGAAGTGTGATGTGACAGACAGAAGGGTACTGCTGAAAGTATATTTTTAAAAACAATCTCAGGCAATTCCAAAACACAGCAAATTTTGAATACCATTAGGTTACTGGTATTGCCAGTCTCTGAACTGCTAGGCCATTTACAGAAGCAGTGCCAATGTTCACTATAATTTCATCTCAAAGGTCCATACTGTGGGACAAAGTTAAAATGAAGCACTGTTGTAAATCTGTTCTTTTGGTAGTGACACTGACAGGGGCTGAGACAGACGGCTTTATACATAGTTCCTCTGAGTGGTAGGCATATTGAAAGGGGCAAGACTACAAGTGTGGTAAGACCAATTTTGGCAGCCACATGGGAAAATTAGTCTTGCTGCATCAACACCCTTTCTCATAATTAAATAGCACAGTGAAATCATATTTTGAACATAACCTTGGCATTAACATTTCGCTAATGCCCTTCTGCTCCCATCCCAGCTCTCAAATCATAAACATCAACATTCCTGAATTAAGACCAGCAAGAAGACCCTGGTTATGTCATTATGTCATCATTCATGAGTGATCATTCACTCCTGCATATGTTTGACCATTTGGGCAAACATATGCTGCTGTGATTTTTCTTTCAAACTCCAGTTTCTGGAAAATGATAAACACATAAGATAAAACATTGCTCTAAGATGAACTGTGGAAAAGTTCCAAGAGTTTGTATGAAATCTCAAAAAACACAGTGACGATTTTGTCAATTTTAAAGAACATTACCAACAAACTACACACACACACTCTCTCTCTCTCTCTCTTTGTAGTTTTAAAAGCTAAAACAAAAAGTAGAAGGAAAGAATAAAGATCAAAGCAAAAGTCAATGAAATAGGAAATAAAAAATCAATGAAATCAATAAAGAAAACCAATGGAACCAAAAAGAAAGTTGTTTGAAAAGATCAAAAAAATTGGTAGACCTCTAACCTGACTGAAATAGAAAGAGACAGAGATAACCAAATTACCAGTATTGGGAATGATATTCTACAGGTATTAGAAGTATAACAAGTGGGTATTGTTAACAACTTTATTTCAATAAATTCAACAACTTACATAAAACAAACAAATTTCTTAAAAGACACAAACTACCAAAGCTCATTCAACAAGAGAAATACAAATGGATCTATATCATTAAGGAACATTAATAGAATTTGCAGTTTAAAACCTTCCCTGGTCAGGCACAGCGGCTCATGCCTGTAACCCCAGTACTTTGGGAGGCTAAGGGGGATGGACCACTTGAGCTCAGAAGTTTGAGTCAAGCCTGGGCAATGCAGAGAAACCCTGTCTCTAGAAAAAAATACACAAATTAGCTGGGCATGGTGGTGCATGCTTATAGTCCCTACTTGGGAGGACTGCTTGGGCACAAGAAGCCAAGGTTGCCATGAGCCGAGATTGCACCCCTGCGCTCCTGCCTGAGCAACAGAGTGAGACCCTGTCTCAAAAAAAAAAAAAAAAAAAAAAAACCTTCTCAAAGAGAAAACTCAAGGCCCAAATTACTTCACCAGTAAATTCAACTATACATTTAAGACAAAAATTAATACCAGCTACCACCTCAACAGAAAAAACTTGAGGAACTACTTCCTCCTCTATAGAGAAGAAATACATAGAATCATTCTATAAATCCATGATTCTCTAATAGAGAAGCCAGCCAAAAATGTTAAAAAAAAAAAAAAAAAATGACAAACCAATCACTCCCACAAACATCGATGCAAAACACTATTCACAACATTTTAACACAACAATATATAAAAAGAATAATATCATGACTCACGCCTGTAATCCCAGCACTTTGGGAGGCCGAGGCAGGCGAATCACAAGGTCAGGAGATTGAGACCATCCTGGCCAATGTGGTGAAACCCTGTATCTACTAAAAATACAAAAATCAGCTGGGCTTGGTGACGCGCACTTGCAGTCCCAGCTACTCAGGAGGCTGAGGCAGGAGAATCATTTGAACCCAGGAGGCGGAGGTTGCAGTGAACCAAGCTTGTGCCACTGCACTCCAGCCTGGTGACAGAGCGAGACTCCATCTCAAAAATATATATATAATAATAATAATACATCATGGCCAAATGAGACTTATCCCAGGAATAAAATATTTGATATTTAAAAAAATTATCAATATAATTCACCATTTTAAGAAGCTTAAAAAAAGAAAGAAAACCACACAATAATCTCAATAGACAAAGAAAAAACATTTGCCAAAATCCAACACTAATTCCTGATTAAAACTCTCAGCAAACTAAAAATAGAAAGAAACTTCTTAAAACAGATAAAGGGCATCTATTTTAAAAACCTACAGCTAACATCACACTTAATGGTGAAAGAATAAATACTTTCCCTCAAAGACGAGGAAAAAGGCCAAGAAGATCTGATCTTGCCACTTCCATTCAGCACTGTCTTGTAGGTACCAGAACAATTGTCAAGGTCTGAGATTTTACCCTACTTGTAAGCCAGTAAGTTACCCTATTACTGTTTCATTGATGCTGCCGAAGACAGGAGACACCTGGGTCAGAGACATAGGATTTTATGATTAATGGCACAACAAAAGGCATGTCCACCACATTTGGATAGATTCCCCTGCCCTCCCACATGGTGACATGAAGGGATTCAGATGGATGCCTGCACACACAGTAGGCTGCTTACAAGAAAGGAACCCTTGGACATTGGAAATCTACTGTTTTCATGGTAAGAAGTAAGCAAGCCTGTTCTTTGTTCAACAGGGAACTATTCTACCATCCCACAAGGATGCTCACTGCAATCAACCCTGAGAAATAGCCTGGGCAAAGAGTAGTTATGGCACTAAATTCTTGGCATACCCAGCAAAATATGTAGGAATATGACACCAATAGAGGAATATCTCCCAATAGCAGTAAGACTAGACAAAGAAATAAAAGACACCCATGTTAAAAATAAAAGGTACTCAACCATATTCACAAATGACATCATTTTTGTAAATACTGATGAAATCTATTTTTAAAAGCTACTGGAACTAATACATGAGTAAAGCGAGATAGCAGGATATAAGGTCAACATGCAAAAATCAACTATATTTCTAATACCAGCAAGAGGCAACTGAAATTTAAAAAATAACACAATTTATAGCAGCATCAAAAACTATTAAACACTTAGGAATGAATTTAGAGATGTGTAAGACCTGTACACTGAAAGCTACAACAAAATACACTCAGGGAAAACTGAAAAAGACCTAAACAAATGGAGAAATATATAGTTTTCTTAGGTCAGAAGACGGTACATCAGTTCCTCCCCAAAAGTGAATTAAAAATTCATTATAACATCATCCAAAATTCCAGCCAGTTTTTATAGAAACTGAGATGTTTCTAAAATTCACATGGAATTGCAAAGGACCTAGAATCACTAAAACAATTTTGAAAAAGAAGAAAAACGTTGGAGGAATAACACTATCTGATTTCAAATTTTGTTGTAAACAAGCCACAATAATAGAGTATAAGAGTGGCAAGAAGATAGTAGCAAGGAGATAGGATTCAAAGAGTGCAGAAATAGATTCACACTTAAACGGACTACAGAATTTCAACGAAGGTGAAAACAAGCTCAGTGAGGAAACAATAGTCTTTCAAACAAATGTTACTGGAACAAGTGGATATAATATAAATATGAGAAAAAAAGACAAACTAAAAAAAATTTTGATCTATACATAGCTTTATATTCAAAAGTTACTTCAAATGGATCATAGGCCTACATGTGTCACCTAAAGCTGTAAAACTTCTGGAAGATATAGAACATGCTGTGACCCTGAGTTAAGCAAAGATTTATTCAATATGATACTAAAAGCACAATCCGTAAAAGAAAATATTGATAAATTGAACTTCATCAACATTTGAATCTTCTGTTCTTTGGCCGGGCGTAGTGGCTCACGCCTGTAATCCCAGCACTTTGGGAGGCCGAGACAGGTGGATCACGAGGTCAGGAGATCGAGACCATCCTGGCTAACACGGTGAAACCCCGTCTCTACTAAAAATACAAAAATTAGCTAGGCATGTTGGTGGGCGCCTGTAGTCCCAGCTATTCAGGAGGCTGAGGAAGGAGAATGGCGTGAACCCGGGTGGCAGAGCTTGCCCTGAGCTGAGATCCCGCCACTGCACCACTGCACTCCAGCCTGGGCAACAGAACAAGCGACTCCGTCTCAAAAAAAAACTTCTGCTCTTTGAAAGACACTGTTAAGGGAATGAAAAGACAAGCCACAGACAGAGAGAAGATATCTGATAAAGGCTTTGTATCCAGAATGTGTTTTTTTTTTTAAACTCTCAAAATTCAATAAGAAAACAAACAGCCCAATTTTTGTAATGGCAGAAGGAAATACATGATGGCAATTAAACAGATAAAAAGATACTCAACATGTTCTGTCACTAGGGAAATGCAAATTAAAACCACAATGAAAAAGCACTACATACCTGTTGAATGGCTAACATTAAAAAGACTGACTATACCAGTGTTGGGGAGGATGTGGAGGAACTAGAACTCTCATATGCTGCTGGTGACAATGTAAAATGGTACAACCACTGTGGAAAAGTGTGACAGTTTCTTAAAAGGTTAAACATATAGCTATCATATGATTCAGCCATTCTACCCCTAGGTAATTACACGTGGGAAATGAAAGTACATGTCCAATCAAAAACTTGTACTTAAATATTCATAGCAGCTTTATTCAACATAGCCAAAATGGGAAACAACTCAAATGTCCCTCTCATCGGGTGAATGGATAAACGAACTGTAATACAGCCACACAATTAAACACTACTCAGCAACAACAAGAATAAACCACTGAGACATGCGACAAAATAAATCAGTCTCAAAATAATTAAACTGGGGTTGGGGGAGGGAGAATATTAAGAAAGATAGCTAATGCGTGCTGGGCTTAATAGGTGATGGGTGGATAGGTGCAGCAAACCTTGGCACACGTTTACCTGTGTAACAAACTGGCACACCCTGCACATGTACCCCAGAACTAAAAATAAAATTAAAAATTAAAAAAATAATAATTAAACTGACTGAAAGAAGGCAGACAGGAAGGAGTATACATTGTATGACATCAATCACATAAAATTTTTAAAATTCAAACTACTCTACAGGAATCAAAAGTAGATACCTGCAGATTGACTGCAGATGGGGAAGAGGGCCGAGAGAGTCATACGTATGTCAAACTTATCAAATTGTACACTTTAGTTTACTGCAGTTAGTTACAGCCCAATAAAGCTATTTTTTAAAATCTGCATTTTATTAACTCCAAAAAATTCATTTATCACTATATTCCCACTAAAACCTTATATAGTACTATGTAATTGCTATGAAATTTTAGTGTCAAAGCATGTTGTACAAACTCTATAAGGAACAGTACTCTCACGTTTACATTGCCAGTTATAAGAGCTAATTAGTTCTTCACAAACTGAGTTATGGAGAATGTGTTTTCCTTATCAGAATGAATTTCCAACTCCTGTCCACACAGCCAGTGTTGAGTCTCTCATTTCGAAAATTTAATCTTCCCTAACCTTGTTTATCCACATTGTCTCAAGGAACATTTTAGGGTTTCAGGAATTCAAGAAAGATGACCTTGCAGTGATCTGTTTTTCACACTCACCTGAGCTGACTTGCTGCAGATGACTCCATGAATCTCCAAGTAGCTGAAGGTTAACTCAAGCTGCAATTGAGGGGAAAGGAGGAAAGAAAAGACCTGTAATGAGGGTTTTAAAACATAAAATTCAAGGTAAAAAAAAAATCCTACAACTAGAAACAGTCAAGAGCAAATAAGACATTGGGCATCTTCTGAAGGCGGGCTGGTTTAATATCTCCATTCATTCAACAAGACAGAAACATCATTTATTAAATTTCAGAAAAAGTATTACTTACTTTACTAAAAAAGAAAAGAAAGGAAGCTGCATGCCCAACTTTTAAAACTTTATCCAGAGACAAACACAATAGTAGAAGTTGGTGTAAAAGCAATCACAGTTTTTGCCATTCAAAGTACTAGCAAAAAACACAATTACTTCTGCACAAACCTAATAAGTTTTTGCACTTATCCACTATTTATTCATTGAAAAATGAATGTATGGAAGGAACCATCTAAACACTTTTTTTCCTTTTTCACTTCAAAATTTTGCTTCAGAAAGTCCTATCAGGATAAAGTCAATGTTGGTTTTCCCTTCTTTCTAAACCTTTAGCTATTTGTTACACTCTGACCACTTATCAGAGTCAGCCATCCTTCTACTGTCTTCCATAAAAATTCATAGTTTGAATGGATTTAGAGAAATAAATCTATGTTTACCCAAATTAAATCTATATTTACACAAATACAATATTTAGGAATTTTAAGTTGTGCTTAGATGAAATGCACAGAGTTAAACAAAAGTCCTCTCTCTCTGCATGTAAACAAATGATTATTTGTTTCCTTTCTATTTTAACAAGTGCTCCTCTCTTCTCCTGTAATCAGCAGGGTTTTTTTTTTTCTTTAAAATATCCCCAGTCTTTCACTCTTTACCTGTTTTTCCTGATGAAGAGCCACTAATCTTTCTTCCCAGTTTTTCCCATTTCAGCAAATAATCACAGAGCATGGAGCTAGAGACAGCGGGGGACCAAGTTGGATCAATTTATTTTACCCTCCCACATTAAACCTAGAAATATAATGATAAAAGAACACATCCAGAACCAAACCCACAAGGGATTTAGTTCTACTCCCTGGTGGTATGTTGTACCATGATACATTGGTAGAATAAATTTTAGAGCAGAAAAACCCTGAATCTCCAGTTAAACATCTCGAAGTATAGTGATGAAGTTATTATTAATAGTGGGGAGGGAAGTAAATACTGGGCAGAAAACCCCTGAATCTCCAGTTAAACATCACGAAGTATACTGATGAGCTCTGGAAATAGAAAGACAACTCGCTCATTCATTATTCACTTCGTCAACTGACAAACACTTATGAAAAGCCTACTGTGTGCCAGTATTGGAAATACAAAGAGGATTGAGACATTTGTTTTGTCCTCCAAGAGTTAAATGCAGCATTTAAGGCACACGTTTAAAAGCATTAAATTAGAGTAGAAGTTTTCTTACCTATGATTACCAAGATCTATACATAATTTGGTTTTGAAAAGTCATTTAAAGCAGGAAATTATTTTCTAAAAAGTATACATACCTTTCTTATTTTAATTTAAAGTTTATGAATAAATATTCATTCACTATCCTTTAATATTGCGCCAAAGTTTTCCTTTGAGTTAAGCCCACTGGCTGGCCCTCCAGTGGCCTTTCTGCATAAGCCATACTCACAAGCATGGCTTCCAGCTTCCAATTTAAGTCTCTTTAAAAATGCAGAACTGCAAAATACTTGCAAAGCAGTATGACGGCAGACGTCTTCTAGATTATTATGCTCCTCACCACCCCTCCCCCAACTATAAAGTTGTCTAGTCTTTAAAACAGCAATTTAAGTAATTCATTTTTATCAATATTCAATGTCATAGATATTCTTCTTTTGCACTCATATTTCATTGCTACATAAAATATCTTTCACTAAAATGTTTCACTAAAAACATTTGCTATTATAACTGCTATAAACAGGTTTAGGAATAAACCCATGACCCTCAATGAGCATCTCATTCAGTGGGTGGGAGCAGGTGTGAATAGGTGTGAACACATACCCTCTCTTACATGCTAACAGCTATGAAAATGCAGCCAGCATCAGTCAGCATCATCAGGGATAGGAATGGCCACCTTTGGTCAATTTGGCTCAGCAAGATTAGTTGGAGGTCAACTAAGATGCTTCTACTGTACCTGAGTGCTTTCCCTTGAGTAGAATAACAAAGTGCTGGGGAGGCAGGAAAGACTGGTGACATTTCATCTAAGCCCTGAAGAATGACTTCAAGTTCCTCAAGCAAACAAGGAGTGCAGAGGGAAATTCAGGCAGAAGAAAACGAATTTGCAAAGGCATTGAGGTGTTAAAAGAACTAGGACAAGGAAGAAACTAAAAGGAGCAGATCCTGCAGTATTAGTGATCAATAAGAATGACTGGCTGAATCTGTGATTAGTCGAAGTCCCGGGTTATTATTAATAGTGGGGAGGGAAGTCTCTAAAACATACTGAAAGACGTCACAGAAAGGTTCAAATCATTCTCTTATCTCACCTATGGCTATTTTTATTAGGCCTTTGCTCCTAGTCCCCACAACCCATCATCCACTCCACTTCAACCCACCCAAAGACAATTTAAACAATGTCACTGGATTAGATTTATGGGCAGGAAGAAGCAGGAAGACTAGTTAAGAAGAAGCTGAGGCAGACGTAGGCTGCATGAAGACTTGAGGACATTTTTCAGTTAGAAATTACACTCATTAAGTATCACCACAGAAATTAGTGTATTATTAGATAAGAGGAAAAACTTAACCCAGATTGTCAATAGCCTTTCCACCAATCTCTTGCTCACCTCACACCCACACCCTGGCAAGGCAGTGCCCATCCCACAAACAACAGAGCAGATCTAAATATGATAAAGAGGCTGTCTTCAGTAACTCCCGCTCTTCCCCAGGCAGCAGTCCCCGCTTCAGCCCCTCAGCCAGGCCTCAGCCCTGACTGCCTTGCTGAGCTGTTTCCCTCCCACCACTGCCTCCTCCACAACCCTCAGCCCGCACTCCAACTCCCCAAATGCACTGTGGTCTTCCAAACTGCTAAGCCTTTTGATCAGTATAAAACCCCTTATTTGCCTGGCTGATGGGTAATTTTTCAACCCGCCCTCTCTGCAAACCCTTCTTTGATCTCATAATTACCCACCCCCTGAAAGAAAAGTTAGGGCCTTCTGGGGTGACAGGACAGTTCTATTTCTTTATCTGGGTGTGACTGCAGAACTATTTGCTTTGTAGTTAATTACTGAGATGTACATCTCTGTTTTGTGCATTTGACTATACATGTTGTATTATTTCACAATAAAATGACAAAAGAAAGCATGTTTAATTAATCGGTTCCCAAAGAGAAGACATCTATGTCATAGTCAATGCTTAACACTAATGTTCTAAACATAATTATTTCCCTAGAAAATTACTATTGTTGACATTGGTTTTACTTCTCAGTCAAGACGTAAAGTGGCACATTAAAACCAGCCTTCTCTAAGGGGGAAACCTGCAAAGCTGCAAGCAGATCACTTTGGAAGAAAATCTGCCTTTCTTTATTTGTGATGTTGACAATATCAGAAATCAGAACCAATGTTCAAACTACCCTGGCCACGGGCTGGCTCTGAAACATTATATATATATCACAGGACGGAGCCAAGCCTTTCCTCAGGGGCAGAGCAAGGAGGCAGCAGAATAAAGTCATCCAGCAGAAGGCAGACAGGTGACTTCACAAGAGGTAACACACTTCCACTGTGTCACAGCGTATTAGGGTATGCATATTATTTAGGGGTCTTCTATTCAATAGGGTGCTTGAATATTTTCCTAAGCCCATAAAATTTCCTTCTGTAATTAATTTCTTACCAGTGGGATAATGTCTAATTGAAGTCCTCATATCATGCCTTCAGGTATTTTAATGTATAGTTTAGTCTAACTTCATCGACATAATTTATTTACAAAACATAATAAACATATAGGCTCACTTTATATTATCTAAAGGGGCTTGGGCCAAAAGTCTCATTTTTTGGAGAAACTTTATAAAAGTTAACATTTGTATGATCAGAAAAAAGAAATAAAAAAGGCCACAGATATCCTAAGCCTATAACTAGCAAACATTGCATTGGCATCTTCCCAAAAGTCTGTGCAAATCATGCAAATCATAAGACTGCAAGTCCCAAAAGATCCATTTCATTTGTACCAATAACATGATAGCGCCCTAACTTGGCACCTAAGTCAGAATTTACAAAACAGTGGCTAAACGTTAAATTTCAAGAAACAAGAAAAGACTAATAAGCAAATAACACTGCGGCCCAAACATCATAGCACGATAAGGCTGAAAGCATCTACCAGACCTTACCCATTTTCCTGGATATGTCGGCAGGGGAAGCAGTTCAGCTCAGTAAAAAGTCGAAATAAGTAGGACATGGTGAGTCTAATTTCTCTTTCTCCCATTCATCACTTGTGAATCTTTAGCCAACTTTTCATCTTTTAGCTATTTTCTAATCACTCACCTACAAGGTTACTGTGAGAATTAAATGAGACTGTATACTTATATACTTAGTAAATAACTTATTAGATTCTAGCAATAGCAGAAGCAGCAGCTTTGCAGCCAGCCTCCCTTGATTAGAATCACACATGTGCCACATATTAGTGGAAGTTTAACCTTGGTCAAGTTACTGAACCTCCTTGGGCCTCAGTTCTCTCATCAATAAAAGGGATAGTAATAAGACTTATGGCTCTCATGAGATTCTGTTAAGGATCAAGTTATTTACTAAAACAACACTCCAATGTTATCACCTTTTTAGGAAAAAAAATCCCAATTTCCTATGACCAGTCCATATCCTATAAAAATGATAAACTCCTTTTAGTTAACATAAACAAAGTAAGTCATTATTACAATTAATTCACAAACTATCAGATTGAATTCTGCACCAAGTAATGAAGGACATCTCATGAAAAATGTTATATATCTCTTTTAAAGAACAGAGTGGTGCCTTGTTATTTCTTATAGGCAACATCAGAGTAAATGGAGAACAGCTGAGATAGTTACATTTCTGGTAACGTACTCTTTGGAGTTGTGAAGGTTATTTGCCACATGTCTACAGTCTTAGAAAAATCTGCCAGTACTGATCCAAAGGAAATAAGAAGTAGACTTGAATAAAGTGGAAATCAAGCCCCAGTTGAGAGAGAAAAATAACTGGGACATGGAGCCTTAGGGACAAACAGCACAAAATCCTTCACTGATTTTCTTGGGATGCCTTTACACAGAGAGAGGGAACAAAGGAGTAAAAAAGATGTTTGTCATTACAGCCTTTAGGTGCTTCTGGGAAGAAGGAAGGAAAACTTGAATGTGCTAAGAGAAATCTGAACACAGCTTAAATCAAAAGTCTATGTAAGTGAGGCGTGTGTGTGTTGTGTTGCAGTACGTGAGTGTGTGTGTGTGCACATGTTTAAGAATGCATGAGTAACTATGCATGAGTGTGCATGTGTGAGTTTGCACTGAGTGAGTGTGAGTGTTGAAGGAAGGACTTAATGAACACCTACCTTGGTGGGGATTCGCGCTGTTACAAGGAAGGCTCGGCATGATGTAAGCACCTGTAAGACAGAAGCAGCAGCATCAGTATGTGCCAAAAAGTGGGCCCAGTGGGCTTCGGTGTTTCCACGGGACTTTAATGATACTGAAGCCTCAGAAGGCCACGTGGCTTGGCTCTTGTCATGTAAGAAGAATTAAGACCTGGGACAGCTTCTTGGTCTCATAGAATTAGTTTTAACTTCAAGAGTTCCTGTATCAAAGTTCTTTTAGAACAAATCACAGGTGAAATCTCAAGATGAGAAGCCTGTCAGCAGCCCAAAAACCCAACAGATTGTTCAGATTAAGTAAAACAGGTCTCTGTGATATTAAAATGCAGATATATAGTCACAAGTCTCACTATATCAACAGTAAGCTTAATGGAAGAAAACGACAACTAAGTACTCATTTGCACTTCCCAAATTACACCCACCACCCACATTTGCCCTCTTGCTTTCCATTCTTTGTACTCCAGCTAACAGAGCAAAATCAGGCTTATATATATATTATATAATATACATATTATATAATGCACAGAGCGAAATCAGGCTAAGCTTCCAAAAAATCATCCCTAACTTTGCTTCTCAGCTGTGTCCCTCTCAGTCTTAGAACATTTATGGAAGTTTCCTTTTTGATGCTCAGCTAAGAACATACATACAGCCTGTGGGGTCCCATATGCCTACAGGTTCCTTTACTTAGCAGAGGCCCTCATGAATACAAAGGGGCTGAGCTAGGAGTTCAGATTTTGAGCCAGGATCCCACATCCACGAAGCTTACTGCAAAACTTTCCATTCTGCAACTTTGAGATTTGGGCAGGCCTCATGAGTCTTTTCAATAAAGAAAGAAAACTCTAAGACTTCTCAAGTCCTGATGGGAGAATTGCCCTTTTTTCATTTTCCAAATAACTTCCTTGTCACTAAGCCTGTATTTAGCAAGTGGTGCTTATTTAGCAAGTTATGCTTATGTGCTACTTTAAGAATGCTACATTAGAACAAAACTGTAGAAAGTCAAGAACAGTGGGACCTCAGGTTGTTAAAGGACTTATCCAAAGTCAAACAGCTTTACCCAGACACAACCCCGGGCTTGAACGGCTAAGTGAGCACAGAAAATGAATCAAGGCTATGCCCCTGTGGCGTGCTTTATGCCTTTCCCTAGTCTCCCAACTCTGAATAGAAACAGTGCATTTTCTATAAAATCTTTCTTTGAATAATCATATGTCGTCATGGTAGGGGATAATTCAAGTCAGAACTATTTACGAGACAGATGAGAAGAGAAGTAATCTGACACTGGCTGGGAGAGTGTGATATGAGCAGGTGGGGAAAGTTGAGGGAAAGACAGCCCATTTCAAGACCTTTCACCCAAATGCCACCATCACAGTTATTCACAGGATCAATTTTCACCTGGTATCATTTTTGCAGCTTGATTTTAGAGTTGGCATGCCCTAGGAAGCCACTAATAAATGACTTCTAAAAGTGTAGGCAACAAGTGCCTTCTCAATGCTACAGGCAGTGTGTCAGTCTATTCCATATGCTGTGAGCCAAATCACAGCTTTTCCCTGAGAAAGTTACCCCTTTTTTTTTTTTTTAATACCCTCCTAAGGCCTTAGGGGCAAGGAAATGGGACAAAGCACCAGGCAGTAGAAAGGAGAGGGACAGGGACGAAGTATGGCCAGGATGAGTGCGTAGAGGTCAGGTGTAGCCCGGTAGCAGCAAGACTGGCTACATAATCTGTAGGGACATTGTTCAAATATGATTAAGAATTTCAAGATGATAACAATAAGGCATTAACCCAATTCAGGGAAATGATGAACTCACTTCAAGGTCATATAATTAGGGGAGAAACAGAATTCACATGCTTGGGATGGAAAGCATCCTGTTTGTAGGGTGTCCAGCTCTTTCTGTTTGCACAAGATGTTTCCAGTTTCCGGGCTGAGAATCTTGCATCCCGGGAAACTGGGACTATTGGTCAAGCTACTAGCTTGAATTTTGGAATCAGAAAGACTTACATTCAGATTCTGGCTCTGCCACTTTCTGGCTGCATTTACCTGTTAATGCCAAAGCCTGTGTCCTTAACCACCACACTATATCTATATGTTACTACTCAATCCTGCCTCCTTGTGCTCTAGACGCTGGCAGATGTGTCCTGTGCAACTGCACAGATTGCAGGCCATAAAGCTGTCCCTTAGTCATTGCTACTCTGTCAAGCATTTCCCATGTGCCATGAATAGGTGAGTATCTTTGAGGAGAGTGGCACACTTTAATCCTCACAACAAATATATTTGATGTCATTATTCCCATTTTACAAATGAGTAAACTGAGACTCAGTGATGAACTCACTTCAAGGTCATTCAATGAGAGCAGAAACCGTTTATAAAAGCATCAGAGTTCAAAAGGTTCTTAAGAAGAGTATAATTTAAACCTACAGCTTTGTTAACACCAGAACTGATGTTCTTAACCATCAGGCTATATTTACATGTTACTACTCAATCCTGCTTCCTCATGCTCTAGCTCCTGCAAGATCAGTTACAGTGAAGGTAGGAAGGGATAGCCCCGGGCAGCCATGACTGGGAGAGATCCACAAAGCCCTCAGCTTGAAGGAGTACCTTTTTCAACATTCCAACAGTTTTTAAAATGCTCTGTTTAAATCCAAGTATGCCCTGGAGAACTGAACTCTTCTGTCATCAGCACTAGTTAATCTTTGGCTAATACAGCAGTACTCAGGGAATTAAGAGTTTGCAGGCCTTTTGCAAAAGGGCAAGAGAGCATTTTGTTGCATGAGACACACGGGGTTGGATAACAGGCATCAGATAATCAAAAGAAGCATGGTAGTAATAAAGAGGAATTTGGAAAGGGAGATAAAAGGCACCAGAGAGAGGCTTAGCTTGCACTGCCATTTGCCTAGGTCTAGGGAGCGGAATACAAGATTAGCACTCATCTCAAAGGATGAAATCTTCAGCTTCCCTGAACTAAGCTCCACAGTGCATCCAGCACCTTCTACTCCAGTTTAGTACCAGCATATGACCCCTCTTTCAAATACTGCTCCTCCCCCGTAGTGGAAAAGAAAAGAAGATAATAATGCTGACAGCCACGATCATAAGCATGGCTATAGGAAGCCAGTCCCCTATTCTCACCATTTCTCCCTTTTTATTATTTACAAAGCAGCACATACATTTCTCTCTCCCAGGAGTACTGGTATGATCAATCCCCAATCTTTCCAAAAAGCTTAGGTCCACAAAACCTCTGCTTAGAGGTGAAATAACAGACAAATCCTAAAACTCGCATGCCAGAAAGGTCCCAATATCACATGGTTAAAGACCTAAAATTCCCTGAGTTTGTGTATAATCTGACAGCAGGTCCAGAGAAACTCATCATCTCACAGCTAGTCGGTGGCAGAGCTGGAACTAGAAGCTGCAACTCCTCACTCTCAGTCTATTAACTCTCCACTCTCACCTAACACGAGCAATAAGGTTCAAGGCCAAAAGCTACAGATAGGAACGTGTAGCCTCTTCAGTATTCATAAAAATATATTTAACTCTGTGAACTTTCCTTCAAAGGAATCCAGGATCCTTTCACATAGTAGTAATTGCCAGTACCTGTTGAGTACACTGTTCTAATAGGTTTGCATATGTTACCACATTTAATCCTCACAGCACCCTATAAGGAAAACACTATTATAATCCCCACTGAAGAAACAGGCACATAGGGATTATGTAATTTGTGCAGGTCACCCAGCAAGTAGATGGCAGTTGGGATTCGAGCCTGGATGGTCTGGCTCCAGAGACGGTGTTTCTAATGACTTATACTGGCTGTCAAATCTCACCTTTCCAAAAAACAGATTCCTCAATAGTCCACACACATGGAAACACAGATGAGTCATGGAGCTTTAAAGCCAGAAAGAAGCAAACATGTAAAATGACTAGCAGTACAATGAGAGATGTTTGGATATCATAAGGAAAAGGATCAATCCCTACTGGTCTTGTGTCTCCTTATGTCTCTTTCTATGCACTCCCATCATTTGTTAGTCTCTCTCTCTCTGAATTTCTCTCTCATCTCTGTTCTGTATCTGTCTATATGATTCTACATATGTATCTCTCAGTCTATCTGTGCCTCTCCTCACTGGCTCCCCACCCCTCCTTTGACCCCTCTCTTTGCTACTGCTGCCAGTGTCCCCCACACCCCACCCTATCTTGCTCCATCTCCTTTCCCTCTTCCGGAGCCGTCCTCCCCTGTCTTCATTCTGCCCTCCATTCCCCAGCCCTTTCTCCATGAGAATCACTTGAGAACTTGTTATTTTATTTATGCCTTTTGCAAGACAATAGACACCAATCACAGAAGAAAGATCGCATTCTGGAAAAGTATTTCATTTGTAACACAGTTACAGAAAAATGTGAACAAAGTATGAACCAAACAAGGATACTTTTTGACATCATTACACAATAAGCACATTGGTAATTAAGTGATTACAAGGTCCCCTGTGTGAATCCAATTAATAAGTCTTAAAAACTAATCTCAAACATGCACCCAAACAACTGAAATACATCAGCAATCACTAGCACAAGGAAGCAGCCGGCCATTCCACTCTTTGACAATTGTTGTACTTTAGGGAATAACTCTCCCACTACCAGTGGGGGAGTGGGGATGGGGGATGGGGAGTGGGGAAGGGATGGAGTCAGGTGACCTGCTTGTCTTCTCTTGACCTGCCCTTTCCAGAACAGTCACCATAGGAAGTTTCTTTTTTTTTTTTTTTCTTTTTGAGACGGAGTCTCGCTCTGTCACCCAGGCTGGAGTGCTGTGGCCGGATCTCAGCTCACTGCAAGCTCCGCCTCCCGGGTTCATGCCATTCTCCTGCCTCAGCCTCCCGGGTAGCTGGGACTACAGGCGCCGCCACCTCGCCCGGCTAGTTTTTTGTAGTTTTTAGTAGAGACGGGGTTTCACCGTGTTAGCCAGGATGGTCTCGATCTCCTGACCTTGTGATCTGCCCGTCTCGGCCTCCTAAAGTGCTGGGATTACAGGCTTGAGCCACTGCGCCCGGCCGACCATAGGAAGTTTCTAGAGGCCATTGACGGTATGAACTAGGGTCAGAATATTTAAAACAAGAGGAGAGCTGGGCGTTGTGACTCACACCTGTAGTCCCAACTACTCAGGAGGCTGAGGTGGGAGGATCTCTTAAGCCCAAGAGTTCAAGGTTACAGTGAGCTATGATGGCACCACTGCACTCCAGCCTGGGTGACAGAGCAAGACCCAATCTCTACATCTCTACAAACAAAAAAGAAAATAAGAAAAAGGAGAAAAAAGAAACCAGAATGTTCATATGGATTCACCCTTTGAGTAAAGATTAATTTTGTAACTATAGATAGACACATGAGGATCTAATGATCATTTCTACCTTCACCCCAGCAATAATAGGGTTCATGATCTGTGACCCTCTGTGTCAACTCCCTTTCTTTAGAAGTATTTTACAGGCAGTGGAAGTACACAGTGTCCTTCAGAAGTTGGATACAGATCAAAATAATTTGTCTGAAAAGAAACACATCCATAAGGGAGCCCAAGCTTTGAAGGAAGACTGATAAGCCACAAAAGCTTTGTGCAGGATGGTCCCTGTTTCTGGTGGTCAGTGAAAGCCTCCAGAGGCACAAAGAGTTCACAGAAAATGTGGAAGGGGATGGGGTTGGAATAGATGAAATCTTCCAAGTTTTCCTAATACTGTATCCACTTGTGGGTATAATGGGGCAGCAATATATTAAAGCAAGAGTGAAAATTACAAATACTCCTGTTACAAGCCAGATTGTGACTCTTGTTTTATCAACACAAACTGAGCCAATTAATGGGACTGCATTCATACTAGAAATCCCAGTGAACTCAGTCTCCCAGGCTCTGTTTGGTTCCAAAACTGCCCTAGGATTTAAAGCTTCAGAGGATTTACAGTGCACACACATGGTTTCTAGCAGGGTCAGGGGCAGTCGCATAGGACACATCCTCTGTGACTTACCAAAAAGTGTTTCCTGATAATGAATACTCCTTCAGCGCTTGGGATGGGAGGCATCCTGCTTATAGGGTGACCAATTCTCTGTCTGTACAAGACGTTTCCAGTTTCAGGGCTGAGAATCCCACATCCCAGGAAACTGGGACTGTTGGTCAATCTACTAATTTGAATTTTGGAATCAGAAAGACTTATATTCAGATTCTGGCTCTGCCACTTAAACCTAATAGATTTCTGTTGATCTCTAGAGAGTCAGAGATTACAGAATTACAGATGAGCAAACTGAGGTGCCTCATACAAGAGGTGCTCAAACAAGAATATTCCTCTGCAGACTGTTACTGTTGTGTGGATTAAATAAGATACAAATGCAGATAAAGCCCTACCCCAGAATCTAACATGTCTTTGCTAAATACCAGCTCTTCTTATAACTTAACTAATAGCATCTTAGATTTAGTATCGCAGAGTAAGATTAAGTTGTTTCACCCCACTGAATTTTTAAATAATTGTTTTTGTCAAGAGAACAAAACAAACAAAAAATACAAAGATACTGAAACTTCTCCTAGGCTGAAATTTTCTGTTCAATGCACATCTTTGGCCTTGAAGGAGAAGAATTTTCTTGCAAAGTTAAAAAAAAAATTAGGGTGCATCAGATGGAGTATGTGTGCTTAGCCAAGGAACCTTCACCACAAAGGGTAAGCTACAACGTCCCTCCCACCTCCCCTGGGAAGGCCCATTTTTCCACTACAGCCTTAACATGCAAACCACATTTTCAACCTCTGTAATGAATTTCCTCTGCCTTTCATTGAAATGCAAGCAGCAGCCAGTTCCCTCTGAGACTTCTTGGTTCAACTGTTAACTTTGTAATTTCACTTAGAAACATTTATAAAAGTCCTCCTTACTGTTAAGACTCACAGTTTAGCAGAGAAGTCTGCGTTTTCTTATGGAGATGACATGGAGGTCAACTACGGAATCTGCTTATTGCACACTTATTAGAAACTGAAATAAATAAATACCATCTTAAATAACTCCATTGCCTAAAGCCTGCTGCAGCACAGGCAATCCACACATTCATGCTCTCTAAATCCATATTCTCTCATACAGATTACCAAGAGTGCCTTTTCTTTAAAATTGGACTCTACATTCAACAAACGGTCTTACACCCCTGAAGCACTCTCTAATTTGCAAGCAAACTACATGATGAATGCCATCATTCCCCTTCTTAATACTTTCCCCTTCCAAACACCCAGCTCTAAGTACATTACAGATAAAACCTCATTAATCCAAGACATATACCTAGGTGAGGGAGAAGGGCAGGTGGTGAGGCTCATTATCACCACTGCAGAGAGTTATAAGTGGCAGATGATAAGGGACTTATGCAAGGTCACCCAGAAAACTGAAGGAAAATAAAACCACTCCCCTGGCTCTGAGCCTCCTAACACCATACTCAGCTATGATGAACACCATCCTTTCTGGCAGGAGGACGCTTCACCCAAAAGGAACACCAAAAAAGTACAACATTTTAATGTAATTCCTGACCTCAAATCCTTTTTAAAATTAGTTTCACTCTTCATGGGCAGCTGTGGGATACACTGATATTAATGGTTGTGCCCCAGTGAGGCTATACAGTCTAGTGTAGGGTTTGCAAACTACAGCTTATAAGCCAAACCCAGCCTCTTCCCACTACCCCTCGCAGAGTTTTATGGCTCATAAAGCCCAAGATATGGTTGCTGACCCCTGGTCTAGTGGTTTAGAGAACAAACTGTAGAATTAGACTGCCTGCGTTTGAAACCAAGCCATGTATATATTAAATATACATGGCTCAGAGCAAATTACTAAACCTTTTCTGTGCCTCAATTTCCTCCTTTTTTCTTTAAGATACAGGGTCTCACTCTGTCACCTACAGTGCAGTGGAATGATCATAGCTCACTGCAGCCTCGACTTCCTGGGCTTAAATAATCCTCTGGCCTCAGCCTCCTGAGTAGCTGGGACTACAAGCATGTGGCACCATGCCCAGCTGATTTTTAATTTTTTACAGAGATGGGGTATTGCTATGTTTCCCAGGCTGGTCCCAAACTCATAGCCTCAAGCAATCCTCCCAGCTCGGCCTCCCAAAAGACTGGGATTATAGGCATCGGCCATCAAGCCACTGCAACAGGCCCTCTTCTCTTCAAAAATGAGAGAAATATTTCCACTTCATGGAATGATGAGGGTTAAATGAGTTAATATACCTAAAGTGCTCTGAAGAGTGCTGGCACATGAGAAGTGCTACATGGTGTCTGTTATTGTTATTTATATTTTAATATCATAATAAAATTTTATGTCCATAATGGTATTAAACCAAGAAGAGAGTTATCGAGATTTAGCCTGAGTCTGGCCTCAAGTTAGCCAAGTGGCCTAAACATGAACAAGTTACAATCTCTATAGACCTTACTTCACCCAAATTTAAAATAAGAGGTTTGGTTGAAACAGGTCTCAAAGTCACCTCCCTACACCTGAGCCCATGACTTACACCCTCTTTAGGATTCTCCTCTAGCCCCACTCTTTTTGGGTGGACTTCTAGGAATGACAAGCCCCCAGTAAATATTTGCTGAGAGGAATTAATTCCCCCTTAGGTCTCTGCTCCCTGGACCAACAGGTGCTCCTTCAATAGCAGGGCAAGAAGTCACCGAGTTCGGTTTTCTATTCTGATGTCTAGTTTCAGAGGAAATCTATGTACTCTAACACCTGTGCAAATCCATTTCTTTTCACCTAATTCATTCCTTTTCACATGATGTAGAAATGGAATGTTTACATACAGCATGCCAGACAAAATCACTTCATTCTTTCCAAAGTCCCACTATTGCAAGTTGTAAGGTGTTATCAAAGCATAAAAGAAACAAACATGTCTAATGTTCCCCCACAGGTGAACACGGGCCAGTACAGATCAGATCCTCTTTTCAAAGCACCAGCTGATACAGAAGTCTGGAATCTCCCATAGTGATTCTGTTAGAACAATGTGTTTTAAAGTCAGAGTAATGACACATCTTCTTTAATGACAGCACTTTAGCAGTGACACACAAACATGAATGGGCATCTTTAAGTGGTAGCAGGATGATAATTCTTAGCATGAGAACAAGGGTGAAGATGAATGAAATACCCAGCTCCAGGCCCACAGGGTCCATGAGGATTTTGTGCTAAGAACTCACATGTGGCAGAACTCCTACCCAGGCCTTCAACTATTGAGTGAGCAGAGAGCAGGGGACTCACAGGTCTGCATAGGGCATGTGTGCTAAGAGACCTCATCTAGTCATCACTGTCATTTTTATGTTTTAAATAAATTCACAAATAATAGAGTCACAGTTATTCAGGGAATACAGAAAAAAGTATAACTATAAAGTTCATATTAACCTAATTAATTACTAAAACTTCTGCTTCTCCAACACAGGGCCAGCCAGCCTCTTTTAGAATACGTCCATTTGAGAATCACTAGAACCCAATTCTAGCTAAAGATGAGAGAGTTAAGAGGGGTCAGGGAATATGTGTGCCCTTTTCCTTTATTTTGCAGATGAGGAAACAGAAAGAGTTAAATTATTCCTCTGTGCCTATTAAGGCTCACTCTTAGTTTCAAGCAACAGAATTTTAAGAATAAATAGATTTACTTAAAGGAAATGGAGTAGTTCTTGTAATCAAAAGAACAACCAGAACTTAAAGATGGGAGAAGCAGAGACTAATAAGGAGTTCCTCTGGCTGCTGCCCTTGTGGAACGAATTGACTCCAATCTTTCACTCTCTAGCATGATCCCTCTCAAGATTCAAAACCTAGGGGGCAAAAGTCCCCTGTCCTGGGCCTGGCACCCAATCAAGACCACATGGAATTACTCAAAAGTGGAGACAAGTGGCAGCTATGGCCTAGTGGCAGTGAGCACTGGCTCCAGGAGTCTGGGTCTGAATTCCTGCTAGACCACTCACTACCAGCCATGCAATCTTGGGCAGGTAACTTGGCCTTCCATACCTCTGTCTCCTCACCTGAGATAATATATGCAAAATACAAGTACCTGGCACATGAAGGAGTCCAATAAATGCTAAATGGCAGAGTTGGAATAAGCAATCAGTTTCACTTTTCCTTTACTATAAGTCTATTGCCGCAGTCCCTCCCCAGCCTACATTTCAAGTTGTCTGTGTTTCCTGGTCTTACATTCTCATCTTCTCAAGCCAAGGAAACACAAATGTTACTTCTTTCTCCCTCCTTTGTTATATTAGCATTTTCATCAAATGAAAAAAAACACATATTTTCTTTCCTTCTCTCAGAACAAAGTTATAAAATAGTTTCCCACTTTGTAGAAAGGTGGTTGCCATATGGCGGCGGGAGGGTTGATTTAGATTTAACACCATTACATACATAATCAGAGAGATAGTCTTCATTAAATTCAGAGATTAAAAAATAAGGAAAGAAGGAGAATAGAAGATTTGGGGTAATCACATCAAGAAATTAAGGTAGGCATATAATTTGCAGCAGTGCTTTTCAAACTGAGGGTTACAACCCATTGATGGGTGGTTAAATCAATTCATTAGAGTTTAACGAGCATATTAATACAAACTGACTAAACTGAAGTGAAAAAGAAAAGAAAGCTAAGGCACAGCATGTAGCAAACATAAGCATTATTTCATAAAACTTGTTTGAGTGATGTCAGTATGTACATGGTACTCACATGCAAATGTGTGTGTGCACACTTCTCGAAATCAACATAAAATGCATGTCTCACTCTGGATTCAGGTTTTGAAAGTTTGATAAATACCAGCATATGGTACCATATGCACCTGTAAGCGGGATCCACCATGAGGCTATAGAAGAGGATGAGGCAGCTGGTAAGATGGCAAGAACATGAGCTTCAGAGTCAGACACACTCCAGGAGAAATCTCAGCTTTGCCATTTTGTGGACTGAGAGGTATTAGGCATGTTGCTTGCAATCTCCAGGCCTCAGCTTTTTCACTTCTAAATTGGTGACAATCTGTATCCTAGTGTAAGTACTAGAGATAACCTATCAAGTTCTGAGCATACAGTAGATACTAATATAAAAAGAGCCACAATAATTGTCCTTAAACTTATAGAATATAGCTCTGAAAATGATCTACAGAGACAAAGGTGTGAGACCTACAGAGATAGTGTGCAAACTTACTAGTTAGAGCCGAGCCCAGAAGCCCGGTCCCCTGGTCTCAACACATCATAACACATCATCTTCAGCACGTGGCTTGAGTCAGTGCAAGAGGCAGATTACTCACATAGTAACTATAACCTATTTAAGAATTAGAAGAGAATTTCCATTTCTATATGGTGATGGGATAAACTTTGGTATAAAGGAAGAATGGGCTTTTAATCCAGACCAATTTAGATCAAATTACCAACTCCTCCATTTATCAACTACCTAACCTCCTAAATTGTATTTTTCTTACCTGTAGAATGGGTATGAAATAGACTCTGTTGGACAGTTGTGGGGATTAAATGGGATAACATGTAAAAAGCCTAGTAGTACTGTGCCTAGCACTCTCCTAGACATGCTGAACTTCATTCATAAGTGATGCTAATATCTGGCTCAAAATCTTTTTTTTTTTTTTTTTTTTTTTTCCTATTTTATGTAGAGACAAGGTCTCACTATATTGCCCAGACTGGTCTCAACTCCTGGGATCAAATGATCCTCCCACCTCACACTTTCTATACAGCCCCAACTTCTCTTATCCGAGGACAATACGGCATCCAATCACACAGAGCACTAGGCTTTGAAACTGCACCACCCCAGTTTGAATTCTGACCACACCACTTACAAGCAGGTATGATTTTGAGAAAGACCTCTGAGTGCCTTACTTTCCTCATCTGTAAAATATGGGATCACAATATATACCTCACTGGAGGTTGTCATAAGGATTAAAGAAGGTAATACACACAAGGTGCTTAGAAAAGTGTTGGCGATAATCAGTGCAAGTCATCATTAATCCCTAAAGATGATGATCAGGAAGCCTTTTAATTCTTAGGCCTTCTTGTTCACTCTGTCACACCCTGGGCCATGTGAGTTATCGCTTGAGATTATACCATTTCAAAGGATTTCTAATTCAGGCATCCCACTCTCTGCCCGAAATCTTTTTTTTTTTTTTTTAAAGAGATAGTGGGATCTTACCCTTTCACCCAGGCTGCACTGTGGTGTAATGTCGGCTCACTGCAGCCTCGACCTCCCAGGCTCAGGTGATCCTCCTGCCTCAGCTTTTCAAGTAGCTACTACAGGCACAAGCCACCACACCCAGGTAATTTTTAAAATTTTTGTAGAGATGACGTCTACATTGCCCAGGCTGGTCTCAAACTCCTTAGTTCAAGTGATCCTCTCACCTAGGCTTCACAAAGTGTTTGGATTACAGGCATGCACAACTACACCTGGCCTTCACAATCCTTTAATTTCTCCTCAAAGTGTGATCCACAGGCCGGGAGAGGCTGGCATGACAGGAACTTGTCAGAAATGCAGAATCTGAGGCCTCAGCCCAGACCCGCTGAATTAGTATCTGTATTTTACTAAAATCCCCAGGTGATTCACATTAGCATTACAGTTGGAGAAGCACTCATAGCTAGTTCCCCTATTCAGGTACTCCCACTACCCTGTTCATTGCCCCCTGATGCTGCCAGGTCATTCTCCATCAGCATTAACCTATCTTCATTCCACTGAAACTCCACTGAAACCATTCCTCCATGTGTTAATGTCCTTAGCCTTCGTGTTCCTTGTCCTTTAATTATTCCCACAGAGTAAAACCTCAATCTTGGCTGAAGTTACCTAGCGGCCTATTCCATGCTTGCAGTGGTAGCTGCCAAGCACAGCTGGAGAACTGATCTTACCCAGCAAGCTGATTCCACTCCCTTCATCTGGGAAGATGACTTTCCCTCCTACTTCACAGAGAAAACAGAAATTTTCAGAAGGGTATCACTTACTATCCCACTCCAAACCTCCACATCTGCCTGCACCTGCAGCTGTATCCACCCCCTCCTCTTCCTCTCCTTCTGAAGTGCTGGAGATAAATGCCTGTCCCTTCACATGGGCTCTGGGTTACATCCCACCTGTCTTCACGGTAACCTTAAGCAACTAAATATGCTTTTCCTTCTATCTCTAAATATCTAAACATAGAGACATTTAGATCTAGAGCTATATGCCTGGATCCTACACACCTCTTGCAGGTCTCCTCTGTCTCTACCCTTTGAGCCCAGCTTCTCAAAAAAGGTATCCATACTCAGTGTCTTCATATTCCTGCCTCCAATGTATTCATCTAGTGTTCAAAATTGGCTTCTGTCCCCACAACTCCACTGAAATTGCTCCTGCTTGAGGTGCCAATCTTGGTTGCTAAATCCAACCTCATGGCTGCTAAATCCATGCATTTTCCAACCAGATTTCTCCTTAGCACTGGGCATAGCCCTTCATGCTTGACGTTATCGTTTCCATACATTTTCAACTGGTCTCTCTCGTTATTCCTAGTCGAACGTCCATGCCCCACTCCCTGCTACCATTCATTCTCTCTCATGACTTCAGTCCATCCCAGATGACTCCCAACTTTATGCACAGCCCAGATCTCCCTTCGATCATCAGATCTATTGATCTAACTTCACCTGTATGATACTCCAACCCTTAAATTCAGCATGTCAACAACTAAACCATGATCTTTCTTTCAAAATCTGCTCTTCCCACAATAGGTCTGGCTCAGGAACAAGGATGGTCATCCATGTGGTTTCTGAAGCCAGAAATCCAAGCATTGTCCCCTTCTCTTCCTATGTCAGTCATTCTCCAAGTTCAATGCAGTCTACCTCCCTAAATACCTCTTACATCCATTCACTTCTCTCCATCTCTACTACTATGATACTATTTTAAGCCACCACCATCTTGTTCCTGGACCACTTGTAATAGCCTTCTAACAGATCCACTCTTGCCCCCTCAAATCACCTGGTCGTGTAGGATCTGAACATGATCTTTTAAGAACCCAACCATTATTATGTCCCTTCTCTGCTTAAGCTCTTCAGTGGCTCTGCACCACTACACTGGCCCCTGCCTCCACCTGCAGCCTCACTTCAACCCAGCCACACTGGCCTTCTGTTGCTTTCCCAAGAGGAGGGCTCCTGCCCTACCTCTGCTTTAGGTGCTCTCCCTTCCCCCTCTTGCTTTACCTTCACCTGGATCATGCCTATTCATCCTTCAGGTAAAGGACTTCCCTAAGAAAGTCCAGACTATACCAGGTCTCCCTATTACATACTCCCACCATATGTGCACATTTTCTTACGAATACTTATCACAGTTTTAATTAACAGTGGGATTACATATTTAGTATCTACCAGCCCCATTAGACCACAACGTGCCTGGGAGCAGGGACCACATCTGTCCTATTCAAAGCTCTATTTCTCAGTGCCCACTACTGGCACAAAGTAGGTGTTCAAATATGTTAAGTTAATGAATGCAACAAGTTTTACTGATCTTTCTCACCCTATTTCCACCTCTGAAAATTCAGGAGTTTAGAAGCAAAACATTGCTACAGTCTGTGAATCTGATAATAATTCTGTTCTGCCTGTTTTATTCTGCTGCCTACCACATAATTGACACATCCTTCCTGTTTAACAGCCATATTCTATAAGGGAAATACCTAAAAATCTGTTGTTTGCAGTTTACCCACTTAAAATGGATATGCTAGCTAATTCCCAACTCACCTGCCAAAAGGAAAAGAAATAGAACAATAAAAAGATAGCCTAGTAGAGGAAAGGCATAGAAGTGTCAAGTGCAGACATCCCTGCCTTTTGCTTACTGTGTTCAAAGAACTTCTTCATTCACAAATTCATTATAGAAAGAAAGGGTTCCAGTTCCAGAATTCTGCAGCTCTTACAATCTGGGAATGTCATTTCTAACAATGGATGTAGGGTAAGCAAAATCCAATTTAATAAAGGATTTCAGGTATCCGATGACTTTCTGGATCTTGATTTTGCCCTTGATTGTGCCAATAGGACTACACAGGGTTAAATCCACAAAACCAAATAATTAGTAAAGGGTGGGCCAGGGTACTGATGAGGCAGACCTTATATGAGGTATACAAATTACCATATATTATTTCAGTGGCAATGAATAAAACAACTTAAACATAAGGCAGCCCATCTTCTAAAGCCAGGGCATACAGAAAGGGCATGCTCAAGGGAGCAAAGCTATTTTTAAAAATAGAGAATATTTTCTTTCTCAAAGCTTCAGGTAAAGGAGAGCAGCTAGTGTTTTGCTCAGGGAACATAGAAACATCTCTGATTTACTAAAATAACTCCATCCAGTACTTTGACAAACATCTCAAAGTTTCAAGACAAACTGAAAGTTCAGGCAGTTTTTTAAGCCAAACCCAGTCTTCACACAATAGGAGGAAGTGAAATGTTGACGGGTTTAGTCATAAACACTGCAGCTGCTCCACCTTTCAATATATAAATTAGCAACCCGGGCTCTCTGCACAGCTGTGCCTCCTCCGCCATGCCTCGGTGGGAACCAACAAACTGTAAGTGACTCCTCTGTCTTTACTGCTACAGATCCCTTTCCAAGCTTTCCCTTCCACTGCACTTTGCCAGAAACAGGGTGGGTGCCCCAGTATGGCATTAACCACTTCCTAGCACAATGCAGGGAACACTGTACCTCTATTATTATTATTATTATTTTTTTTTTTTTTTTGAGACGAAGTCTCGCTCTGTCACCCAGGCTGGAGTGCAGTGGTACGATCTCGGCTCACTGCAACCTCCGCCTCCCAGGTTCAAGCAATTCTTGTGAATCAGCCTCCTCAGTAGCTGGGACTACAGGTGTGTGCCACCATGCCTGGCTGATTTTTGTATTTTTAGTAGAGATGGGGTTTTACCATGTTGGCCAGGCTAGTCTCAAACTCTCGACCTCAAGTGATCCGCTCACCTCGGCCTCCCAAAGTGCTGGGATTATAGGCCTGAGCCACCACGCCCAGCCTCTATTATTTTTAAAGCTCATCACCCCTCCCCTCCTGAGGCAGCAAACTCCAGGTGGGTCCTTCACCCACGGTCCCTACTTCGTCCAAACAAACATATACCCAAAGCGGCCCTGCTCCAAAACCCATAAGATCCCTTCTTGCCTCCTTTGAGAATGCTGGCATGGTGGCAAAGGACTGGCCAGCCAGCAAAGGGACCAGCCAACACGGGAAGCCCGAACTTCCCTCTCTCAGAAGCTGTCCACAGACAACTCCCTGAAGCCCTGGTTCAAACTCCCTTCTATGTAGCTCCTCAAGTGCAAGCAGGAGAGAAACGGAGGCCCCTTGTTGAGTCAGACAGAATGCAGAGCCTGAAACCAGAGTAATCTTAGAAGTGGTGGGGGAGGCAGGGTTACACCAGAGGATGTCTTCCTGACTCTCTATCTCTTGCTGAAATGAATTTCAATTAGATCAGTACTCTTTGTTTTCAAACACTGTCATTAAATATTTGAGTAATTCTTTCAACCAATAATTACTGAGTGCCTACCTTGCGGTAGAGGCACCAAGGATAAAAAGACATAAAGCTCTGCCTTCAAGCAGCTTATATTTCACTCAAAGAAGATTATACAGGAAAAATTAGTAAAACATATGGTATAGCTATGGTGATAAGTGCTATGAGAAAAATGTAGTACAAAAAGAGAATAGAGAGTGCTTAATGCCTGGGGGTTATGGAGAGGCGTCATGGGTTAGGTGGGTGGCATTTTTAAATAGCTTGGTGAGATGTAATTATGAAGTGAGGTTGAAAAAGATCTAAAGGCAGTAAGAGAATGAACTGGGATAAGCATGGTCCAGGCAGAGGGAATAGCAAATGCAAAGGCCCTGAGGCAAGAATATGCCTGCAGCAACTGAAAAAAGAAAGAAGCCTTGGCTTGAAGGGAGTAAGCGCAGGGGAGGTCAGAGGGGTGGTAAGGTGGGGATGAGGGGAGCCGGGAGGTCTATGAGGCTTTATAGGCTGTTGACTACACTTTGTTCTGACTGATAATTGCCCTGAAGGCCAATCTCTGACTGCCAGGTTGCAAGCAGACTGAAAAGTAGGTGACAGAAGGAGAGTGGAAGCAGGGAGCCCAGGCAGAGGCCAACGGCAATAGCTTGTGAGAGATGGTGATGGTTAAGCCACAGGGGTTAGCAGGAGTGCTGAGAGGTGGTCAGACCGGATATACGCTGATGATGGAGCCCACTGGTTTTGCTGATGCAGTGAAATTGGAATATAAGAGAAAACTAGTTATTTTGCTAAAGGTAACAGTTTGGTTTACACCCATGAAATAATTACATAGCAATTCAATTTAAGTGACTCCTGGATTGGTCTAGGTACTGTGTTACCTAGGTAAAGTTTAAAAAAAAAAAAAAAAAAAAAAAAAACTTTTTATGGAAGAAATGTAACTTGAGGAAAGAGCTGGTTCCAGAATTTTCCAAGTGTTATTCTGAAGATTATCAAATTATGTTTGTCCTCACTACGGGAAAAAATGATCTTCTGGAGTTGTGCTGTCCTGCTCAACCACCACCTTCATGCTTTAATAATTTCAAATGTATACTGTAAATATAATACCTATAATATATAACCTGAGATTCTATTTAAATTCTAAAAAGCAACTTTGGGGAAAGGGGGAAAAGGGACAATGGGAATATCCTTTCTCCTTTTCTCCATTCCCCTAGAATAGTGTTCTATTTCTTTCTGGAAATGTTCTGTAGCTGCACATTTGGATACAGGAGCCACCAGCCACGATGTAGCTACTAAGCACTTGAAGTGTGACTAGTGTGACTGAGTTACTAAATTTTTTAATTTAAATTAATATAGCAATTATGGCTAGTGGCTATCATATGGACCATATAGCTCTAGAAGAAGAAAAATTACTATACAGTAAAACATTCATGAATCATACACTACACTTTCCTCTTAAAATTGAATTATAAAGTAAGTACAAAATAGATTGGCAAAACCAGAAAGCACATGTTCTTGTTTTTTATTATGCCCTAGAGTTATCACCTAATTCTCCTATTCCTACATATATTCTTTGAAAAGAAATAGTAGCTAGCTTGGTCTTAACAGTTTTTAAACACATTTTCTTGGTTTTTGAATGCAATTCCAATATCTTACAGGCCGTCATTCTAACACTGTCATTCAAAATGAGATTTTCTTCTTTGATGCATGTTCAACACTAACATTTTAAATGTCACATAAAAATAAAGATAGAAGAGTCTTATTATAACTGAACTGCCCTCCCGCTTTAAGTTCAAAGCCCTCTCTGACATCAGGTATCTCTTTTTTTTTTTTTTCCCAAGATCACCATGAATGAAAGGGCTGGTATTAGTTTAACCATTTTTCAGTTGAGGAAATCAAGGCAGAAAAAAATTAATGACAGTCAGTTTCACAGTGTAAATAATTAGGAAGGCATAAAAAGAGAAATTAACTGAAAATGAAAAAAAAATGTAAATCTTTGGTTGTCAAATTCATTAGGCTGAGAGCTAGATCTGAGAAATGCGGATTGATGAATACAGTTGGTGGCATTGTCTGTCCTTCCGGCCGTCTGTCTCAGACCTTCCACATGTCCCAACAATGTCCCTGAGGTCTGGCAAGTTGCTGGCTACACAATCGGAAGGTGAAGAGGATAAGCCGGTTTAGTTGGGATCGATTAGTGAGGTGGCTGTCAGTATAATGGGGTTCATTTATTCATCAGCAAACCCTACCAGATTCAAATGACAGGGCAACATTTGTGAATAATCTCCTAACCCGACAGCCGGAGAATGAGCTTCCATTAATCTTGCTTTGAAACACTCAGGCTAACCCTAGTTATATCATTGAATTGCATGACTCAAAAGATTAATAAGGCAATTCAATGAGTTTAGAGTTGATCCTTGAATTCATCAAATTCCTTCTTTGAGAATGAAGAAACTGAGTCCCAGGAAGACTGTGACACTTGCATAAGAACACAATTTTCTTCACTTTACAAGCAAGCGAGCTTGAGTTCCTATGTCTTGTATAAGCAAACATAGGAGCTGACTATCCTTGCTTTTTTTTTTTTTTTTTTTTTTTTTTGAGGCGGAGTCTTGCAGTGGCCGGATCTCAGCTCACTGCAGGCTCCGCCTCCCAGGTTGACGCCATTCTCCTGCCTCAGCCTCCCGAGTAGCTGGGACCACAGGTGCCCGCGACCTCGCCCGGCTAATTTTTTGTATTTTTAGTAGAGACGGGGTTTCACCGTGTTAGCCAGGATGGTCTCGATCTCCTGACCTCGTGATCCGCCCGTCTCGGCCTCCCAAAGTGCTGGGATTACAGGCTTGAGCCACCGCGCCCGGCCTATCCTTGCTTTTTACTCCAATATATATACACACATAATGTCATATACACATTTTATATATGTGTATCTATAAGCACATACATTTTGTGTGTGTATGTATATATACATACACATTGTGTGTGTGTGTGTGTGTGTGTGTGTATATATGTAAAACTTTTCTTCCGGGAGGGGATATTAAAATTAGCAATTTCATCCCTGAACAACATTATTAATTAAGAGCTGAGACATAACAATGTTACAAAAGCAAAGGTGAAACAAATGTAAACCGTCAAAATAATTCAAAACTGTATAAATGTTATTAGAGCCTGTGAAATAAGCATAAATATACTAAGTATGTTACATATGGAGATAAAAGTACCATACAATATTTAGGAAAACCCTAAAACTAGAACTATATCATAAATCTAAACCAAATATGTTAGCTATTTAATAATAAAAAAATATTGTTTTGCTTCTCAGAATTTAGAAAGATTTCTTAAGGATGGCTTGGTTAGCCTGGTCTTCTCAATGAGTCCGGGCAAGGCTGAGCTGATGGTTCCCCTCAGTGAGAGGAGACATTCCAACAATAGACAGAAGCTTTATATATGTTTCATGATGACACTGAAGATCCTAGGGACAACTGGTTTTTGAAGTGCTAACGTAGAGAAAGGCAGACTTTCTTCTGCTATCGGTTACCTTCCTTAAGAAGGTTGCTAGCTGTGTGACATCACTTGGGTAATCATTCTGATGGCCACTATTAGAGAAAAACCCATTTCCTTCTAAAATGACTTTGTTTTAGTTCCCCAAGTTAGAAGTTTTTAAAGGAGCTTTGGGATATGAATGCAAAAAATTCCCAGTCTTAATTCCGAACATTTTTTTGGCCAATACCATTAAGCATAGCTGGTGGGGGGATGGATATGATCTGTTTATTTCTCATCTATAGAGCATTTTACAATAAAAGGTGATTAGTAAAAATTCCATCATTATGCTTAAAAAGTCCCTCTGATTCCCTGGGAAACTCATGGAAGGAAGACTGATTCTAATTCTTCCAAATCATGCAGGAAGGAAAAGCATCCAGGAAGATGCACATTCATCTAAAGCACAGAAGATAAAGCAGTCAGAATGGGCACAGGGAGAACCAGGAGCTGGGTGTGGACTTTGCTTTATAGGCCTTATCCCTTTTCCCTGAAAATGCCAAGTGGGTGCACCACAGATTGTGCTAGGTTAGCATGATTTACATGGAGATTTTAAGGTAAAGATAGAGAACTAAAGACAGAGAAGAATTGAGGCTAAGGACAGAAATGGAAGCTGCACAGATGTACTGCATGGATTCTGCAAGTCAGACAATACCTACAGATGTAATTGTAAGGTGGATGGTACAGCGCTTCTCAAGACAGACACGCCTGGGCCAGCTCCACCATTTACTAGCTGTGTGATTTGGAGCGAATTATCAGATCCCCCCACACCTCACATTTGGCTGTAAAAACACACAATGTAGTATCTACCTCCCATAAGTGTCATGAAGATTAAATAAGAGGATGTATATAAAAACTTTTCAGCACACAGCCTAGCTAACAACAGCTTAAAAGATACTATTTATCTAATGAGAATTAAAATAACAGTCAGAGTTCAAACAGTAATAACAGCTCTCTGAAAGGCTGAGCTAAATATTTTTTAATTCCCTTAACGTATCAGTAAAGCAACTGAAATTGGAAATAAAATTTCCTCCAGGCATAATTTGACTTACACGTTCTCTAGCGATTACATGAAGGCCCCACACAGAACAGGTTCTATCCAAATCATCCCTCCACATTCATTAGCGTCATTTTTGAATTCAATAAGTTAAACAAAACTTATATTTTTCACTTCTGAGAATGCCTTAAGGCTTAGTTTGATATCTGGTTTCAATGCCTCTGATATTTTTGCCAAACTTGACCAATTTGCAACCATTCCCTGAAATCTGCCTCATATCCAGTCACCAAACATACAACCATCCACAACAGACTTAGAACATTCGGGTCTCCTATTAGCTTCCCCAGTCAAAAAGACCATGACTGTTGAGAGTCTTCTCTAATGCAAGGGTTGCATCCTCACCTGGGCAGGTAGACAACCACATTCTGGCAGAGCCAGACAATGGGAAGTCCAGAATCCTGAGGAGAAACACTTGGAATGACTGTCATAGTAGCTGTGCAGCCCCTACCATCTGTATTATACCTGCAAAACCACGGGCCTAAGGCCTTTTTCTAGCCACAAAAGGCTGTGCATCCTGGATCGCTTACATAAGTATCAAAAGGTATCCTTCCAGACGCTTTCTTTCCACACACAAGTTCCTAATAGCTCTTCCTTTTCTGAACCATCTGTGAGTGGAGAAGAAAAGGGGGAAGTTTTTGAAATCTGCTGTAAACCAGAAGTGACAAGGCACTTACCTTATCACATTTAACCCCATGAGGAAGGTACCATGATTCTCTTGTTATAGATGAGGAAACCAAGACTCAGAGAGGTTTATAATAATTTAACTTGTCCCAACAACATTGATAAGAGTTAGAATTTGAACCCTCAATTATCAGCTTCAAAAGCCACATTCCCTGCAGCACCCCATGGGGTGAGCCTCTCCCTGCTAATGCTTCTCATCAATACCACAGACCAGTTCTTAGGGCTCATATCCTCAGTTACATTATTTACTCATAAAAGTCTTCTCATGGGGAGCAATAATTTGCATGATTCTGGAAGGGCTTGTTCATGTCACACTTCACGCAGCAAGGTGTCTGCTATAAAGAAGACAGTTGTCTGATCTAAATCTTCTATTCCCATAGCCAGAATATAGCCAGCCTCTGTCCTCTGCATATGATTATCACATAAACAGAACTTGCTAACACCAAGCTTTGAAAAACAAACTTCTTCCCACCCACTAACAAGCTAGTTGGTAATTAAAACCCACATTGATTTATCACCATAAGCACTTTACACAAGAAACTGATTAACTAGAATCAAGAACTCTCATGACACACCTGTAGGTGAGACCTTTGGGGGAGAAGAGAAATATCCATTACTTTAATATACTTGCTGATTTCTCTATTTGTGAGTTTTCATCACTGATGATGTTCCTTTGCCACTGGTCATCAAAAAGGCTTATCATAGTAGTGAATTCTGAATACAAACAAATGAATTATTCCTAGTTGAGAGCTCTTGGTGGAAGAGGTCCTAGTCATGACATCACTGGGTCTTACTATAGGACATACAAAATTCCACCCATATCAGAAAAATATAAAATTACCTTGTTCATTATTTTTAAATAGTTCTTCACCCAGTTGTTTCTCTTTTGCAGTAACCCAACATTCAGAGATACGGCCCCTTTTCTAATTCTTCAGAAATTGTAATCTTTTCCCCTCTAATATTCTTAAATCCTCCAAATTTGCATTAAATAACATCAATATTAAGTGATAATCCAGAAAAGATGTATCTCCTCACTGCATGCACATGCACACACAAACACAGAAAGCGTGTGCTATGTGAATAAAAATAAACCTAACTGTATTTTAAATCTATGTATATGTTAAAAAGCTTATTTGCCCAATTTTAGATGTCTAAAATGAAGATTTCACATTTCATGGATTCTCTGAGAAAACTAAGCTGAGTGATGGAATGCCTAGGAGTCCATCAGTGGAAAAGAGATGATGTCCCAAGGAAGAAACTATACTAGAGTTAATCTAGACACCACCATCCTCTATCCAGATAACAGCACTTCTCTAAGAAGCCCTGTGAATACCATGCTATTCACTTGACTGAAAACCCTCATGTGTCAAATAATGGCCTCTTCACAGGCACTGTGATGGCAGATTCCTTAGATAACCAGTGGCAAAACTGCATGTAAAAATACCCTTTGTTTGGCAGCTATGGCCACAACTTTCATTGCTTACCCTCTGCCTCTTCAGACTCCCTATCTGCCCCAGCCCATGCACCAGATGTCCCCATTCCTATTGACTGCTTGTCCTCCATGGTCTACTTGCTGCCATTTACCAAAATCATCAAGATTTTTATTCTGACCACCTGTTTGAAGATGCCTCTTGAAATGGGATTTGGACCACAATTAGCCCAACAGCCTGCAAGGCCCCCTTGGTAGACACCAGCATTTCACCATGTATTAGGGCTTAACCAAGAGGGACTTGCTTTTGTGGAGCTGGGGAAATACAGGGTTTTTTGGGAAAAGAAGTTCAAATGACTGAGCTAGAAAGAACTTTAAGAAGGTTTAATTCTTTGTGGCACTTAGCTGTAAATATGCCTGCAAACCCTTTTCTGGAGTGTTAGCCTGAGGGCAGGACAGTGTCTTAATCATCTTCATCTTGGTATCCTCCCTCAACAAGTGTTTGCTGAATGGCAACCTCCTCCATGATGCTGCTCTCATGAGCTAGGTTGTACATGAAAATTATTAATCAGCTGGGGACACAATGGCTTAAAATAAGTGGCCCCATGTGTTACAGAAGACACTGGGTAGGCAATCAGAAGACAAGTTCTCATCCCCACTCTGCCATTAAATAGCCATTCAGTGTTGGGTGAGCCCCTTGTCCTTTCTGAGCCCATTTCCACATCTCTGCACAGAGTGAAAAAATGCCCTCTAAAGATGCTGTGGCTCCATTATTATTCTGTGGCAGTTTTAGAAGCAGACAGAAAAGGTTAATACAAAAAAATAAACGAAGTTACCATGAGTTAGTGAAACTACCTTAAGATTAAAACATGGCCGGGCATGGTGGCTCACCCCTGTAATCCCAGCACTTTGGGAGGTCGAGGTGGGCAGATCACTTGAGGTCAGGAGTTCAAGACCAGCCTAGCCAACATGGTGAAACCCCGTCTTTACTAAAAATACAAAAATTAGCTGGGCATGGTGGTGGGTGCCTGTAATCCCAGCTACTTGGGAGGCTGAGACAGGAGAATCGCTTGAACCCAGGCGGCAGAGGTTGCGCTGAGCCAAGATCATGCCATTGCACTCCAGCCTGGGTGACAAGAGCAAAACTCCATCTCAAAAAAAAACACACGAACAGAAAAAAAAATAAAAATTAAAACATGATATTTATTTTCCCAGGATGGTTTTGCTTCTGGTGAAGATCTCTTTCAGCTCTGTAATTCTGTGAGCCAGTGAGAAATTTTGAAAGCAATGTTATAATTCTACTATTAAATGTAGATGTATTTATAATGTTGTGGCTTATAAAATGAAGTAGACAGTCTTAAAAAATGCAGAATAATTTTAAATTTTCCTGGAAAGAAATGGGGCAAGCCCTCCAGGCAGTGCTATCAAAATAAACCTGCTCAGCTTTTTCACAGGGAGTCCGCATGCCCTGAAGGGGATGAATCTCATATAAGGAAAAGCTTGAGTGCCACCCTGCAATGGCAGTACAGAAATAACCACAGGGCAGAAAAGACTGGGAGGAGGGCAAGGCACAGAAACTATATGCAGGATCTATGGCATATGGAAGTCACAAGGACCCCCATGATCCTAGGAGCCATCCAAGTGGACAAGTCAACACACAACAGCATGAACAACAGACTTCATTCCCCAGTAGGAAACCACCTTTCCACTTGCTTATGTCTTACCTCAATAGGAAGACAAATGCAATTTTCTCATTTCCTCCATCCTCTATGTAAAATTATCATTTATAACAGCAACTTTCGAGGAATGCTAAGAGTGACTTGCAAATGCGTAGGCAGGTCACTGATTCAAAAAGCGAACAATACTATATGAGCAATCATTAAAGAAGGTCCCAAAATGTAACTTATGTATAAAAGACTTTTAAAAATTAATGTTATTTTTTAAATTTTGTAACAAGGAAAGTAAGTGAAAACAAAACTGTCATTATCTCTATTTCTGCCAGAAGATGCAGAAACAGAAATTGTTCAGTTAACAATCTTATTCACAGAGATATTGATCAAGGAATGGCCACAAAGAGAGTCAATTAAAAATAGTTTCTTTTAACTTGAATTTTTAATTTAAAAAGATTTGCATAGTCCAAAGAAAATAATGCTGCTACTGGAGCAAGATGTTTCTAAATTTTCAGCGGTGTCAACCATTTATAACAGAAGATGCCTTATTTACTCTGTCACTCAACCAATGTTGACTAATGATGTCACAGCAGTGACTTATTTCTGTATCCTGTACATCCTCTCCAGGATGTCTCTCCTTGCACCACTGTCCCAACAATGCATATTCTTACAGCACATGGGCTTGGGGACAGCAACGCACAGAAATACGCCCATGCTTACATGGCTTACAATGATGTAAGCCAATTCAGCGAGCTTCTCGTCCCCAGTAGGGTTTTAATTTTCATTTTTTTGTGATGTGCTGCTAAACTGAGACAAAATCATGGAGAGAAATAAAGGGAAAAAACTTGAAGGGACAATATTTTTTAAAGTGCCTTGTGAAATGTAGTTAGATGCACCTTACCATAAATAGTCTAAGAGTTACCATTAGTTGGAATATATTTTAAGGTTTCCTGGGTGTATTTCTTCCAAATTATTTTTCTCTGCTAAGGCAAAAGGAAATAAGTAACGTATTTACTTATAAACAGTAAGACATTTCCAACTAGGTAGTACTCGTTTGCTGGAATAATTAATCTTCTCACAGAAACCCCAAAATAGTAACTGTTAATGTATAAACATTTAAGTAAAATTAGATAGGTAACTCTCCTTTACAAAAACCCTTCATTTCTTACAATTTCTGTAAGGTTATTTATATTAAAACATCAATCCAACAACTCATAGTGGCTCTGTCCATTAGACTGGCTTGAGAGGAGAGACCCTGACTTAACCACCTGCACAAACCCAGCACTTGGTACAACTGCCACAGAGTAGTCATTAAACCAACCTGAATCACAAAGAGCTGCAGTGGTTATTTTTCGTATTCCTAAATGGTATTTTACTTCTTTTTTCACTGATTTTACAGATTAAAAGCAAACAAACAAACAAGGCTTACTCAGGTGATTACCAGATTTCTGACTTAGCCCCTCACAAACTGTGTAATATTGGGTAGATGATTTAATCTCTCTGTGCGTCAGTTTCCTCTTCTGTAAAATAGGAATTAATTTTAGCACTTTAGCACTTGTCTTCTAGTGTTGTTAGAAGACTGAATGAGTTAATAGTGTGCTGCTTTGTGCTGGCTACTGTGTCATCGTCATAACCATCATTATCACGGCCAAGAAGATGAACAAAATCATAGTGGGAAGGCCTCCATTTCCCAGGGAAAATAACTACCATGCATCTGTCTCTGTAAATACAAGTGTGTAAACACTGGCTAATGACAGAGGGATGGAGAGATATGTGATAAAGCAAGTAAAATGTAAATGGTAGAAAGTAAGCAGTGGTATGTGGGTGCTCACTGTAACACTCAAGTTTTCCGTATGTTAGAAAAATTTCATAAGAAAATGGCAAAAGAATTGCATAAGGGAGAAATAGGTGAAAAAGAAAAGGGAACTTAGCATGGAAGATCAGCCACACTACCTCCCCAAGAAAGTATTATTCATCAATAACAATAGCAACAATAATCATGATCTTGTTTTTCTTTTTTCTTTAAGAGATGGGGTTTCACTGTGTTGCCCAGGCTGGAGTGCACGGTACAATCACAGCTCATTGCAGCCTCCAACTCCTGGGTTCAAGCGATCCTCCTGCCTCCGCCTCTCAAGTAGCTAAGACTACAGCTAATTAAAAAAATTAAAATGTACAGCAGGCCTTGTTTTGTTGCCAAAATTGGTCTCAAACCCCTGGCTTCAAGTGATCATCCCACCTCAGCCTCCCAAAATGCTGGGATTACAGGCATGAGCCACCATGCCCAACCTAACAACCTAACTATGATTTTTTTTCTTTTTTTTTTGAGATGGAATTTCACTCTTGTTGACCAGGCTGGAGTGCAATGTTGCGATCTCTGCTCACTGCAAACTCTGCCTCCCAGATTCAAGCAATTCTCCAGCCTCAGCCTCCCGAGTAGCTGGGATTACAGGTGTGCATCACCACGCCTGGCTAATTTTGTATTTTTAGTAGAGACGGTGTTTCTCCATGTTGGTCAGGCTGGTCTCGAACTCCCGACCACAGGTGATCTGCCCGCCTCAGCCTCCCAAAGTGCTGGGATTACAGGTGTGAGCCACCACGCCTGGTCTAACCATGATCTTTACAGAAATCCCACCTATCATTCTGTTTCTAAGTCTTACAACAATCCCATAAGGAAGCTACTCCAAATATCATTGCCATTTCAGAAATTCAGAAACAAGAATAAAATGAAAGACCTACTGAGGATCATATCATTCATAAGTTATTGTGGAGATCTGAACAGAGTTCTACTGCATCCTTCCCATTGCCAGAATAATTAAACCACTCATATCATGCCTCTCACCATGAAAGAAACCACTCTGTTCTTCATCATTGTGACCCTAGTGCCATAGTTAGTGACATATAACAGGCACACAAAGATTACTCAATGGATGGAATGAAGGGAGGGAAAAATGGAGGGAGGAAGATCAGGAACACTGTTGTTGTTTTTTCCCATCCACTAGACCTAAACTCTACCCAATCCAGTAATTATAAAGAGGGGTATTACTTTTATTAAAATGGTATAATAATTTCTGATTATAAAAATAACACATTTATTATAGATAATGACATTTCCTCTTACCAAAGAAAACTAAATCAATATATTTCCTACACGTGGATAGTGGTAGCCATTTTTTGCCTCAAGAAAGACTTATTCAGATTTTCCAAATGTATCTAGTATGACATCCATTCACATGAAAGGCGAAATGTTCAGTTACACAGATCTGAGCCATCCCCTGGAGTCGGTCCAGGAAGAAGCAAGCAGGGTGGCGAGCAGTTTGCAAAACATGTCACATAAGGAAAAGCTGAAGGAACTAGGTCTGCTTATCCTATAGGAGAAAAGACATAAGAATGACAGGAAAACAGACTTCAAATATTGGCAGGGCTGCATATGTCAGAGGGAATAAATATTTTCCTGTGAGCCAACTGGGAACAATGTATAGAAATTATAGGAAGAAAGATTTTTGCTTGATATAAAGAACATTCCAAGATCAATTTGAAGTTGTGGAAAGACGTGAACTCTTTTATAAGGCAGGGCTCTCACCATGAAAAACCTTGTCGGGGTATTACACATATGTACAAGGTTAAGCTAGGTACCTTCAGAAGTCCTGTCCAACTGCAATACCCTGAAATTCTAGATCCCATATATATATCTATGGTTTGGGTATCATATATACCAGGTTAGCAATGTATGGCACAGGTGGCAAACTCCCAGCATACCACATGTGATACACACGCACATACACACACACACGCATACACATGCACATGCATACAGACAAAAAAACAGCCTAAGATGAATCACAGATACTTGTAAAACTAAAATTGTGTGGTAATAATTAATTTCTAACTCTGTCATTGAGTTTCTCACAGTTTGGAAGAAGAACATGGCATGCCAGGGACAAATTTTTTAGTTCAAGTTGTAATACCCAAAACTGAAAGCCTGTATGACATAAAAGAGTAACTGCTAAACTAGTCCAAACACGTGGTTTGCACTGACTAGCCACGTGACTTTGGACAATCCACCACGCCTCTATAGATGTCAGTGTCCAATAGAACTTGTACTGCTATGCTTACCACTAGCCATATGTGGTTTTTTGAGCCCTGGCAATATGGCTAGTGCAACAAAGGAATTTGTAATTTAAATATTGTTTTAATTATATCTCACTGTCATTAATTTATTAAATTCAAACAGCCTCATGTGGCTAGTGGCTATCACATTGAACAGTAACTACTGCTGACAAGGCCACTGAAGAAGAAAGTCAAATTCCAGACCAATCTCAACCCATCATCTTCTGCAAGATCTCGATACCATCTAGACAACTGCGACAAAAGGAAAAGATAAAAAATCTGAGGTTCAACCTCGGAAGGTCCTTAGGGCTCCTGTCAGCTATTGTCTAGCCCGTTCACTATCACCCCCATAACCTAGGATAGACAGCCCAGTGGCCTTTTATCCTTTGACTGTCCAGGGATACACAGCCAAGTATAGCAGTGTACTTATCAATGTTCCCTGAAAAGATGACATGTATAGAACAATGTCCTACGGAAATTATCCCCACCCAGCCAGCTACCCTATTATAATGACATTAGTGGAATATTAGTGAAATATCTGTGAATAATTAGTGAACATTATTGAAAAATACTATTTCTTGTAGAGTACAAATAGCTACCTTTAAATTAGTTAACTGTCTCTTATGAAGGAAACCACTCGATTTATTTTAGCGTTCAAATCAAATCACGTGACCAACTTTCAAAGCTCTTTCACAAGCTTGAAAACACACAAATATTAAAAGCCAGAAAGTTCATACTAGATGCCCAAACCTCACCATTATGCAACATGTCCAAGTAACAAATCTGTACATGTACCCCTTGGACTTATAAAAATAAATAAATAAAAGCAAGAAAAAAAAAAAAAAGGCAGAAAGTGTCTGGGCACAGTAGCTCACACCTGTAATCCCAGCATTTTGGGAGGCCAAGGCAGGTGGATCACTTGAGGTCAGGAGTTCGAGACCAGCCTGGCCAACATGGTGAAACCCCATCTCTACTAAAAATACAAACATTAGCCAGGCTGATTACAGGTAGTGGTGTGCACGTCTATAATCCCAGCTACTGGAAAGGCTGAGGCAGGAGAATCGCTTGAACCCAGGAGGCAGAGGTGGCAATGAGCCGAGATCACACCTCTGCACTCCAGCCTGTGCTGACATACCGAGACTGTTAAAAAAAAATTAAAATTTTTAAAAAGCCAAAAAGTGTGACTTTTTAAAGAGTTGCCTAGGTTGTTTTTAAAACATATATAAAAAATCTAGGCGGGGTGCAGTGTCTCACGCCTATAATTCCACCACTTTGGGAGGCTAAGGCAGGCAGATTGCTTGAGCCCAAAAGTTGGAGACCAGCCTGAGCAACATGGCAAATCCCCATCTCTACAAAAATATATAAAAATAGCCTGGCTTGTTGGCATGTGTCTGTAGTTGTAGCTACTTGAGAGGCTGAGGTGGGAGGATCACTTGAGCCCAAGAGGCGGAGGTTGCAATGAGCCAAGACTGTGCCACTGTACTCCAGCCTGGGTGACAGACTGAGATCCTGTCTCAAAAAAAATATATATATATATATATATGTGTGTGTGTGTGTGTGTGTGTGTACATATATATGTCTAGAAAAATTTATTTTAAAGAAATTACAAGGTAATGTCAATAATAGCCATATTCCAGAGCCTTAAGAGAAGCTTGGCAACAAATTTACTAACATATATTAGTAATATCGATCATTATAGCACCGAAGAATGAGATCTCAAAATAGCACATGTGAAAGGGCAGTGAGCTGCCTAATCACAACTAATTTCAGGAAGTTCATAGTGCATCTAGGAAAGTATTATTATTTTTGCAATACTTTACTTTTGCAATGTTGTAAAGTCTATTTTTTTTTTTAACTAGGCAATTGCCACCAGAAAAATCTTCAACAGATCATTAGTTCATAATGTATAACAACAGAGTAAAATGCTTCCTAGCACATAGTTCAACACCAGTGGCTAGTGTCACACAGAAAATTTTCCCAGGCAGGAAACTCAGTGTCTCCTGATTCTTCATTCCTAAACTGTATTCTGCCGATATTGCATGCCCTCTTGTAATTATCATGAGTCCTACACACACAGAACAACGTAGACAAAATCTTCATTGCTGCGGACCACACCAATATTAGCTTGCCTTCCCCCGCTTAATTGGCTCTGATCACTGGGCAGAAACAACTCATTGCTTTTTCCTTTTCACATGCTGACTCAAGTATTCCTAACATCATTAGTCATGTTTCATAGTATCTAGAATAAAAACACACTGACATCCAATTCCAGCAATTATTCCATCTTACACTTTGGAGAAAAGAAGTGATCGACAACTTCCAATCTGCCTAAAATCTCAAGCAGCTAACACTTTTGCAAAACAATTTGACTATACCACATGCTTGTAATCCCAGCTTCTTGGAAGGCTGAGGCAGGAGGATAGCTTGAGCCCAGGAGTTCAAGGCCAGCCTGGGCAACACAGCAAGACCCCCCCATCTCAAAAAAGAAAACAATACAATATGACTAAAAGAAGATTTAAAGTTATGCAAAACATATAATAGACAGTATCATAATTTTTAAACCAATGAGAAGCTGAAAGACAGATTCTTTTCACGTTTGCTTATAGACTCCGATTAAGAAACAGAAGTCCTCCTCAGGTCTTCTCAATTAAAACCATTCCATTTTCTACTGGCAGAGGATCTATGGATGAGATAAGCACAGTGCTGGGCACTTGGAAATGCTTGGTCAGCACTGAATGTAAAACATGGAAATATGGGTTTCTCTATTAGTAGAGGCAGGAAATCCCCATCAATAAGGAGTGAAAGCTAATTCCCCTTAGGGCAGCCACTCCTACTTTCCTGGTTGTGCCTGTTAAGTAGAGCCAGGTGTGGTGGCTCATGTTTGTAATCTCATGAGACCAACATAGAAAGATCGCTTGAGGCCATGAATTCAAGACCAGCAACAAAGAGAAGCCTCCACATCTTTACCAAAAAATTGTAAAAATTTGCTGGGTGTGGTGGTCCCAGCTGCTACTTTGAGAGGCTGGGGTGAAAGGACTGTTTGAGCCCAGGAGTTGCAGGCTGCAGTAAGCTATGATAATGCCATTGCACTCCAGCCTAGGTGATGGGGCAAGACTCTGTCTCTTAAAAAAAAAAAAAAGGCCGAGTGCAGTGGCTCATGCCTGTAATCCCAGCATGTGGGGAGGCCAGGGCAGCTGGATCACAAGGTCAGGAGTTTGAGACCAGCCGGGCCAACATGGTGAAACCCCATCTCTACTAAAAATACAAAAAAATTAGCCGGGCTTGGTGACACCTGCCTGTAAACCCAGCTACTCCAGAGGCTGAGGCAGGAGAACTGCTTGAACCCAGGAAACGGAGGTTGCAGTGAGCTGAGATCGCTCCACTGCACTCCAGCCTGGGCAACAGAGCGAGACTTCGTCTCAAAAAAAAAAAAAAAGTAGAGCAATCCATATCTAAAAGAGAAAACATAATAAAACTGTTGTCTGTGCTAAATACTTTCATTTCTATTACATAATAGTAACTGTTTTAACTAAGGCAGACATCACCAAAAAAAAAACATTAGCTTTTCAATACTCTCCAGTCTTTACCCTCCTGTTGTAGAGAGAATAATGATGCTAATTCCAACATTTATCAACTTGAGGACATCAAAAAATGCTTCTCCATCAAATGGGTTTCAAAACATCCAGAACACCTGCAGACACATTGCAGGTGTAATGCTACAATCGTAACATGGTTCAACAAGGTATGGAGGACCCAAACAGTGAGGACTTTGACTTCTACTTGCCTATCTGCTCAAGATCTTTTTCTCTTTTTTTCTTATGAACTGTTTCTCTCATAGTTCTGTTCCATCCTTTTCTTTCTTCCAACAGACACCCATAATGACAGAGCCCATTTGCCAACTCACAGCTAGAGGCAAAGAAATCATTACCCACCAGGAAAAGGGGCCCATAATCGTATCTGGTGATTATTCTGCATTTCATACAATGCTTTTCCCTGAGGCCTCAGTCTTCTACTGAAAATATTTTAATTGTAATTATAAAGTCATGACCATCCACATGTATAGCTGGTTTGCTTCAATTAGAAGTCACTGCATTGGGAGGCCAAGACGGGTGGATCACGAGGTCAGGAGATCGAGACCATCCTGGCTAACACCGTGAAACCCCGTCTCTACTAAAAAATACTAAAAACTAGCCGGGCGAGGTGGCGGGTGCCTGTAGTCCCAGCTACTCGGGAGGCTGAGGCAGGAGAATGGCGTCAACCCGGGAGGCGGAGCCTGCAGTGAGCTGAGATCCGGCCACTACTCTCCAGCCTGGGCGATAGAGCGAGACTCCGTCTCAAAAGAAAAAAAAAGAAGTCACTGCAACTAAAAAACAAAGCACTTTCAGTTCCTCACCCTCATTGTGTTTAATATCTCCACTGGCTGAATCTCATGAATGGCTCACTGAATTGAAGAAATGCCCCCAAGTAGGAATTCTCAATTCTGCATCTTCAAAAGATGGTCTTCAAAATCACAGAAAGAAAAGCTGCTGAATTGCAGAATATATATTACTATTTAAAAGGTTATAAATCTTTTAACTTAAGGAAGGGTAGAAGTCTTCACTTAGAAAATTCGGAACAACTTATGTTAATGTTTCATTTGTCTTGAACTAGAAACTGTGAGCATAGTGTTCAACAGATTCAGCTATCCACTTACTCATTGACTTTTAAATCTCTGCATATGCTCTCCAGGCTATTATCTGGGGAACTATCAAAGAAAAGTTGTGGCCCAAATGCTGGATTTGCCTATTCCTCAGTTCATAACAAGTATTTTTCAAATGTAGACCTCTAACTATAAACACTTTTAACTTTCCTTGAACCAGAGCTTTTAAAAATGTATATAGTCTGTACATTAAATGCGTTGTTAGTGAAGTAAAAGGTGACATCATAGAGTGTAATCTAGTCTGTCATGATTTTCTTTTTTTTTTTTTTTTTTTTTTATTGAGACGGAGTCTCCCTTTGTCACCCAGGCTGGAGTGCAATGGTGCTATCTTGGCCTCCTGGGTTCAAACAATTCTCCTGCCTCAGGCTCCCAAGTAGCTGAGATTACAGGCACCCATCATCATGCCCAGCTAATTTTTGTATTTTTGTAGAGATGGGGTTTCACCATGTTGTTGGCCAGGCTGGTCTTGAACTCCTGACCTGAGGTGATATGCCCACCTCAGCCTCCCAAAGTGCTAGGATTACAGGCATGAGCCACCACAGCCAGCCTTGTGATGTCTTCTATTATCTAGTAGTATCGTGATTTTCACCTACTGCTTGTTACTTTCATGCAAATTCAAATTGACTTTCAAAAGTAAACTCAATAAAAATGACCAGTGTTTATATGACATTTACTATGTGCTGGACCTTAGTCTTCACTTATATTAACTCATTTAACCCTCCTGACAACCCTATGAAGTGGGTACAGTTATTTCCTCAATGTCCTGGGGCGTGTTTGTTTTCATTTGAAAATTCCTACTCCTAAACTATACTAACAAAGTACAAGTAGCAAGATATCAGATTATAAACAATAGGCCAGGCATGTTGGCTCAGGCCTGTAACCCTAGCGCTTTGGGAGGCTGAGGTAGGTGGATCACTTGAGGCCAGGAGTTTCACCAACATGATGAAACCCCATCTCTACCAAAAATACAAAAAGTTAGCCAGGTGTGGTGGCAGACACCTGTAATCCCAGCTACCTGGGAGGCTGAGGCAGGAGGATCAATTGAATCTGTGAGGCAGAGGTTGCAGTGAGCCAAGATTGAGGCACTGCACTCCAGCCTGCGCTACAGAAAAAGATTCTATCCTCACCCCCCAACACACACACACACACAAAGATTATAAACAACAAAATTAATTCCACGTCCTTATATCCTACCAAGGTAACTGCTTTGACACTGCAAATAACCAGTGTGATGGGTAAAATAATTAAATGTATTATTAAATGTATTAATTCTTGGGCTATTTGCCCACACCAAATTTCCAAGGTTAATCCTACCCTTCATTGTGCATGAGGCACACACACTCAGATATATCCAGACAGCAAGTTAGCTACGGTTGAGAGAAAGCAAGAACTGCAGGCAAGAACAAGCCCAAAAACAATCTGTAACCTGATTTTGAAAACTAAATATTAATTTCATCACCTTCTTTACCAAATTCTAACAAGTAGCAAGTCAGACTGAAGTTTCTCTCCCTTCCTCTCCATTCTTTGAGGTGTTAATGAGCAGAAAATGAGAGTCTAAGGCTCAGAATAATCTATGGACTGGAATAATCAGTCTTAGAAAAACTCAAGAGCTGAAACTAAAGCCTTACTAATTTGCACCATGAAACAGGCCATTTTTTATGTTAGTGCTGACTGATCCAAATCCAAAATAAAAATACCACCAAATCAATATATTCCTCTGGAAAACATGTATTCAAAAGTTTGTCATGATCAAAGCAAACCCTGTGATTTATTTGGTATCTATCCAAAAAAAGCTACTACTATTTATCTCTTTTGTTTATCTATGTGAAAATAAATTCCAAATGACTAGAACAGGGCATGGTCCATAGTAAGTGCTCGATAAATGTTAACTAAATGAAATGCATGCATGAATCACTAGGCCCCTCAGCATTCTCACTTATCTACTCTGTCTCCAGTCCTCGCTCCCTGAAAACCACATTGCACAGAGCCACCAGAGGGATTCTTCTAGAACACAAATATAATCATGCTACTCTGTTTGAATCCCGTTCAGACAGACTTCCCCACACGTCACCAACAAACTGAAGTTTAAACTCTGTCACAAAGCACCTTTGTTACATCTCCAGTCCATTCTCTCACCACTCCTGGCCTTGAATGTATGGCAATAATAGTGAAATTCCCCACACCTACATGGTGTTCTCTCCTCCCTTCTGTGAACTGGATGTCTTAGATAACTGTTCTCCTGATAAGTTGTACATATCTTTATAGCTGCACTTAGTTCACCACATTACTATCTGCTTTAATGTCCAACTTTCCTCTCTCACCAAATATGAAAAGATTATCTTATTAATCATTGTCCCTCCAGCATCTAGAAGAGTACTCGGCACACAGTAGGTACTTGATAAATGTTTACTGGATGCTTGGATAGATGAATGGGTGGGAGAAATTAAATAGTATTACATCTATTCAAACAGAAATTCACAGTCAACCATTCTTTTGAGGATGATGATGTTAGGCTTGCCGAGAGGAAAAATAAACAAATGTAAGTGGCTTGAACAAAACACTCTATTATTAGCAAAGATTATAGAATTTATAGTCATCAAGTAAGACAGTACCTGCTGGAACTTTCGCTTATTTCTCAAGGCAGTGAGGCTTGGATATCCCTGAGAACGAGGCAATGAGTTAGAAGCTATACATTCTTGGATTCTCTGCCCCATAGGTCACATTCCAAAAGCAAATCTAAAAACAGCAATGTTTTTAAGGAAAACGAACTGGTGTCCATACAGCGCCATGTGGGCATACACAGCTTCCATTGAGTGAATCAGGGGAGGGGACTGGCTCAGAGCAACCTCAACCATCACCCAACGGACACATGAGTCCAAGGCCACTCTTGTGGCAGAAAAAAAGCAAATGACACCTGTTGTACACGTGGTTGGTAGTACAGAAACTACTATAAAATTAGAATTTTTGATTTGTGTCTTAATTGAGGCAGCCAACTTTGACACAGGTGCTGGCTAATGGTGGCCACAGAGGGATCTGAGCATCAACGCTGGCAAAACCAACAAAATGTGCTGTTGCCACGTGTGGGCTATGTTGGCAGTGGTGCCAGTAATGTCCCACCATGCTGTTCTCCTGTGTCTCAGGCTCTGTCCTCAAACAAAGCATTGGGGCAATTGGGCTTTCTTTCTTAAAAACAAGCATTCTGAAATTTCACATCTTAAAAACCAGCCGGGCGTGGTGGTTCACGCCTGTAATCCCAGCACTTTGGGAGGCCGAGGTGGGCGGAGCTCTTGAGGTCAGGAGTTTGAGACCAGCCTGGCAAACATGGTGAAACCCCATCTCTGCTAAAAATACAAAAATTAGCTGGGCACGGTGGCATATGCCTGTAATCCCAACTACTCAGGAGGCTGAGGCAGGAGGAATCGCTTGAACCCAGGAGGCAGAGGTTGCAGTGAGCCAAGATCACACCACTGCACTCCAGCCTGGGTGACAGAGCGAGACTCCATCTCAAAAATTAAATAAATAAATAAAATGTAGATGGAAAGTTTATTATCCTATTCTATTTTTGCGTGTATTTAAAAGTTCCCATAATTATTTGTTCTCAAGAAGTTTTGCATAATACAAAGTTTTAAAAACATACAAGCCACAATTTTGTTTTAAAAAATATGAAACATTTCACAAATTTGCATGTCATCCTTGCACAGGGGCCATATTCATGTCTTTATTGTTCTAGTTTTAGTATATGTGCTACCAAAGCAAGAACCACAGTTTTTCTATTTCAAGATATTAACTTCAAGGTAATCAGGGCACAAAAAGCAAGAAATCAAGGTTATCTTACTGAAGGGAAAATACCAAAATACTAATACTAGTAATTTAAACATAGATTTCATCCAGCCTGGCATAAAGTATTTCAATTAATGTCACCAGAAGGAGATTATACTCTTCTCTATGGATTGTTATATGTTTACTGAAATTATTTGTATCTTTAAAATATATTATTTTTGTTTTTCACTTCAAAAAAAACTTTAGAATGGCATCATTCTTCCTTTTACATCTATGTACATTTGAAACCTTATAAAGACATTTCTTGGCACCCTCAAAAACCACAATCCGAGCCTACCTTATGCCCAACAGCAGACCCACTTTCTCATGCCACTACCCAAGTTAGGGAACAATCTTCTATCTTTTCTGTGACACTGTTACGTTTAAATGTCCTCATGGCTCCTGAAGTACCCACTACCAGATTCATCAGAACCTGTCCAATCAAACCACCCCATTTTACCCAACCCAACCCACTCCTCAGGGCCAGAGAAGTCCACATTCTGCCCTCATTTGGACTTTAGAGCTTCTCTCGTTCATATACTGCCCTCCCTAACCCCCATCCAACTCCCCTGTGATTTTATGATATAATAAGAAACATAAGGCCAGGCATGGTGGCTCATGCCTGTAATCCCAGCACTTTGGGAGGCCTGGGCAGGTAGATCGTTTGTGAGAGGCGAAGTCAGCTGGACTTCCTGGGTCAAGTGGGGACTTGGAGAACTTTTCCGTCTAGGTAGAGAATTGTAAACACATCAATCAGTGCTCTGTGTCTAGCTAAAGGATTGTCAATACACCAATCAGCACTCTGTAAAAATGCACCAATGAGTGCTCTGTGTCTTGCTAAAGGACTGTAAATGCACCAATTAGCACTCTGTAAAAACGCACCAATCAGCACTCTGTGTCTAGCTAAAGGATTGTAAACACACCAATCAGCACTCCGTAAAATGGACCAATCAGCAGGACATAGGCGGGGACAAATAAGGGAATAAAAGCTGACCACCCCCAGCCAACAGCAGCAACCCACTCAGGTCCCCTTCCACGCTGTAGAAGCTTTGTTCTTTCACTCTTCACAATAAATCTTGCTGCTGCTCACTGTTTGGGTCCGTGTCACTATTAAGAGCTGTAACATTCACCACGAAGTTCCGTGGCTTCATTCTTGAAGTCAGTGAGACCAAGAACTCACCGGAAGGAACCAACTCCAGACACACTTGGAGTCAGGAGTAGACCAGTCTGGCCAACATGATGAAACCCTGTCTCTACTAAAAATACAAAAATTAGCCAGACGTGGTAATGCACACCTGTAATCCCAGCTACTTGGGAAGCTAAGGCATGAGAATCGCTTTAACCAGAAAGGTGGAGGTTGCAATGAGCTGAGATTGAGCCACTGTACTCCAGCCTGGGCAACAGAACGAGACTCTGTCTTAAAAAAATAAAAATAAGGTCTTCATCTCCAGTTCCTAGCACAGAATTTCCAAAACCTTTGGAAGTTCCTGGGCAATAGCAATGAGAAGAGTGTCTCGTTCATAATAAACCCATTTTCAATCATACCTGAGTTTAGGCAAATGTGATGACTCCTGGTGGGTCCCTAGAGAGTTTCAGGATGAGGACTGGTGGTTGCCAGGGGAACCAACCATGAAATCTGAGGAATGAACTTTCAGCCCCTGCCCCATTTCTGGGGAGGAAAGAAGGGATGGAGATTGAACTAATCACCAGTGACCAGTGATGTAGTCAACTATGACTATGTAATGGAAGCTCCACAAAACCCCTAAGTTACAGAGTTCAGAAAGCTTCTGGATTGGTGAACACATGAAGGTGCTGGGAGGGTGGGCATCTAGAGAGGGCATGCCCTTCCTCTATACCTTGTCCTGTGCATGTCTTCCATTTGGCTGCTCCTGGGTTGTAACTTCTGTAACAAACCAGTAATAGGAAGTAAAGTGACTTCGTGAGTTCTGTGAGCCTTTATAGAGAATTACTGAACCCAAAGAGTGGGGCTCACAGAAACTCAAGATTTATCATCTCTTGCTCGAAGTATAGGAGACCTGGACTTACAACTGGTATCTAAAGTGGAGAAGAGTCTTGTGGGTCTAAGCCCATAACCTGTGGGGTCTGTGCTAACTCTGGGTAGTGTCAGAATCGAAGAATTGGTTGTTGGTGTGGAAAAAATCCAGCCATTTGTGTCAGAAGTGTTGTGAGTAGAAACAGATCACAGACCCACCCAATGTGCAAGGGCCAGAATGGCTTAGGTCTAAAGGAAAACATTCTAGAGGAGCCGTTAGACTTAGGTGACACAATTTTTTATAACTGCCTATTTCAATACTATTAAGATATAACCTTCTGCAATTTGGTGGTGCTTGTTTATTATCTGATAGGCAGAACTTAAAGAAACTCAAAAACGGAATTAAGGCGACTCAGTAAAAATTTTAAAGGGCAGGAAAATACAACCTCTGGAATCAAGACTAGGAATTTTGGCAACTAAGTTATCAAAATATTCTCACCATTTATAAATTCTAGCAGACTTTCTCTAACAATACGAAAATAAAGAGAAACAAAAATATAGCAGTTCAAACACACTTACAGCAGAAAGAGAAAAAAAGATGAGTGTACCATCAAAAAGTCCCTTTTCCAATGCAGGTTTCTTGCTACTTTAGACCAAATATTTCGTGTGATCCAAGGCATGAGTCCACATCTGGCAGGAAAGAGTACACAGTCTAGACTGTGGCTCCTTAAAGGAAAAATGTGTGTCTAAGTTATTTGTAAATTTCCAATGACCTACACAGTGCCTGGTGCAAAGAAAACAATAAATGGTTGATTAATAAAGAGAGGCTTGTTGTGAACCACAGGCCTTAGATTTTACAAAGGAAGAACTATCGATAAAGGTATTTGGAATTTATTTACAAATTCATATCAAACATGAAATCTAATTCAAACAATAGGAGGTATAAGTTTTTTTTTTTTTTAGTTTTTCATAGAGTTCATTATCTGGAAATTTTGTAATTCGTGTAATTTTAATTTTCCATTTACTTTCCCAATCCAACAAAATCTCTTTCTCTTTCTTTCCTTGAGGGCAAGGGTCAGCAAACTACTCCAGAGAGCCAAATCTGACCCACTATTTATTGTTGTAAATAAAGTTTTAATGCAAAATAACCACATCCATCAGTTTGTATACTTTCTATGGCTGCTTTCACACTACCATGGCAGAACTGAGTATCTACAACAGAGAATCTGCCCGCAAGCCTAAAATGTTTGCTATCTGGCCCTTTAGAGTAAATGTTTGGTGTTCTTCTTTAGAGTATCATATAATACCAAATACCCAATAAAATACTGTGTTTTTAAAATAACTTGGGAGATTTACTAAAAGTTATTTACAAGATAATTGGATATGCTATTCACTTTTGGTCCATATGGCTTCATTTACATCCTCATAATTAAAATATACCAAAGACACAGCTTTAAAAGAACAAAAGCCTAATGATACAGAAAATCCTTTCTTGCCACCTAATTTATGCCATGATCTACTCTGCCTTTGAGAGTCCTTAAAGGGCAGAATAAATTCCACAGAGGTAAGAAAAGGAAAGAAAAAAGTGCATAAAGAAGTTCAAAAGAAATGTAAGGCTATACAAAGTAGAAGCAGGGTACAGGGTCACACATACAACATCTTGATCACTCCACATATTGAGTACATGTGATATTTAACAAGATGAGTTCCGAGTAATGTTAAAGAAAAAGAAACAGCAGAAAAAGCAAGTGAGCCTTTTGGTTTACTTAACCAGGCTAAAAAGTGGCAGAAACTAGGCAGAAAAGTGCCCTTTTGGAAATATAGCAATCCCAGCCCCTGAGGAGACTCAAGGAAGACAACATGAAGAGATCAAAGGCATTTCACCCTGACCTGTACCCATTTCACCAGAAGGTTCATTCCATCCACCTTTCAGTGATCAGAAAGAAGCAAAGCCCTGGAGCCACCTCAAGACACACAGCCTGACTACCTCTGCTTAATGTAGAAAGTTCTCTGGCCAGCTGAGAGGTCTCATCATCCTCTGAAAGAATCTTGTTTATTCCTACCAAACCCAAACCCAAACCCCTCCTTCTTCCATCTACCCAAATTCTACACATCCTTCATGGTCACACTCAAAATTCCAAGCAGTGCAACTGTGCTACTCCAGAGGGACCCATTCTCAAAGATGATGTAAATGGTGTTCCCTGGCATTGTACAACACAGTGGCCCCAATCCCAACTCCTCAAGAAAGCCTCTCCCAACACATCACAGCAGGCTGACATTCCCTCTTTCTTTCCTCAATATGTATCTTACGGCCCTACTGGACTGTAAGCTCCTAGAAGACAGGACAATATATAACTCTTTAATACAAAGCTAATAATGGCACGAACACCAAACAGCACCTACTGAGTCAAACTTTGTGCTAAATGCTTTGTATGCATTATCTTATTTAAGTCTCAAAATAATCTTATGCGTATGTGTTATTTTAGTTTTACAGATGAAGAAACTGAGACTTAAAGTTTTAAATTTGCTGTAGTCCATACAACCAGAAAATGGCTGAGCTAGGAGTCTGACCAAGGTCTGTCTGGTTCCAAGAATAACGTTCCTAAATTGTACATTAACTCTCACCCCAAAGGTACCCAATAAAACCTGCTTTTTTTTTCCCCCAAGATAGCAGATTGGCGGCACTGTGAGAATGCCTCTACCACTTAGAACGACAAAATAGTGTGGAGAGATTCACACTGTGAATTTTTTTTTCAGGAAGAAACACAGGAACTTACTATGAGGCAGATGCAAATCTCTAAGTCCCCAGAGTGTGAGAGGAGGATAAACTGCCTCTAGGATATACACTCCTACTGGGGAATCTGGCTATCCAGGCCACAAGGGAAGCCCTCAACCCTACCCAGCACTAAAGCTGATTCAGTGAGCCGTGGGGAGTATATGAGGAGGAGTAGCACTGGACATGCTTTCAGTGCACTCCCAGTCTCCAGCAAGGACAGAGGGAAGCCATTGCTGATCCTACCTCACAGGGGACCTTGTGGAAGTCAGCCAGCTAACTCAGCCAGCAATCACAGGTTGAGAGAAGCTCAACTGAGATTCACGATATGAGTGGGAACAAGCTCCCTTGGGCAGAACTGAGGGGCAAGTGGGAAGTGTGCTGCAGCCATAAGACAGCACAGGGTTTGGGTGCCCCTGCTGTTTGGGGAGACCAAGAGAAATGTGGCCTGAAGGCTATGCAAAGGCTAATGGCCTGGGGCAGTTTTGAGTTCTGAGTGCTAACTGTCTGGAACCCAGCTAGCTGCTGCTAGGGGTACACTGTGGCTGTGAGACCTGCCTTGCCAAGTGCATGAAAGCTGAGTAGGGCTCGCTGCTACCTGCTACTCCCCACTCTCCATGCAGACTCTTCAGTGCAGCAGAAGCAGCTGTGCTTTTCCTTTGAATATACCCCAGCAGCCAGAGAACTGCCCTCTGATCCTCACTGGGACCACTGCTTTTGCCCATATATGGAGAGCTAGAGCACAGACTTGCCTAACTCAGCCCCAACTTGGCTTTGCCCCTCATTCCTACCCTGTTAGCTTGTTCTTTGTAGAACAGAAACTTTTGGGAGCTCTATGGCCCCACCAATTGCCTGAGACACCAGAGTACCTCCCCTGGGTACATAAGGCAAGCACAAATTCTACCACTACCACAGCTGGTGCTCTTTTGCAAGCACCACCTTCTGGTTGGAAGCCAACTGACATAGGCCATTATAGCATCTTCAGGCAGAAGAACACAGCATGCAGAAAGGAGAAAACTCATGTGTGACCTCAACAATCACCATTGCCTGCAACACCCTGGCTAACCAAGAGATCCTGAGTCTGTCCATATGACCAGTTCATCTACTACTACAACCAGTATTTGAGAAAACCAACACACTAAGGCTTTTCATAACCAAGGAATCTCACAGCACTCCCCTGCCATCCCCATCAGAACTGGTGCTGGTACACACTGCTGGGATACTTGAGGATCCACATCACTGGATCCCTTGGAGACATCCCCCAGCACCACCCTGGAGTATAGCAGCCCCACTAGGCAGCTAGACCTAGACAAGAGTTTCATTCACAGTAGTCTGGACTTTAGGGACTTCTGCTCCTAAGGGAAGAAGAAATGCATGACATCAAGGGAGTACTCCATGAAACAAAAGAATCAAGATGGCAGGCCTTGAGTCCCAAAACTTTCCATTTCTGGGAAGTTGCTTTGAGCAGAGGCACAGTTGCAGTGCTTGGCTCAGCAGAAAACGTCTGTGCCTCTACCCCAACAGCCAGTCAGCCCTGGTGCTCATGAAGGGTCTTAGAGAAGGCGATTTCTTCTCCCCTTCATCCACCATCGACATAGCTGAGGCTTCCCCCATGGGAGCTCAGCATGGATGTATCTGTAGATAGACATTCTTTCTGGGATACTTCAGGGTGGCTGCATCCACATAGAAAGAATGTCCCCTAGGTTCAAGCTTGCACGAGGGGTACAATCCTTTCTATGATGAACATCAACATTCCTACAGATGAAAAGAGGTGCCTGATCTGAATAGCTGGAACTCTGGATCAGGAGTGTAATTGGAAGGTGGATCACTTTCCTGCTAGTCTACTAGGAAAGCTGAGGTGGGTTCTTCCCTTTCCCTTGAAAAGACCTCAGTGCATTTCACTGAGAGCTGCCCCAGCTGCTTCTATCAAGGCTGAGACCTCTGCCCACCACTGAGTATTGCATTTACCAACCTGCTTTAGCCACAGCTGATTTTTACCCATGGACATCTCTCCTACTGGCCTGAAGTCTAAGCTGTTCAACTCAATAAATAAAATACTGCCGAAAAAAATAAATTAATTAAAACATGCACACCACTGGGGAATTAGATCAGCTTTAAGAGACCTCTGCAATTCCAACCCCACAGGAGACAATGAACCTGCTCACAAACCAAGCACTATGCTACTACAACCTGCATCTGAGAAAGCTATCATACAAAGACTCTCTATAACCAAGGAACTCATACAAAGTCTTCACCCCTGAAACCACCAAGAGCTGAATTAGGCTATAATAAACTATAAACATTAAAGTCACATCCTCAAGGGGGAAAATTTTTTTTAAGTCAAATCAAAAATAAATTCAAGAATAATTAGAATAGCCTACCCAAATTAGAAGGAACTAGAAAAATAATTCTGGCAGCCAGGTACGGTGGCTCATGCCTGTAATCCCAGCACTTTGGGAGGTTGAGGCAGACGGATCACCTGAGGTAGGAAGTTTGAGATCAGTCTGGCCAACATGGTGAAACCCCGTCTCTATTAAAAATACAAAAATTAGCTGGTCATGGTGGTGGGCACTGTAAGCCCAGCTACTCGCAAGGCTGAGGCAGGAGAATCCCTTGAACCCAGGAAGCAGAGGTTGCAGTGAGCCAAGATCATGCCATTGCACTCCAGCCTGGGCAACAAGAACAAAACTGCATCTCAAAAAATAATAATAATAATTCTGGCAATATGACAAAACAGGGTTCTATAACAACCCCAAAAGATCACACTAGATCTTCTGCAATGGATCCAAACCAAGATGAAATCTTTGAAATACCAGATAAAGAATTCAAAAGGTGGATTATTAAAGCTATTCAAGGAAATACAAGAAAGAGCATAAAGAAATTGAAAAAAACAATTCATGGTATTAACAAAAAATTTTCTAAAGAGGTAGACATTCTGAAGAAAAACCAATCAGAACTTCTGGAAATTAAAGATACACTTAGGAAATTGCAAAATATAGTGGAAAGTTTTAACGCTAGACTAGAACAAGTAGAAAAAAGAATTTCAGAGCTTGAAGATAAGCCTTTCAAATTAACTCAGACAAAAATAAAGAAAAAAGAATTAAAAGAAATGAACAAAGTCTCCAAGAAATATGAGATTACGTAAAACAGTCAAGCCTTAGAATCAATGGTGTTACTGAGGAAGAAGAGAAAGCAAAAAGTTTGGGAAACTTATTGGAGAAAATAGGTGAGAAAAATTTCCCTGGCCTTGCTGGAGATTTAGGTAACCAAATGTAAGAAGCATAAATAATTCCTGGGAGATTCACTGCAAAAAGGACATCATCAAGGCATACAGTCATCAGGCTATCTAAAGTAAACATGAAGGAAAGAATTCTAAGAGTAGTGAGATAAAAGTATCAGGCAAACTACAGGTAAAAACACACCAGACTAACAGCAGACTTCTCCGCAGAAACCATACAAGCCAAAAGGGACTGGAGTCCTATCTTTAGCCTCCTCAAACAGAATAACTGTCAGTCACGAATTTTTTATCCAGCAAGACTAAGTTTTACAAATGGAGTCTTTTTCAGAGAAGCAAATGCTGAGGGAATGTGTCACTACCAGACCAGCCCTACAAGAAATGCTAAAAGGAGTTATTAATCTTGAATCAAAAGGTTGATATGCACCAAAACAGAAAGCATAAAACATATAGGACATATCAAACCATAATACAGTGAAGAAAACCAAGTACCTATGTAACAACACGATAACTGAACAATACCTTGCATCTTGAGACTAAATACTCCATTAAAAGATATACTTTGGCAGAATGGATAAAAAGTCACAAATCAAATATCTGCTGTCTTCAAGAGAATCAATTAACATGAAAAGACTCTTATAGACTCCAGGTAAAGAGGTGGAAAAAGATATTCCACGTAAATGAGAATCAGAAGTGAGCAGGAAAAGCTATTCTTCCATTAGATAAAACAGACTTTAAAACAACAACAGTAAAAAAAGACAAAATATGCCATTATATAATAATAAAAGGATCAATCAAACAAGATGATATTACAATTCTAGATATATATGCACCTAAGTCTGGAACTCCAGATTCATAAAACAATTACTACTGGACCTAAGAAAACAAATAGACAGCAATATAATAATAGTGGCTTCCATACTCCACTGACAGCACTACATAGATCATCAAGGAAGAAAGTCAACTAAGAAATACCAGGCTTAAACTATACTCTAGAACAAATGGACCTAATATATTCACAGAACATCCTACCCAAGAACTGCAAAATATACATTCTTCTCATCAGAACATGGACCATTCTCCAAGACACACCATATGACAGGCCACAAAACAAGTCTCAATACATTTTAAAAAATCAAAATCATACCAAGTACCTTCTCAGACCACAATGGAAAAACCAGAAATCATCTCCAAAAGGAATTCCCAAAACTATACAAATACACAGAAATTAAACAACCTACTCCTGAATGACTTTTAGGTGAACAATGACATCAAGATGGATATTAAGAAATATTTCAAAATGAATAACAGTGACACACATCATCAAAACCTCTGGAATACAGCAAGAGCAATGCTATGAGTTAAGTTTATAGCACTAAATGCCTACATCAAAAAGTATGAAAGACCACAGACTGACAACCTAACCTCATACCTCAAGGAGCTAGAGAAACATGAAGAAACCAAACCCAAAGCTAGCAGAATGAACGAAATAACAAAGAGTTTCTCATTAGAGCAGAACTAAATGAAACTGAAACAAACAAACAAAAAATAAAAAAGATCAAGGAAACAAAAACTTGGTTTTTTGAAAAGATAAACAAAATCAATAGATGATTAGCTAGATTAACCAGGAAAAGGTTCAAGTAAGTTCAATTAGAAATGAAAATGGAGGCTGGGCATGGTGGCTCAGGCCTGTAATCCCACAATTTCGGGAGGCCGAGGCAGACGGATCACGAGGTCAGGAGATTGAGACCATTCTGGCCAACATGGTGAAACCCGGTCTCTACCACAAATACAAAAACGTTAGCCAGGTGTGGTAGCACGTGCCTATAATCCCAGCTACTCGGAGGCTAAGGCAGGAGAATCGTTTGAACCAGGGAGGCAGAGGTTGCAGTAAACCAAGATCGCGCCACTACACTTCAGCCTGGCGATAAAGCGAGACTGTCAAAAATAAATAAATAAATAAATGCAAATGGACACATTATAACCAACAGAAACGTAAAAGATCATTCGAGACTACTACGAACACCTCCATGCAAACAAACTAGAAAATCTAGAGGAAATGGACAAATTTCTGGAAGCATACAATCATCCTAGCTTGAATCAGGAAGAAATAGAAATCCTGAACAGACCAACAAGTAGCAAGATTGAATCAGTAATTTTAAAATTGCCAAAAAAAAAAAACAAACGCACAGGGCCACACAGACTCATAGCTGAATTGTACCACACATTCACAGAAGAATTGGTACCAATCTGCTGAAACTATTCCAAAAGATTGAGAAAGAGGGCATCCTCTATAACTCATTCTATGACACCAATATCACCCTGATACCAAAACCAGGAAAAAACATAACAGAAATAAAAAAAGACAAAGAAAACTACAGAACAATATCTTTGAATCAACATAGATGTAAAATCCTCAACAAACTGAATCCAACAGCACATCAAAAAGATAATTCACCATGATCAAGTGGGTTTCATCCAGGATGTAGGGATGGTTTTACAAATGCAAGTCAATAAATGTGAAACATCATATAAACAGAATTAAAAAAAAACAAAAACCTGTCAATCATCTCAATAGGTGCAGAAAAAGCATTCGGTAAAATCCAGCATCCCTTTATGATAAAAATTCTCAACAAACTAGGGATAGAAGGAATATACTTCAAAATGATAAAAGCCATATATGACAAATCCACAACCAACATCATACTGAAGGGGAAAAGTTGAAACTATTGCCCTTCAGAACTGGAACAAGACAAGAAAGCCCACTTTCACCACTTCTATTCAACATAGCACTAGAAGCCCTAGTCAGAGCAATCAGGCAAGAGAAAAAAATAAAGGGCATCCAAATTGGAAAAGAGTAAGTTACACTATCTCTGTTTGCCAGTAGTATGACTGTATACCTAGAAAACCCTAAAGACTCCTCCAAAAGACTCCTAGATTTGATAAATGAACTCACTGAAGTCTCAGGTTACAAAATCAATGTACACAAATCAGTAGCACTGCCATACACCAACAACAATCAAACTGAGAATCAAATCAAGAACTCAATTCCTTTTATAATAGCAGCAAAAATAAAATAAAATAAGTTACCTAGAAATATACTTAACCAAGGAGGTGAAAAATCTCTTCAAGGAGAATGACAAAACACTGCTGAAGGAAATCAAAGATAATACAAACAAATGGAAAAAATATTGCATGCTCATGAATTGGAAGAATCAGTTTCATGAAAATGGCCATACTGCCCAAAGCAATCTAGCGATTCAATGCAACTTCTATCAAAATACCAACATCATTTTTCACAGAATTGGAAAAAACTCATTCATATGGAACCAAAAAGAACCCAAATAGCCAAAGCAATCCTAAGCAAAAAGAACAAACATGAAGGCATCACATTACCTAACTTTAAGTTATACAAGGTTATAGTTACCAAAACAGCATGGCATTGGTATAAAAGTAAATACATAAGCCAATGTAACAGAATAGAGAACACAGTAATAAAACCAAATACTTACAACCACAATTGATCTTCAACAAAGTATACAAAAACATAAATTGGAGAAAGGACTCCCGATTCAATAAATGGTGCTGAAAAAACTGGACAGCCACATGTATAAGAATGAAACTGGATCCCTATCTCTCACCATATACAAAAATCAACTCAAGATGGATCAAAGACTTACATCTAAGAGCTAAAACCATAAAAATTAGAGTAGACAACCTAGGAAGAACTTTTGGACATTGGTCTAGGTAAAGAATTTATGACTAAGACCCCAAAAGCAAATGCAACAAAAACAAAAATAAATAAATAGAAACTAATTAAATGAAAAAGCTTCTGCACAGCAAATCATCATCAGAGTAAACAGACAACCCACAGAGTAGGAGAAAATATTTGCAAACTATGCATCTGACAAAGAACTAATATCCACAATCTACAAGTAACTCAAATAAATTAGCAAGAAAAAAAACAAATAATCCCATCAAAAAGTGGGCAAATGACATGAATAGACATTTCTCAAAAGAAGATATACAAATAGCCAACAAATATATGAAACAAGGTTCAACATCACAGATCATCAGGGAAATGCAAATTAAAACCACAACAAGATACTACCCAGCCAGAATGGCCATTACTAAAAAGTTAAAATGCAATAGATGTTGGAATGGATGTGGTAAAAAGGAAACACTTACTTATACACTGCTGGTGGGAGTGTAAGTTAGTACAACCTCTATGGAAAACAGCATGAATATTCCTTAAAGAATTGAAAGTAAATATACCATTCCACCCAGCAATCCCACTACTGGGCATCTACTAAAAGGAAAAGAGGTCATTCTATCAAAAAGACACGTGCACACATCATAGCATCATTTGTAATTGCAAAGATACAGAACCAACCTAAGTGCCCATCAACTGATGAGTGGATAAAGAAAATGTGGTCTATATACACTATGGAATACTATTCAGACATAAAACAGAATGAAATATCTTTCACGGCAATTTAGATGGAGCTGGAAGCCATTATTCTACGTGAAGTAACTCAGGAATGGAAAACCAAATACCATACGTTCTCAGTGGGAGCTAAACTATGGGTACACAAAAGCATATAGAGTCGTTTAACAGTGACTCAGAAGAGGGGAGGGGAGGGGAGAGATGAGGGACAAAAAAACTACATATTGGGTCCAATATACACAGATGATGGGTGCACTAAAATCTCAGACTGCACCACTATACAATTTGTCCATGTAACCAAAAACCATTTGTACCTAAAAAGCTATTGAAATTTTACACACACAGATATATATATATATATATATATATCAACTAAAAAACAATCTATTTAGTGAGTAAAACTCCTGGTTCAACCTACAGTTGGTCCTTTAGACTTTCCACTTCCTAAGAGAGAACAGCTCTCAGGGTGGAAGAGTTATGAGGCAGACAAACCCCATAGTGCTATTCTATCATCCCACACAAATGCAGGGGCTATATGACTCCATCGGGGCAGTACAAAAGACAAAATATTCCCGTCCTTTGCTCCTAAGAGCAAGCACATCATGGCAGGCAGTTTACAATTATTTTCCACATGTCTTCTTTACTAGCCAGGCCATTCATGTCTTTATATTTGACAACTGGCTACACACCCTCAAAAATAAACACAGTGATGGAAAGGTTGCTCCGTTCCCTGCTAATACATGTGTAATAAAGCTACTCTTGCAGAAGCTTGGTGCTGTGGTCAAAAGGAACACCTTCCCCCTCCTACCCCCATAAAGATGAAGGTCTTGAATAAAACAGAAGCCACCCAGAGTCCAGTTCTGAAATGAAAATATCACACTCATAAAAGCATTAAGAAGGTTCCCTATTGAGCTGGTTTCAAATGTTTAATTACTGTAATTATATGCATACATACTTTATCACTGTTTTCTAATGAGGTTGGCAAGGAGATAGAAACTTGGCATTTTATTCCTAGTTTAATGCGCTTGTTTTTATGCTTACTGTAACAGCTTGCTAGAAGAGCACTGGAGATAGAGTCGGATACGCTTTAAAGGACAAGGGAAAACAGCTCCCAGTGGATGGTACACACATGGCAAAAGGCCAAGACTAGAAGCACCGTCATTAGGAAAAGGAATCAACCAAGGTAAGCAACATCATTCACAAACAGGAAAATCTGGACTGCAGCCTACCTACCTTCTCTCCTCACTTTAAGTAAGACTTTAAGCTTTCAAAACAAGGAGAGTGGCTGGGAGGGGGAGTCACAGCTGCTTAATCTGAAAGCACCTTTCAGTGTCTTTGCAAAAGTTTCCAAGTCAAGGGGAAAATTCAATACCCAAACATACAAAGCAAGCTCCAGAGGCAAATGTGGGCACTTCTGAGAGCAGCAGTACTCCAGGGTTGGTTCCTAGCCTACAAGAGTTCTGGTGAAAGAGGCTACTGTGAACCAAAGGCCCAGCCTTCCTGCAGAGGAGGAAAGTCAGCAGTTTACTTGGGAATTTGCCACCTCAATACATAGCAAGTGAGGAAGTGGTGAGAGGTGGCAGATGGAAAGGGGTAAGGGGGGCGAGGGGCACAAGCTAGACCCAGACAGCTGTGGTGTTATAAAAATGTAGCAGCCAAGCAATGTGGAAACGGGAGTCTTAAGCATCTGATTAACCGAGAAGCAGCTGTGGTAATTTCTGGACTAGCTTTAAAAAAAAAAAATCAAAATACAGCATTGCATTCAACTGTTAAGCTGACTGCAAGAGCGATCAATGGGTTGAGAATAAAACTAAAGCTCGAGACACTGAGCCTTGCTCTAATGGTGTCGATGGCACAAGGCCATGCTAAGGGGTAAAACCAGGTTATGATGAGTTCCCTGTCTGGGACTTCCAAGAAGCATTCCCTAGAACAGGATCCAAGACAGATCCACCCAATATTTAAATCCAGCCTTTAACAAAGGCCCTGTATAGACACCAGACTAACTAATTTGAGGCTGAAAGGAGACTCCTAAAAGTTTGGATAAACTTAGTTACTTACATTCCTCTATTATAGTAGAAATAGACATGTGACCTAATCATGTAAGGGGTTTTAAATTCAGCCAAAATAACTGGCAAATTTTCCTTGCTAAAATAGCAAAAACGAACCCTCCTAACAGAGTTGCTCCATTGAAATTCTTTACAGTAAATCAATAAGTACATCATTCTGTATAACATATTGATCAATACAACATATTTTGACCAATTAAACATTTTAGTCAAAAAACATGAGTCTGGGACAAGGAAGAATATACATACGTGAAGCCATTTATCACATTAAAATACATAAAGCAAGAGTGTAGACATGTAAAATCTCATTAATTCCACATCTAGATATTTCAACCATTTCTGAAAGGTAGACAGAGGACTCCAGAGTAAAGAGTACAGGACTTAACCATTTTAGTAGAGATTTTAGGGAGAGTCACAGAACTGCCAATCAGGTGGGTCTTACGTTATTGGTTATATCATAATCATCTGGGGTTCTATGAGATTCTGGAGTAATGTCTGTTTTGTCTCCCTAAATTGAAAGCATGTCTTTGATTTCACTTGGAAACATTGATCTGTATGCAGCTGGTGCTTATTAGGAGGTGTTAGCTGTCTGTTCAATGTGCTGTAAGAGTGATGTACTGGGCTAATTTAACCCAAATAGCTTTATAATTCTGTCACAACCTCTCTGCAGCCGCCTACTTTTCCTAGGGCAGGGAAATGGAAATCATTTTAAGAAATGGAAAAAGTGTGATTTAAGTAATTCAGCTTAGTTTATTTCCCTCGGGAAAAGGACAGCTAACAACTACTCTCAGAAACTAAGCAAGTCGTGTCTGACCTCTATTAGTTATTTAAATTTAGCCACACCTTTAACTAATAAAGAGAAAGTGTCCTAGTCAACTCCAGTAAGGATCAGGGTTCTCTGCTTCTGGCATACCAGCTGACTTGAACTCTGAATTTCTCCCAGAGTTGTGCTCAGAATTTTACTGACAGTTCAGCTGACATGGAAAGGTCTGAATGTGGCCGGGTGCGGTGGCTCATACCTGTAATCCCAACACTTTGGGAGGTCAAGGCAGGTGGATCACTTGAGGTCAGGAATTTGTGACCAGCCTGGTCAACATGGTGAAACCTCATCTCTACTAAAAATACAAAAATCAGGCAGGTGTGGTGATGTGTGCCTGTAATCCCAGCTACTCGGGAGACTGAGGCAGGAGAATCACTAGAACCTGGGAGGCAGAAGTTGCAGTGAGCCGAGATCGCGCCACTGCACTCCAGCCTAGGCGACAGACTGAGGCTCTGTCAGGGTTTGGGGGAAGAGTCTGAATGCAGCACAGGAGAGATGGTCTGTAGATAATGAAGCCAAGTGTGGGCTATTTGGAAGTCAAGTGCTCACACACAGGAACCTGTCCCAACATATGAATTACTTCCTTACTGTATTAACATTCTCCCTCCTTAACTTTTCCCTCTCCAAGTCTTACCCTCCTTACCTTCCTCTTCAAGCTTTAACAGGACTGAGTACCAGTAAGGGCACACACAGCCACACCACACACAGCTGAGTGTTCTGGGGGCACTGGTGGTGTTGCTAGCTCTCCCCTAGGAGGTCCTTCCAGACACAGCAGCAACCCCCACTTTCTGCTCCTCAATGGCAACCTCCCTCCAAACCACTCCCAAACCCCAAATCAGCCCCAAAGACCAGGTCTTCACCCCACTCAACAGCTTACATCCCACTCGACCAAACGTTGTCAATGACAACATTGCTTTGTTTGTTTTTTAACCAGCATATAAAGGGATACCCTCAGTATTCTTCGCACTAACAAAAACAGCTCCAAAGAGAGAAACTGAAACCAAAAGTTTACATCACCGATCCCCCTTCCACCAAAAAAGCAAATGTTATTCAGCACTAGACCACATCCCCCACATCAAAACTGCAGCACAAGCTTTTCTGAACATTTGAGAGAAACCAATTTTCACAGTAGCAGCCAACATGTGAAAATACTTTTATTGCAAAATTGAAGAGTATAGTTCAGCAAATGCATACTGGAATGCTACTATGAGTAATTACACAGGTGGTTATGCAAACACTGAACTGATGCATCAATTTGGCAGAAGTATAAACATTTCTAGAATAGTATGCAAGGTTCAGTTACCTAGATCTGCTAGTTAACTTCCTTTACCTCTGAAAGAGCTCCCCCAAAGTCAATCATTTTCCAAAGGAAAAGTCATAGTGAGAAACACATTTTAAGTAGGCAAGAAAAGAACACCCTTATATTAAACCAACACAACCATTTTTAAATGAGCATCTTACCAGCGGCAGACATGATTATTCTCTTGTGTCCTGTAAGAGGGTGCTGTTGGTTAACTTAATTCAAACAAATCTTTAATCTTGAAAACTTTCATTTATTTGTAGAATGCATGATGAGATCTAGTATGTACCAGGCACTATTCTAAAAGGCTGGATATACAGCAGGGAGCAAAATAGGCAAAAATCCCTGCCTTCGGGAGGTTTACATTCTAGGAAAGAGAAAACAATGCATAGACACATAACGAAGACATGGGGCATGTTCAAAGCTGATCAAAGTGTGATGGAGAAAAATAAAGCAAAATGGTGTGAGGGTGAGGTGTTACAATTTTAAATGTCAGGTACAGACACAGAAAAAAGGTAATATTGTAGAGAGATCTGAAGAAAGTGAGGAAGTGCCCTAAACTGCATGGAAATCTTAGGAAAGTTTTCCAGGCAGAGGGAACAGCTAGTTCAAAGACACTGAAAGGCCAGGTATGGTGGCTCATGCTTGTAATCCCAGCACTTTGAGAGGCCAAGATGGAAGGACTGCTTGAGGCTAGGAGTTTAAGATCAGCCTGGGCAACACAGTGAGACCACATCTCTTTAATTTATTTTTTATTTTTTAAATTGGCCAGGCATGGTAGTACAGACTTGTAATCCTAGCTATTTGGGAGGCTGAAATGGGAAGACTGCTTGAACCCAGGAGTTTGAGGTTTCAGTGAGCTGCGATAGTGCCACTGTTGCCTGAGCAACAGAGCAAGACACTGTCTCTAAATACATAATACATACATACATAAATGGACACTGAAAGAAGAGAATGTCTAGGCGGTTCAATGATCAACAAAAATCTGCACATTTTGCTGTTTTCTAATCTTCTTAAATACTACATCCCACGTACATTTCAAAAGTACAGATTTCAAAAGGCTTATGGCCAGGCATGGTGACTCACACCTGTACACCTATAATCCTAGCACTCTGGGAGGCCAAGGCAGGCGGATCGCTTGAACTCAAGAGTTCGAGGTCATCCTAGGCAACATGGCAAAACCCCATTTCTACTAAAAAAGAAAATGAGGCAGGTGCAGTGGCACATGCCTATAGTCCCAGCTACTCAGGAGGTTGAGGCAGGAGAATCACTTGAGCCTGGGAAGTGAAGGTTGCAGTGAGCTGAGATTGCATCAAAACACTACAGTCTGGGTGACAGAGCCAGACCCTGTTTTAAAAAAAGTAGGGTAGATGGGGGGTAATTCTTCTCCAATATTGGAAGTTTTTTCTTAAATATACAGCATCTAGCACTACTGTGATAAATAGAAATGTATGCATTTTGCTTTCCCACTATCCCGCAGTGCACTGACAGCTTCTTGTCTGTAGTGAGTTAAGTCCCAGAGGCGCTGGGAATATGTTTAGCACCAGAGCAACCAAAGCTAGTAGGCTGAATACAGCACTCAGATGGGCTGCGAGCCAAAGATGCCTATACACGGATTCAAGAAATGATGTGCAAGAATCTCTACCTTTATTCTCTACCCTACAACCATCCTCATCATTTGTGGCAGCATCAAAGTGGTGAAGGAACTCAGCACAGAAAACAATGAAAATGGTAACAAGACCAAAATAGAGCTGGATGGAAAAAATATCCAATCTCTGCACTTCCAAAATAATAATGCGATCCAAGCTTCTTTTTTAAAATTTAAGATTTATAAAAAACAAAAGAGACTTTATTTTGAGTACAGAGGAAGAGAAAAGGAGAACTGTGTCGGTAGAAACAGAATGAGAATACTGGGAATCGGGATATAGAAAGGCCAAGGCTGAGTGAAAGGAGTCAAGGCTGAGAATCAGAGGTGCTCGGGGCCCCCCCTCACTTCCTGGTCCACCAGTGGTATAGCCTTGGACATGACACTGTACTCTTCCAGGGTTTCCCTTCCTCATCTACTAACAAGAATTCATCCCAGCACTTTGGGAGGCCAAGGCGGGTGGATCACCTGAGGTCAGGAGTTCAAGACCAGCCTGGCTAACATGGCGAAATCCCATCTCTACTAAAAATACAAAAATTAGCCGGGCGTGGTGGCAGGCACTTGTAACCCCAGTACTGGGGAAGCTGAGGCAAGAGAATCGTTTGAACCCAGGAGGCAGAGGTTTCAGTGAGCCAAGATCACGCCACTGCACTCCAGCCTGGGCGACAAGACAGAAACTCTGTCTCAAAAAAAAAAAAAGAAAAAGAAATTCATATAGGATTGCTTTAAAAATTGGCAACAGTGGATTGAAAGCAGCTAGGATGTTAAAAAGCCAATCTCAAAAGGTTACATGTTGTGTAGTTGCATTTATAGAGACTACTTAAAACGACAAAATTATAGAGAAGGAGAGAGTTGGTTATGGTTATAAAGGCATACCATTTGGGATCCTTGTGATGGAACTGTTCTGTATCTTAACTGCAGTGGTAGTCACACAAATTTTCACATGTGAAAAATTGTACAGAACTAAATGTACACACACAAACAAGAAGAATGTGTGTAAAACCTATGAAATCTAAAAAACGGCAGGGCATGGTGGCTCATGCCTGTAATGCCAACATTTTGGGAGGCCAGGCAGGAGGGTCACTTGAGCCCAGGAGTTCAAGCCCAGCCTAGGCAACATAGTGAGACCCCATCTCTACAAATTTTTTTTTGTTAATTACAGGCTTGGTAGTGCATGCCTGTGGTCATAGCTAGCTACATTGGAGGCTGAGGAGGGAGGATCGCTTGAGCCCAGGAGGTCAAGGCTGTGCTGAACCATGATATTGCTACTACAGTCCAGCCTGGGCAACAGAGTGAGACCCTGTCTCAAAAAAAGAAAAATAAGAGGAGAGGAGAGGAGAGGGAAAAAGAAAGAAAAGAAATCTAAAAAGTGTTAAAAGTGTTGATGACTGTATCAGTGTTAATTGCCTGATTGTGATACTGTAATACTGTTATGCAACACGTTACCATTGGGAAAAACTGGGTGAAAGGGACACAGAATCATTCTGTATAATTTCTTCCAACTACATATCAATCTATGTATAAAACTATACATGATTTTTAAAATCTCTTCACCTTAAAATGTCTGGCATGTTTGGAAATGATCCATAAATGGCATATTGGTCAAGTTATCCTCTCACCTAAAAAGCAGAACTGCTAATTCGTACTTCCCACTAATGAGATTCTAGAGGAAATGCTCAGCAATGTAGCTGGCACCAAGAAAGAGCTCACTCAATGGTCATTATCCTGGCCCTTCAAAACCTCACAAATATCCAAGGAAAATGCAAACACTTTTTTATATAACCAATGGAGAAACTTACAGAGTTTGCTGGCTCTGAATAATAAACATGTACGCACCAAAATAAAAGAGTCCTCTAAAAGAGAGGGAACAAAAAAATCTTTCGTGGTGTAGAACAGCCTTTGTCACAGTGTTCTCCACAGAACACTAATCCTCTGAGCTGCTGCTAAATAAATAAATACATGGTCCCTGGTCAAATAAATTTGGGAAATGCAGCATATACCATCCCCCTTTGGAAGCACCAATAAAAAAGAAAATCCCTATCCAACTTCACTTAACCCATTTTTCTCCAAATTTACTTGGTCAAAAACAATTTTTAATACCTACTGGCATCCTGAGAAATACTCCCAAGTCTGGAATTTTAAAAGTCATTCTACACTGGTCAGGTACTCACTACCTCATTTCTTCACCCATTATGTGCTTGCTTTCTTTGTTTCAGAGACAAAGTCTCACTCTGTCACCCAGGCTGGGGTGCAGTGGCGCAATCTCGGCTCACTGCAACCTCCGCCTCCCAGATTGAGGCAATTCTCATGCCTCAGCCTTCAGAGTAGCTGGGATTACAGGCATGCACCATCCTGCCCAGCTAATTTTTGTATTTTTAGTGGAGACAAGGTTTCACCATGTTAGTCAGGTTGGTTTCAAACTCCTGACCTCAGGTGATGTGCCTGTCTTGGCCTCCCAAAGTGTGGAAATTACAGGTGTAAGCCACCATGCCCGGCCCCATTATGTACTTTAGAAGAGAAACAAATGGGCTTTTCTACAGCTCGTGGTTTTTTTGTTTTGTTTTGTTTTGTTTTGTTTTTGAGACAGAGTCCCTCTCTGTTGCCCAGCCTGGAGTGCAATAGCATGATCTCAGCTCACCTCAACCTCCACCTACTGGGTTCAAGTGATTCCCCTGCCTCAACCTCCCAATTAGCTGGGACTACAAGCATGTGCCACTATGCCCAGCTAATTTTGTATTTTTAGTAGAGACCAGGTTTCACCATGTTGTCCAGGCTGGTCTCGAACTCCCGACCTCGGGTGATCCACCACCTCAGCCTCTCAAAGTGCTGGGATTACAGGCATGAGCCACCCCGCCTGGCCCGTGTAGTGGTTTTAACTATTCACAGCTGGTCTTCAATAAATATTTGCTGAATTGGATTCAATAAAAGTACGATTCCAGGATGACAACTGTAGGCATTAGGGGAAGTGACTTTTACTGATTTTCTTTTTTAATCTCTCACTTAGTGAAGAAAACAAAGGCACTCCTTTCTGGAACTTTCTGAAGGCTGTCAGAAACTTTCAGGTACCTAGGTTTTCCACTTATGCCAGTAGTATCTGGCCTGAGGGGAAGCTGCTCACAAGTGGAACAGCAGTTAACAAGCTGATGTGATTATAAGGGTTCTGGGAACCAGCCTTAGTTCACTTTCTGTTGCTATAACACAATATCACAGACTGTGTAATGTATTTTTTAAAAGAATTTTTTAAAATTTTTTATCTTTCTTTTTTTTATTTGTCTTTTTTGCTCTGTCTTATGGGTCCTGAAAAATAAATGTATTTCTTACAGTTTTGGAGGCTGAAAAGTCCAAACTCAAGGGGCTGCATCTGGCGAGGGCCTTCCTGCTATGTTATAACATAGCAGAGACCATCATGTGGTGAGAGAGCAAGAGCAAGCTAGCTCAGGTCTCTCTTCTTATAAAGCCACCTGTACCATCAATGGGAACCCCCATGATGACCTTATTTAACCCTTATTATGTCCCACAGGCCCCACCTCCAAATGCAACCAACATATGGATTTGGGGATTAAGTTTCCAACACAAGAAATTTGGTGGACACTTTCAAACCATAGCAAAGCTCATGACTAAAAATATCCCTACTTATAACTATAAATCCTGAAATTCCTTTAGCAGGATACAAAGCCTTTCATACCAAGAAAAATAAGAAAAAAGTTCTGCCTGCAACTATTCCTAAAACAGGTAGTAAGTTAAAGATAAGTCATTTTCATAAAGATGACTTAAGATTAAAGTCATATAAATGAATTTTGGAAGTCAATGAATTTGCTGAGATCAAGCTTGGAGGGGTGGGGTGGAAGGAGTGTGCAGGGGGAGAAAGGTAAAAACTTTTCCCTAGAAGTAGAAGATAAAACTAGTTTCACCTAATTCACAGGCCCTTTAAGACCAAAAACACTGTTTCTATTTAGAGGAATGACCCATAGTCTAACTTGCAAAACCATAAACTACCTGCAAAATGTTGCCAGTTTTAAAACTAACCAGAATAATAAATAAGAAAAAAAAGTTCTTAAATGCAAACAAGATTTGAGGGAAACCTCAAAATCTATCTTCTACATAAAGATCTGGAAACGAAGACTTTATCATAAGCCCCTAACATAATGAAAACAAGTCTCAAACACTCAAGGGTAGGAAAGCATACTCACCAAGCACACCCCCGCAAAGCACACTCAGGAATTTTTTAGGAACATTTCCAACATGTTTGAAAACAAAATGGGTTTCAGATAAAACCTCAACTTAACTGGGACAGCTATGCTTCCCAAGCATTCTAGTTCTTGAAGGTTGCTATGTAAAAGTGAGTGATGGTTTGTACATTCCATTACACTTAATAATCCTAAAATCACATGCATATGGCTGTCAGCATATCCATTCCTCAACATGAATAAGGGAAGGTCTAATCACAACATTTCAAATTAGCTAAGACATCAGTTGGGAAGCCCAGGCTGCACACTTCCCACTATGTCCGTTACTCTTTCTCAACAGTCACCCTGCAGTATCACAGGGCCAAATCTCTCCTCTTGGATGCAATAATTTGAGCAGCATTCGCCTTGGCTATCCCAGCCTTCTCCTCTCACTGGCCAGAAAACATGACAGAGAAAAAAAAAATGGCCAAAAAAATATTTTCTGGTAGTTGAACTGTATTTGACACAACAAAAAAGTATGTAAGGTTTAGCAGCAATCCCAGTGGGCTTCCAGAAATCAAAGTCCCCACAGGCTAAACAAGTTGGAGACAAGAAAACTAAAAATCTGCTTGCTGAATAACTGTCTATGAAAGTTTTCTTACCAGGAGCCCGGTCATCTTTTTAAATTCTCACTCCTCACTACCAGATGTTCTCTTCTGTATTTCAAAGACAAAGTCAGGCTCTCTTTTCTTCCTTCTTTCCCTCCCCCACTCCTACATACAAGAAATAGTGATTTTTCTAAATTCCTTTTAAAACTGATGGAAGAAGGGAGAAGCCTAAGTATTCTTCCTAATCCAATGTTCTATTAATAGGATTTGTAATGCAGTGCAGGTTTTACAATACTGTAAGGGGAAGACAATGAACAATGACTGTATTGTGCCACACCTGCTCCCCCACCCCTCGGGGAGGCTGAATGATGTCTTATCTGGCATCCCCCATTTGGACACGGATACACCTATGACGTGACAGGCCCTGCCAAACTGCAGAAAAAATTCTCCCTTTCACTCTGTTAACACACCTAACATCATTTAGTCCAATAATACCATGTTCAAAAAAACAAAAAAGTTAAACTTTTTTTCCTTTTTTTAAAAACAAAGTGCTCTAGTTTTTGCAAAAGACTAAACCATTCAGCCAGATTTGGCCAAACCTTCAATTTACACAGTGGGACACATGATAACAATTGGCCCGAATACCCCTAAGGGAAAAGCCAGACTCATGGATTCAGAAATGAGAAAAATGCCTCCGACTTGCCTTCCCGGTTCCGCCCACTGTGCACATCAGTGCGCCTACAGGAAATGATTCCCATTTCAGTTTCTCTGTTGCAATAGTCAAGGGAATGCAATCCCAATATCAGGGAAAAAAATTAGCATGCCACTGGAGCGCAAAGGCTGCTGGATCATCAGAGTGCTTCCTCTCAAATTCCAAACACAAACCCACAGGCCCGAAACGCTACACTGAAAGTAGCTGTGTGCCTTTGCCTCAATGTTACGCTCTGCTGAGCATCTTCTTATTTATCTTTGAGCCCTGTACCAGCTTAACAGCTGATCCTTCTGTCCTCTTGGGTCCAGTGTCAAATCTGCCAGGAGAACCTCATCAACAGGCAGAACGAGCTTCAGTGAGCTAGGGGAAGACAGAGATCAGAGAAGTATGCATCTGAGAAATCAGCCTGCCCTGTCATGAGGTTCTGAAACACCAGCTCACTGAAAAGCACATTAAAGGGTTCCAGCAGCAAGGCTGAATGGGTGTCAGCACAAATCAGTGAGTCCAAGTCCTTCCGGCTTCTTTTCCTGGCCAGAATGGGAGAGTCTTAGCTATAATGGCATTCACAGACTTCTGCCCAGCAGAGCAAGCCAAGAGAGAGCTTTCTATTAGCAGCACCCAAGAAGCCTGTGACCATGGTGCCCAGTGTCCATCTTGGCAGAAAAAAGACACGCTGTGATCCCAATAATAAATGCACAACCACCACAGGATACATTGTACACAGAATGATGATACTTCATATTTAGCTTCCAAAACTGAGCTAAAGGATCAGTATTCTTGGCCACAATGACCATATAATAAAACTGTTATAGTAAAATATTTCTACAGTGCAATGCCTTCGTTCACATGATAGCTATTCCCATCTTTGAATCCTTCTTAAGTTGTTATGTTACTTAATCACATATATACCAAGTACACCTGTTTTGCAGTGCATTCCCAGGCATTATTTCTCAGAAATGCATGGTACACATTTCCACTGTTTGCTACTTAGTACTCACTTCAGCAATACATCACTTCTTTATAATAAAATAGCTCTATATGCCCTATCATAGAGTATGGGGAGTCACCAAATTATTTTCCCCCTTAGAAACGTTGTTTGACCTGGGTGAAGAAAGTTCATAATGACCGCTTTATATATACCTTATGATATGCTTTGTAAGTATTGCAATGTTTAAGTATGATAGGAAACATCTTACTTAGTTTTCTAATTTTGAGTCTTCTTTATCTATGGCCATGTTCTCTAACCCCACCCTCCAAAACAATAGAAAACTCTATATACTTTTTATGTATCACATTAAAGTAATGCTTCTCCTACCTGTATATTCCCACTTCTTTTCTACTGCCCACTCATATGTTTTTTATGCATCACATTAAAGTAGTGCTTCTCCTACCTTTATATTCCCACTTCTTTTCTATTGTCTATATAGTATGACCAGAAACAAAAGTATAAGCCAATTACAATGCTTCACCCAGAAATGAAATCTATCTTTTACTCTGTGGAAGAAATACTACAGTCAACATAACACTGTCTGCTACTGTTTTTAAGACCACAGCCAACACACAAGACAAACTGTGCTCACAATTTTGCTCAGAAATGGTTGGCCCACGCATTAGGTACGCTAAGTTTATTCTTAACCAATATTAATTTTTATTACCAAAAAGTTATTTTAAAATGCATGTGAGTTACTTCTGTGGTACTCCTTATATGGACAAAACCAGTAAGAAAGATAAGTCAGCTCAAGCTGTCAGGCTAAATGCTTACAGTCAGCTCAGTTATAACTGAAAAGGTTCATCCTGCACTGACACCAAATCATAAAATGTAAGATTTCAAACTCTGAGATAATCACACCTAGAAAATACAACCAAAAGTCATGTACCTGCCATATTGCATTATTTCCACCTTACTGATTAAAGCTGAAATAGGTGTGCTAACTTCATTGACCATCTACTTGTTGAAAAGGCACTTTTAACTTAAGAAAGTAGTTCAAGCTTCTTATTTCATTAACCACAGAACTACAGGTTGTTTTACACTATAGGGAAAAGTTTATCCCTACTCATGATGGAGCAAACTGCAGCTTCTGAAGGCTTATTAAAATTAAAGAATTGGAATCATAACTCCATAAATATCTTTTTTTTTTTTTTGACACAAAACTTCACTCTGTCCCCTACGCTAGAGTGCAGTAGCACGATCTTGGTTCACTGCTACCTCTGTCTCCCAGGTTCAAGCAATTCTCATGCCTCAGCCTTCCAAGTAGCTGAGATTACAAGCATGCACCAACACACTCGGCTAATTTTTTTTGCCTTTTTAGTAGAGATGAGATTTTGCCATGTTGGTCAGGCTGGTCTCAAACTCCTGGCCTCAAGTGATCTGCCCATCTTGGCCTCCCAAAGTGCTGGGATTACAAGCTTGAGCATCTGTGTACTTCTCGACTGTTTTGAGTTGAGAATTCATGAATCTGAAATTTCAAGTGCTTTCAAATTGTAGCAAGGAAACGGAACCTGATAACAACCATCTATGTAGGAAAATCCAGTAATCTAATTAATTAAGTTTATTTTAGAGGTGAGTCCTCCTGAGAAAAAATTTCATTCAAATCACAGAATTTCCTCAACCCTTACAGAGTGCCACCAAAAAAAACAAACAAAAAAACACACAATCACTTCTGCTGAGCCTCAGAACACAGTCTCCATCCCACTGCAATAGTTAACCCCACTAAAAATAGCCATTCTGAGGTTAAGACCCACACCCACCTGCAAGGTAAGAGCTGGAAGTAAAGAAAAGGCAGTCGTTTAAGGGTGCTGGAAGAGGATTCTGTTTTTCCCACCATCATTCACTAAACACTGCACAAACAGCATCCGTCCAGTCCAAAAAAGGTCTGCTGGACAGACCACAGATTGCCAAGGTGCCTGCCTGCTAAACACGAATGACTAATTCATGAATTCAAGAAAACACCATACAAGACTCTAGCAGCAAAAAGTTCAATTAGCTCAAAATTAAACAGCACCCAACACTTGTGATGTAGCTCCCCAAGATAAGAACTTGGCTGCCAGAGGACATTAAGAACTAAGGGCACTAACATATGGGCTATTTGGAAGGGAGAAGTGCCAGGAGAAACAACCTTGTACATCTTTCCATGTTGGGACCTTGTACTAAATTGAGAAAGTATTTTCAGCTGAGTTACTTGGTGAGGTTTACACCCTAACCACATAGAATCCTTGCTGCTCCCAGACATTCCCTCTCTTTAAACCAAATCTCTGGTTTTCCAAACCCACCTCTACTTAAGCATTCAACTAATGAAATGGTAAGGACTGTAAGAGGACTTGAGCAAACTCACTGAATGGCTGGACACAGAAGTCTTAGAAGGAGGAAAGTCCAGCCAGGGGAACCTCTTTCTTGTACTTTCTTGCACTATAAACTAGGGGCATTTTGTGGGAGGAGTATAAGTAGCAGGGCAAGCAGTGAATGAACAAGTGTATAAAGACATGGCTCACCCTACACTGCCATAAAAGACAGTCAGCAGACAAGATGGAAAAGTTCCAGAGATCTGTGGCACAGCAATGTGAATATATTTTACTGAACTGCACAATTAAAAACAGTTAAGATGACAAATTTCATGTGGGTTTTTCTTTTTACCAGAATTTAAAATTTTTTTAATTAAAAGAAAGTTATTTAGCAGAAACAGCTCTCAGGCATTTATTCTGAGAGGTTTCTTTGGTTTGGGTTTTTTTGTTTTTGCTTTTGTTTCTTTTTCCAGACAGGGTCTTGCTCTGTCACCCAGGCTGGGTTCCACTGGGTGCGATCATAGCTCACTGCAGCCTTAAACTGCCGGGTTCAAGTGATCCTCCCACCTTAACCTCCAGAGTAGCTAGGACTACGCAACTACTCTGGACTGCTACACAGTAGCAGGTGCACACCACCACACTCAATTAACTTTTTATTTTTTCGTAAAGACAGAGTCTCCCTATGTTTCCCAGGTTAGTCTTAAACTCCTGGCCTAAAGCGATCCTCCAGCCTCAGCCTCCCAAAGTGCTGGGATTACAGACATGAGTCACCTTTGCCTGTCCTTACTCTGAGGGGTTTTGAGGAACTTATTTATTTGTAAACTGGATTGAAACTAAAGGTAATAAGGAGGAAAGTAGTATTCATGGTGTCTTGCCCAAGACACAGAGGAAAGATTAACGGCAGTCAAGCCACTGAGAGTTCCTTCTTGGCTCATTCATGTGGTTATAATATCAGAAGCATCTAGTATATTTATGTTGACTCTAAAGTCCTATGTAGGAAACCAAAGGACTTGGGGGTCCCAGAGGTCACATCTTTTCATTTTACTAATGGTCTTGCCTTTGGACTGTGGCTCTGAAGAGCTGCCCAAGGAGAGGGTATTATGTTCTAGATGTACATCCCTCCAGAGTATTTGGAAGAGGGCGTCTGTCAGTAGACTCGCCAGCTTGATCAGGATGACTTTTCACTGACATCTATGAAAGTATAAGAGTGACTGTCCAGGTGACTCCCAGGTCAGCATCACACTGGGTCCATGAGCAGAAGCTTCAGGGGTCAAATTTCACTCACTGTAAGGGAGAATTGTTGAATGGATACAGATCTGTAACAAAATTAGACTCCTTCCCAAAGCTGTGGATTATGTAACCAGAAACGTTGGAGAAGTCTTTGATGAGGTCAGACTGGGCTTAATTCCTTCCCAACTCAAGTTTCTGTGGTCTGTTAGCTCAGGAATGTGTTTGGTTACAAGTGAGAGAAAACTCAAACATTTTTTATCTTTTCACTTCACCACCTTTGGCATGCTGACTTTTATCTTCATGTTTGTTCCCTCTTGGTCACAAGATGCATGGATATTCTACCTCCAGGTTCAAGCTCATGTTGAAAGCAGAAGAAGCTGAAAACATGAAGGGGCAATCTTCTCTCACGAAAGCATAATTTTCCTAGAAAGCCACAGCAGGGCAAGCATGGTGGCTCACTCCTGTAATCCCAGCTCTTTCAGAAGCCAAGGAGGGAGGATCACTTGAGGCCAGGAGTTCAAGACCCTGTTGGGCAATATAGCAAGACCCTGTCTCTACAAAAAAACAAAAAAAAATTAATTAGTCAAGTGTGGTGGTACGCAACTGTAGTCCCAGCTACTCAGAAGCTGAGGCAGGAGGATCACTTGAGTCCAGGAACTACAGGCTGCAGTGAGTTATGATCACATCACTGCACCCTAGCCTAGGTGACAGAGCAAAATACTGTCCCAAAAAAGAAAAGAAAGCCACAACAGACCCTTCCACTTATATTTAATTGACCAGAACATGTCATATTGCTACCTCTAGTCCAGAGTTTCTCAGCCTTGGCACTATCGACATTTGGAACCGGACAATATTTTTATCTGTGGATTATCTATTTTTTTCTGTGCATTATCAGCATTCTGGCCTCTACCCCCTGGATTCCAGTAGCACCCCATTCCTAGTTGTGAAAATTCAAAATGTCTGTCTCTAGACACTGCCAAATGTCCCCTGCAGGGCAAAACTTCTTCCAATGGAGAAGCACTCTTACACTAATCACTCCAGAAGCTACAACGAAAAGGGCAGTGAATGGTGCAGGGTCAGCCAATCGACAGTGTCAGTAGCAAATTCTCTCTGTCTGTTTCTTAAATGTCTAGTTCTTAAATTTTTCTTAATGAGCTTACTCACTACCATGCTAAGTATGTTGAAGAATGTAAGAGAAACATACAAAGTGCCCTCATCTTAGAAGCACTAACAGTAAAATTTGGAAAATCAAGATTGATGCACAAGAAACAATCCAAAAAAAAAACCCATTATAAAAGGCTAGCTAAGCCATACAGACAAGCGAGACATCCTTCAGCTGGCTCAGAGCAACGGGGATAAGAGCACGTAACATGTAGCCTACAGTCTTTAATGAAAATGTCACTTCAGAGGTAGAACTTGTTTGAAGACTAGAAATATTTAGACACATGGCAAGAGATCAGGAAAACAACACAAACAAAGATCAGAAAACAAGCACGTTAAAACCTCAAGATCTACTCTGATAGACCTGGGTTCTAATCTGAGACTTTGGGACAGCATTTACCCTCTCTGCACCTCAGTTTTATCATCTGAGTAACAGGGATAATAACACATCTCTCCTAGGATTGTTGAGAGACTCAGAACAAATCAATTACAAGAGCATCTAGCACACAGTAAGCAATCAGTTGTTAGCTTCTATTATTACAATTATAGATATCATATTATTTAACATAATCATAATTTACGAAGAGGGGTCATCTATCAGGAATCAGAGAATTCTTGCTAGAGAGCAGCTGTCATATCCTAAGCAGGACAGCCAGAACCTATAGTTGGTGGGTAAACCCAGGCTGGTGATGGCCAAAAGATAGCTGCTGAGATCAGGCAGGGCGGCAGGAGAAGCCACACAGAAGCACCATCCATACCTACAACAGGTGGTGGCAGGAGGGGTTGACTGGAACCTGTGGATGAAATCAAGTGAGCTTCATGGCCAGCAGCCATGGTCAGGTTAGTAATAACACTGTAGTTATTAAGCGATGTTAGCTCTCAAAGCATTCTTACACATACTATCTGATTGATTTGGACATAACAAGACTGTCTACAGGTAAGAGAGAGCTACTCCAGCAAGACAGTTTTTTTAATTACTTGAAAAGTCACTGCCAGGCAAAGTGGCAAGAAGTGGGAAATATAAGACTTGCCTTCTATTAGTACAAGAGACATCAGTGTGAAGCAGAGAATGACTCACGTAGTGTCTTTCATAAACACACAGAAAATAAATAAGCTTTAAAAAACATTTACCAATCTGTGCGCTCTTACATGTCAGCAGGCCACCAGTGGGCCTTCTGAGTCCCAAGTTCCAAGCTTCCAGGTCCCAATTCTTTTATGATCAAGGGAGAAAGATAAAGTCCACTCGAAACTATCTTCCTGGTATCCTATTTTTCCTGTCAAGATTTCTCTAGTAGTTAACTTACACAGACGCTCCCCTAAGTTATATACATTAGTAGTACACTAAGTTTAATAAGTTCCACAAGCAAATAATAAAAGCTTGAAGACACATAATAAAAGTTTAGCCTTACCTCAAAAAACAAACAAGGTACCCCATAAGTACCTGAAAACCACAAAGAGAAAGAGCAAGATGACCAGGTTGATGGTCCCCATAGCACGGTTTTCGTGACTGCTCCCATCCTCCATTGTCCAGTTCCTGTTATCTGGGGTCCTTTATGTAGCCACCTATAGATGAATACTTTTTTTTTTTTTTTTTTTACTGTATCCAATACATGTTTTCAACTTCTGTGAAAATTCAAGGTGCCAAATATTTTCTTAAACATTTAGTCCTTGCTGGGTTTTAATAAATATCGAACATCAACAACAAAAAGAAACTGATACAATAAAAACCTATGCCATGAAACTAGTGAATAGAAAAAAAATCCATTTATTATAAATGGTTTCTGATTGACCCAGTATCACACCACGGAAGCAAAAAGGAGCCATTTCTTGATTTTGGGGGCAGACTTACTCCTAGCACACAGAAGTGCTGAATAAGATTTTTTTTTCATACTGTCAGGAATAATAATCATAACACAGGGCACTTTACATATGTTATTTTCCATAATTGTCATTCATTGGGGTGCATCATCATTGTCCATTATTTATAGAGGAGGACAACAAGGCTCAGGGAGGTTAAAATAATTGACCCAAGGTCAAGTAGCTGGGCTGGAATTCCAAGTAGCAACTGTTTAACTTCAAGTCCCTTGTTCTGAACCATTGCATAACACCACCACACCCATGAATACAACAACAATGGAAGTGAAAAGGCAACCTCACATCCATCTAAATGCACCAAAAACCCTAAAGTGAACAGTTAAGTATAAACTTATTAAAAGCAAGAGGTGTGAAAACAAATTACGATTTGCAGTCTCCACATTTGTTCTTTGTACTTTGCTTTACCAAGGTCTAGACAACAGGCTGCTCACCCTTTCTCACCATCAAATACAGCAGAATCTAGAGCAGCTCTGTCCAACAGAAACAGAATGTGTGCTGTGTCTGGAAGTTTAAATTTTCTTGTAGCCACATTTTTTAAAAAGATGAAAGTACCTTTAATAATATTTTATTTACCCTCGTATATCTAAAACATTATCCTTTAAGCATGTAATCAATATATAAAATTATTAATGAGAAATTTTACATCCTTTCTTTCACAGTAGGTCTTTGAAATCCAGAGTGTATTTTATATTCACAGCACATCTCAACATAGACTAGCGTCTTTCAAGTGCTCGGTGGCCATATGTGACTAGCAGCTACCATACAGGGCCACACAGATCTAGACCCTTAAGAGTTACACATACATACAACACCCCTTTAATAATCTCTTCCATGTTTCTGTAATGATCCAAAGATGGAGTGCTCCACTCTCGTTTCTATGCTTACACACTTCTGGGATGAAATTACAGGGATACCATCCAATGAATGCCTGAAATTCCACCATGGTAGCTTCCACTCAATTCTTTAAATATACTCTGCTTCAAGTTCTGTTTAAACAAAAATGCCCCGAAAGAGGGGATACTCTAAGCTAATATCTATCTATCATTAAACCTTAGGTTACATGAAGGGAACTGACAGCACATCCAGGAAGACCCAGTAGGGGCAGAGAAGACAAAAATTAGATGGCTGACTTTTGGCAAACCTCATCTCAGATTCTATTACAAGTCCCTGTTCCAAATTCCCTCTTTCCTCAAGAACCTTAAAGGAATTACTTCAATAACTCCTTGTCAAGAATAACTATTATCAAGAAACACAAACAGGAAACTACTGGGGCTTCTCTGATTTTCAACCTAATAACTTAAGACAAACACTGCAAACTCAAATGCCCACAGGAACCTGGGCGGGCCCCAAAAATGAGAATAAGGGCCAGATGAGCCTGGGCCCATCTGAGGAGGCAGACTTGACCCCAGCCCAGGAACCCATGCCTGGTGAGACGGTGGCCCCAGTGCTGCAGGGCATCTGATTTATCAAAATAAGTCACAAATCTGGATTTTCAGGCTCATTACTTATTTTTACCATTAGTAACTCATAATACTTTAGATAACCACATACAAGTGAACAGGAAGTGACCACAAAGCCAATGCAGCCCCGGGCACCAGTCTGCAAACTCCAGTATTTGAGGGACACAAGCAAAAATACTAAGAATGGGCCTAGACCTGGAGGGGAGTTAATACTGCATCCTCTTTAATCTATCATCTTTGCTGCCCAAAGAAGCCAAAACCATGCTCACCCAGCTCGCTCTTAGACGGAGAGGAGCAGCGAAAGGCCAGACAAGGCGAGGTGGCTTTCTGCCAATGTGCTGGTCCCCTGAGGCATTTCCATTTACAAAATGAGGGGGCTGGTGGAGGCTGGACATGGTGACTCACACCTGTAATCCCAGCACATTTTAGGAGGCTGAGGTGGGTGGATTACAAGGTCAGGAGATCGAGACCATCTTGGCCAGCATGGTGAAACCCCATCTCTACTAAAAATACTAAACTTAGCTGGACGTGGTGGCACGTGCCTGTAATCCCAGCTACTCGGGAGGCTGAGGCAGGAGAATAGCTTGAACCAGGGAGGTGGAGGTTGCAGTGAGCCAAGATTGTGCCACTGCATTCCAGCCTGGCAACAGAGCAAGATTCCATCTCAAAAAAAAAAAAAAAAGAGGGGATTGGTTTAGATCAGGGCAGTACTGGGAGGGTGGGATCTTTGCCCATGGTGAAGGGCCCCCTCAGGGCCACATGATCATCCCTGGTGGTAAACACAAGACCTCAGGCAGCAGGAACTACCAATCTTTTAAAGAGAAGCCAAAAACATAAATTTTTCTGGAAAACTTTTTAGTCATTAAATTTTGGCAAATTCAAATCATATTTCCAACACTACATGAGCCCCACAGGGCCACCTGTCTGTAGCCCCTGGATCAGAATGTCTCCTAGCCCCAACAGTCTATCTGCCTTAAACCTATACAGCAGGTTCTTAAATAATGTCATTTCATTTGGTTAATAACATCGACGAGAAAAAAAAGAAATCAATTCCTGACTGGGACCTCTGTCTGGTGTAGAGTTTGCATGTTTTCCCCATGTCTGAGAGAGTTTTTCCAGGTTTCTAGTTTCCTCCTACATTGCAAAGCCATGCACATTAACTTCACTGGCATGCCTAACTGTCTCAGTCTGAATGAGAGAGTGTGTGTGCGTGTGTGTGTGCATGTGTGTGTACACCCTGCAGTGGAATGGAGCCCTGTCCAGAGTTGGTTCCCACCTTGCGCCCTGCATGCCAGGATACGCTCCAGCCACCTTCAACCCTGAACTAAAACAAGCAAGTTGAAAAATGAATGAAGGAAGGAATGAATACAAATTACTGTCAAATTTAAATTCACCAAGTAGACAATAATCATACAAATACTCAACAATAAAGATGAGGTATGAAAGCACTCAGCAAGCTCACTATATTTGTTTTTAAAATGCGTGATGGTAGGGAGGACTCTTTACAATTTTCACTCTGCAAACACTTACTCCTTGATTTAACCCATCACCAAGATGACTGCTATCACTCGCTGATTCACCAAAAATTGGATAATTGTCTTGTTTCTATTTTCTTATTTTTATTTATTTATTTATTTATTTTTAAGACAGAATCTAGCTCTGTCACCAGGCTGGAGTGCAGTGGCATGATCTCGGCTCACTGCAACCTCTGCCTCCCAGGTTCAAGTGATTCTCCTGCCTCAGCCTCCCGAGTAGCTGGGATTACAGGCACACACAGCCATGCCCAGCTAATTTTTGTATTTTTGGTAGCGATGTTTCACCATGCTGGCCAGGATGGTTTCACCGTGTTGGCCAGGATGGTCTGGATCTCCTGATCTCATGATCCACCCAGCTCGGACTCCCAAAGTGCTGGGATTACAGGCGTGAGCCATCACACCTGGCCTACTGCTCTTTCTTAAATGTATGTATAACTCACATTTATTTCTATATTGAAGATTAGAAGTGCTTTTAACGGCCAGGTACAGTGGCTCACGTCTGTAATCCCAACACTTTGGGAGGCCAAGGGGGGCAGACTACCAGAGGCCAGGAGTTCGAGATCAGCCTGCCCAATATGGTGAAACCCCATCTCTACCAAAAATACAAAATTAGCCGGGTGTGGTGGCACATGCCTGTAATCCCAGCTACTCGGGAGACTGAGGCAGGATAATGGATTGAACCCAGGTGGCGGAGGTTGCAGTGGGCCAAGATTGCACCATTGCACTCCCCCCAGAGCGAGACTCCATCTCAAAAAAAAGAAAAAGAAGTGCTTTAAGTGTTTATATAGAAGTTTGATGATCTTTTGTAACTAGAAATCTGCAGTAGGAACTTAATTGTTGTTTATGTCAACGAGCCTGTGGTCAAATTAGTTTCCTTACATGATGTTTCGCTTAAAGTCACAGCTTCCAAGGCCCTATCAACGATGTTAAGTGAGGACTTAATGTACACTGTCATGACTTCACCACAGCATTAATTTAACCTCCTTTCTCTATCCATGTAAGTTTGAAAGTGGTGCTACTACTGATTGTAAGACTAAAAGACAAATGAATAAGTAAAACATGATATCCTGGATGAGAACCTGAAATGGAAAAAGGACATTAGTGGAAAAACTGGTAAAAATCTACATAAAGTCTGCAGCTTAGTTAATAGTATTGTACCACTGTTGATTTCTAGGTTTTAATCCATTTACCTCAGTTAAATAAGATGTTAACATTAGGAAAAGCTGGGTAAAGGGTACGTGGGAACTTTCTAAACTACCTTTGCCATTCTTTCATATATCTAAAATAATTTCCAAGTAAAATGATTTTTCAAAAACTCAAAGAACCATACCCCACTCAAAAATGTTAATTTCATAGTATTTTTTAATGAAATGTTTTTGAAAACTTACTAGGAAGCAGAAATATCAATTGCTCTGAATATTCTTCACTCTGGTTAACTATGAGACCAAAGGAAACCAGAAAAGACTAGGAGAAAAACCAGAGTGCACCAGCCTGGGTTCTGTCCTTTGCTTTATAGTTATTTGTAACAGCCAGTGAGGCATGGCATCAATAGGCTGTTAGTAAAATATCACATGGCTAAATTTAGGTAGTTGTGATTAACTTGACCTTGAGAAATTGCCACTCAATTGCTTTTTGCCTTATAATATAAATTAGCTTACATTTAGAGGACTGGAGACATTATTTCCCAAACAAGAGAGGCAGAACTGAAGTAATAAATACAAAAGCTTTGGCATGGAATGCTGCAAGCTGCACAATAGACAGATATCAGTGCCTCTTAGAGAGGAGATTATTGACATAAATAATGTACAGTCTAAACATCTGAAACAGCACGTTAAGTTGCACCATCCTTACATCATCACATTTCCAAACAGCCCCCTTAAATCTTTTTTTTTTTTTTTCTAATAAGGCAAGATACATTTAAATAAATAAGCTGACATAGTTCCAAATGCACGTAGAGAGAACTGTATCATGAATGGGACTCACTTAAACAAAGCAGCATGAAAAGCTGTAGGAACTCTTCTCTATTTGTATTCTGTCATGCCTAATATTATGCTTTTAAATTAATTTGACATCTATAATAAATACACTTTAAGAGGGAACAGGAAATAAAATAATTAGCTTTATTAGTGCATTGCGGCAAGCAGATTTACAGTGACTTTAAGTCAAAATGTGCCTAGAGCAAGAAATAGTTATTTTTCTCTTAAACAAATACTTATGACGCCCTACCATGACACAAACTACTCCCTAGTTCCTGGGAATGAGCAATGAGCAATGAGCAAAACAAAGGTCCCTGGCCTTGTGGAACTTACACTCCAGTAGGAGAGAAAAGAGACAAGGAATAAGATAAACGAACAAAACTTACACTCTATTAGATTATGCTAAATACTAAGGAAGAATAAATTAGGCAAGAGAGAGAGAAAGTGTCGGGAGGTTGTGTGGAAAGTTAAGATTGGTGGCCAGGGAAGTCCTCACTGAAAAAGTGACATTTGAAGAAAGACCTGAAGGAAGTGAAGGAGCGGGATAAGGGATCAGAAGGTCATGGATAAAGGGCAGGAAGTTAAAGGGAATTCCAGGCAGAGGGAAGAACAAATGCAAAAAGCTCTGAGGTAGACTCAGGCCTGCAGTTTCAAGAAACAGCAAGATCAGAGAGGGGGAAACAAGGAAGCAAGTGGGCGGGAAGTGGGAGATGAAGCCACACCTTCATCACAAGGGGTAGGGCACACCTCAGCTTGTCCAGTAATCACTTCAGCTTTTACTCTGAATGAGATGGCAAGAAGAGTGACAAAATCTGCACACAGTTGATAACAGACTGAAGGGGATAAGGCTGGAAGCTGAAAGACCAGTTAGAAGGATACTCTCCTAATCCAGGTGAAAAATTATGGCAGCTTAGACCAGGGTGATTATTGGTGATAAGAAATCAACTCTGGATATGTTTTGAAGATAGAGCCTACAGGATTTGCTGATGGGGTATGTGAGAAAGAGAAATCAAGAATGACACTAGACTGGGTGCAGTGGCTCACGCCTGTAATCCCAGCACTTTGGGAGACAGAGGTGGGCAGATCACTTGTGGTCAGGAGGTCAAGACCAGCCTAACCAACATGGCAAAACCCCATCTCTACTAAAAACACAAAAATTAGTTGGGAGTGGTGGTGGGCGCCTGTAATCCCAGCTACTCAGGAGGCTGAGGCACAGTAACCGCATGAACCTGGGAGGTGGAGGTTGCAGTGAGCGGAAATCGCGCCACTGCACCCAAGCCTGGGCAACAGAGGTAGACTCTGTCTCAAAAAAGAAATAAAAGAAAAGAATGGCACTAAATGTCTTCTCTCAAGTAAGTGGAAGAGCAGGATGCTATTAACTGAGATGGGAATGACCATGATGGAAGCAGATTGGAGATAGGGCATGTTATGTTTTGAAATGCCTGTTAGACACATCCCAGGAAAGATGTCTATCAGGCAATCAGATGAAGGGGGTATGGAGTTCAAGAGAGAGATCCAGGCTACAAATACAAATGCAGAAGTCATCACACAGGTGATATTTAAAGCATTGAGTGTAGATACGATGAGGAACAAGTAGCCTGAAGCACTTCGTTTAGAGTTTGGAGAGATAAGGAATTAGCAAAGGAGACTGAGAAAGACCAGGAAAACCAAAAAAATGGCATGCATGTGTGTCCAAGCAGTCCTGTAAAGAACGTATTTCATGGAGGGGAATTATTGATTGTGTTAAATGCTACTGGCAAATGAAGTAAGAAGGGAGTGGGTCCTGACCATGGGCTTCAGCAAGGAAATGCCACCAGTGGCCACAAAAAGCACAACGCCAGTGGAGTATGATGAGTTAAGGTGCAAACTCGACTGTGATGGACTCGGGATAGAACGGGAGGACTCATTCAAACGTTCTGCAGTAAAAGCAAGAAAAGAAACTGGCTAGTAGCTGGAGGAAAAATCAGAGTCAAGAGAGGATGTTTTTATGTAATAAGAAAAATAATAACTCATATGCCACTGGGAATTTGGTAGAAAGAAGAAAATTGATGACCTAGGAAAGAGAGGGAAAATTTCATGCAGCAATATCCTTCAGAAGGTATGTGTGGATGGAGATAGAACGTCATGCCCAAGGAGGTGGGAGCATGGGCACAGACGCAGGCAGGTGGTGGGTGTGCTGGTGGCACTCTCTACTGATTATTTCCGGGATTTTTGGTGAAAAAGGAAACAACCAAGAGTAAGGAGACCATGGATGTTTGAACAGCAAGTAGAAAGTATGCAACAGTTGTCTGAAGAGTGGTGGGAATGAAGAAACAGTGGAAACACAATGAGACTGCCAAGTGGGCATCAAGGGCCCACTTAAGATCTGTGATCAGCTTAGGGTGAGACAACCAACATGGTGGTGTGGTTTTCTCCAGGCCCATTTGGCCTTATAGGTGCAAGCACAGAACAGGTGAAGAGGATTTAACCAGAACTGTGATTTAGTCAAGCAAGAATGACTTGCTTGAATGAGGGGTCAAGGGTGATAAGGATCTATGCCATGGTCGAGATTACAGTGGTTGATCATGGACTTCAAGCTGGGGAAGGGGAGAAGTGAGGACATAGGGTGAGTGGTGGGCCGTGAAGATGTGGTGGATTCAGTGGACTGAAAATCCTGGTGGGTCAATGGACTATTGAGGTTGGAGGTACCACACGAGGCTTGAGAGAGAAGAGGAAGTAGCGGTAAGAGTGGAATGTTTCAAAGTGAGTGATGGAGGCACTGACGTCACTGGTGATGAGAGGATCAAGATATGACTGGGGGATGGAGTGAACATGAGGACAGGAGTAGTATTGGAGAGAGGGACAGTGAACAAGAAACAAAATTTTTCAAAGAAAGAGGGGAATGACCACGTGGAAGAGCAGAGGACTTGTGACAAGGAGGCAAAGTGGGCTACGCAGAGACCTGAAAGTCAGAGGAGGTGGCATTTCAGGAGGAGAAGGAGCAGCAGTATGAAAATAGCATAGAGGATGCTACCCCAGCTCTACACATGGTGCATGGGAAAGGTGAAAAAGGGCGGCCACTTTAGAGGGCTGAAGGAGAGGCAGTACTACCAGGAGAGACCCAAGTGTCCAATAAAGCAAGAAGGTGAAGGGCATGCTCCCAGACAAGGTGAGGAAGTGGGGGGTTTTGCTGATGACTGACGGTGAGCACACAAACTGCACAGTGAAGGGGCTTCATGAGTTCCCTAGCGGAGGGAGGCAGGAATGGAAAACCTGAAGTAAAGAGGCAAATGAGGATCAGGGCACGGGAGTGAGAGATGACACAGGAGTCCAGGCTTCCTATGGTGACTGACATAAATGGGAATAAAAAGTGTGATGAGATTGCTTCTGAGGGTCAGGCAGAGATTGCTGAAGAGGCTGAGAATACAGAGGCTCCTTGCCAGGAGTAGCATCACAGGGATCCCACTTGACCCCTACTAAGGAATGTGAGTGGCTGAAGAAGGGACGTTTTGTAAAATCTGGCTTGTCCAAAAAATAAAGCAAAAACACTTATTTTTTTCCGAGCAATTACCTTCAATCCTCTATGTGCAAAATAAATTTAAATCCTCTCTAATCCCTATTCTGCAATTTTTTTAAATTACAATTCAAACTACCCAAAATTTCATCAACTCCAGGAGAGTGCATGAAAGCACACACCGCTTTAGAGTGATGCACTAGTCACTGGATACTATAAAACATGCCACATTGAGGAAACACCCAATGAGGTGCATTCTTTAAGTGCAATCTTAAAAAACATCAGAACAAGAAGAAACAGTGCTTAGCCTGGAGCGCTTTAGAAGGATTCTTAGAAGGAAGCTGTGTGCTTGTTTTGTGTCTGGAAAATAAGATCAGACAAATAAGGTGCATCAGATTTCCTGACAGGATTATTAGAGTGTGGTTACCACAGTAACCAGTAAACTACATGTGCAGCTGGAGGAGGAGGAAGGTAGAAGGCATCTTTTTCAAAAACAATTAAATCCTATAATTTTAGAGCTGGAAAGTATTTCTAAAAGCCCTGTAGTTGAATCCTTTGCCTAAATACCCTAGATAGTATAAACTATTTAAATATAGAGAAACTATAAGAAATACTCTTATAAAAATCATCCAAAGAGAAAAACAAGGTGAAAATGAAACTTTTTGGTCATCAGTCGGGAGGTGCTAGAAAACTTACTAATAATAAGTACATAGAATAAAGAAGGATTTCAGGCCTAACTAAATGTGGGCTGCCCACTAGCTAATGACCAGACTCACTGTAGTTTTCAACAACTAGCCACGGTAAGTTGCTAGCAACTAGCCCTGAATATTTAAAGATATCAACTTCTATCAAACAATGCTTCCCAACCTTTCCCGCACCAAAGTGCAGATGTGCCCGCTCCTCCGCCTTTCCAGTGTTATTTCTGCTCTCCGTGCTTCCTCACAGATCATCATGCACTTGGTTGAACAATCTGGATCCAAAATGTTCTCAGAACCCTGTGGAGAAACTCTGTCAGGCTAAGAGGCTTAAATTCATTTAGAAAAACTACGTCTGTCTTATTACTTCTCTAACATATTTTTGACATTCTGAGTCTGTTGTTGTTGTTGTTGTTGTTCTTGTTGTTGTTGTTGTTTTGAGACAGAGTCTCACTCTGTTGACCAGGCTGGAGCAGTGGCACGATCTCGGCTCACTGCAACCTCTGCCTCCCTGGTTCAAGTGATTCTCCTGCCTCAGCCTCCCGAGTAGCTGGGACTACAGGCATGTGTAACCACGCTAATTTTTGTATTTTTAGTAGAGACTGGGTTTCATCATGTCAGCCAGGCTGGTCTTGAACTCCTGACCTCAGGTGACCCACCTGCCTCAGTCTCCCAAAGTGCTGGGATTACAGGCGTGAGCCACCACGCCTGGCTGACATTCTGAGTTTTCTATATATAAAAGATAGACAGACAACAGGAGTTAAAAGGCGATGCTCTATGACTACCCACAGCCACCATCAGTTCCACTAAGATGCAAATATATTCTTTCCTTATGACTCTGAACACTTCTTTCAACAACTTTTTTTATTGTCTCTGGCACCTTCTGCAAGTCTGAGATCTCTCTGGAATCTGACTACCTCAACTTAAATCCCAGCGCAGTTACTTAACTAGCTGTGTAAATGACAGCAAATACCTAAAAGCCCAGAGCCTCCTGTTTACTCCTCTGTAAAATTACTTTGCAATAATAATGCCACCTACTTCATAAAGTTATCATGAGATCAAACAAGGACGCGAGTGCTTAGAACACTGCCTGACACACAGTGTGTTAACGTGAGCTAAGATCACTGCCAGCCCCTCCTGATTGTGAGCCTTCTATCTTGCGTGTGCTTCCTTTAAGACCTAAGTTCATTAGAAAACTGCCAGATTGTGACACTCCTTTCTTTTCGTACTTACCCCTTATCTTCCACAAGGGAATCATTTATTACATGGTCAGAATTTAAATATCTGAGAATTTCCTAACTCTTCTCCTGACTTCTGGACTCTGATCTGTCACCTAGCAATTCTTATACAACTTTAAAAAAAAAAAAAAACCTTCATCGACAGCCTTCTCCAGCATTCCTTTATGAGGTTTCTTCTACTGACCCACCATCCTGCACACTGAGGCATTTGGATTTCTCCTCGTAGCATGTAGTTCATGGTCTGCTGATTTGCCCCGAGTAATTAACACTCCAGTGGCCAACAGCATACATCTCAAAGATAGGTGGCCAGGGTTTTGGGTTCAATCTTATGTTACGGAACAAAGCTACATGAATTGGCCTATCTGGGTATTACATAGTCTGCTCTTTGGTCTCTTTAAGTGTCGTGCCCTAAACCAATGATCCAATATTCTTGGCCTCCAACCAAAAGCAATACATTCTAATCAGATTGTTCTTAGACATTTATAAACTCCTACAAGCTGAGGGTTGTCAAATAAGGAATAGTCTATACTCAAAACGTTGTGACAAAAACACTGGTTCAAAAATAGCAATCATTTTAGAAGACATTAAGCCACACACTAAACACTGAAGGTTTTAATGGAAATTGACTTTAGAAATAAGCAGAACCTTCTGCTTCACCATGTGGCTTGAAAAATAAATGACACTCTAAATGAAGGTCTGCCCAACTGGGTTAATTGGGGAGAAGGTCAGATTCAGATGCTCAATCAAATTTCTCTCTTAGTTCTATTTAGAAAATAGTCTCTGACTAGGGTAAGGCTAAAGAAAATATCTTAAGGATATGGGCAATGGGTTTGCAAGAATGGAAAAGTAATAAGGAGCTGAATAAATTACGAAATCGATGATTTCTTTATGCTCGACAAGGAAGCAGGCAGACTGGGCATAATGTTGGGATCTTGGAAAGTGGGGAGGGGCATCTATAGCCAATTCTATTTTAATAAAATCACCATAATCTCACACCACATACTCCACCAGAAAATGACTATGTGAAGTGTTTTATATTATACCTCATTAATCTTTATCAAGGTCCCAATGGCACAGGTTATTGAGGCTTAACACAGGTAAGTAACTTGCCCAAGGTCACACTGAGCAGGGCTGGGATTCAAACTCCAAAGCCTTTAATCACTGCCCTGCATCTACACCAGCATCCCTGCATCTGGACACCCACTGCCCAGCCAGAGGCAACCTGACCCTGCTGAGAACTGAAGCTTCTATGTGGTGTCCTTGCCAGTACTGGACAGCACAGCCAAAAAGACCACAAATCTGCCTAAGGCCACACTGCTGGGAGGTACTTTGCTACTCAAGGAAGAATATCTGAGATATCTACTATCTGAATACCCACCAAACAAGGAAGAATACTGAAAACTGGACAGACTCCATGATAGGAATCAAAGTCAGCCTAGAAAAGGATTGGGCAGAATTCATAAAAAGGAAAAAGACGTCCTTCCCCGGTCTACATTAAGGGAATAACCTTGTGTCAAGGAAGACTCTAATTGACCTTCCACAAATCTCACTATGGAAGAAGAGAGAAAATAGGGAAAACCTAACCCCACCGACATACACTAGTCAGAACCAGGTAGTTATCTGCAATGTCCAGAACTCACATATTCAAATGACTTCGCAAGAGGACTCAAATAGCTTAGGACAGGTAAATATTTTCCTTCCCAGGCTAGGCTTATTGGAGATAGCGGGTGCACACGAGAGAGGTGACGCTACTCACCTGTCCATAACACAAGTAACAATTTCTTGATTTTCACCTCCTTGAGTTTGCTGCAGTCATTTTATTTTATATTGATGGGGATAAAAATGGGAACAAACTAAGAAAAAAATCGTGAAAAGGAAATTCTACATGTTTTTCATTCATAGAATGTATAAATTTCATCAAAACTATAATATAGCCTTTAGGGGCCCTCTATGGGAGGATTAATGCTAGCAGAGACTCAAATTCAGAAACAATGGGATCACTCTTCAACTTTCAACATATAAAACTTATGTGCTGGTTCTTTTCATTTTATGTAACTTTCAAAGTACAAAAAAATAGCACAATCCAAGAAGCAATATTTAAGTGTAAAATCCTTCCATAAACAGAACAACTCATTCATCAAAACAGTTTGTTATAACCGAATCAATGGCCCACTCATTGGAAAAGTGCTCAACACAAAGAATTTCATTGAAATGAAATTTTCTGAGCTGGCTCTATAAAGTAAGTGCAATAATTTACATTTGTTCATAAGTAATGACATAATGGCAAAACTACTGCCAAAAGTGTAAATTCTCCTAACAAAACTAGTCAAGAAATGAAAAAAAAGTAGGACCAGCTTTTTTCAGTAAAACATATAAAAGAGCTACTAGGACAATCTGTGGTATAATCTGCATGCTATTTCCATCGTATGCACAGAAAATGAGGACTACGATCTGACAAGAAAGCTGTGCAAGACAGAGTCTACCAAGGGACAAAAGTTCTGGAGACAGAGCTTAGCAGCTCACAGTCATAGCAAGTGGAGCATTATACTCTGGTCACATTAATGACTGAGTATTTGTAACTATAAAATAGAGTACCCCTTTTTTTATACTAACACCTTTATTTTATTTTTTGAGACAGAGTCTTGCTCTCTTGCCCAGTCTGGAGTATAGTGGTGCAATCTGGGTTCACTGCAACCTCTGCCTCCTTGGTTCAAGCGATTCTTCTGACTCAGCCTCCCAAGTACCTGGAATTATAGGCATGCGCCACCACGCCTGGCTAATTTTTGTATTTTCAGTAGAGACCGGGTTTCGCCATGTTGGCAGGCTGGTCTTGAACCCCTGACCACAGGTGGTCTGCCCGCCTCAGCCTCCCAAAGTGCTATGGAAGAAGAGGGAAGATAGGGAAAACCTAACCCCACCCTCATATGCTAGTCAGAACCAGCTAGTTAGTTCCTAAAGCCAGATTACAGGAGTGAGCCACCATGCCCGGCCAATAACACCTTTTTGTTAAAAAATGTTTTTCACATTTTTAACTGAGCCAAAATATTAATCGCTAAATGAAGAGTCTGCAAAAAACTCTTCACTATATCACGTCCATTCTGACCACACATGATTCTTTGTTAAGAGAACATTGTCTAGTACTTCATTTCACTATGCAACAAAAGAATCATTCACTGCATTGTCTTCATTCCTGGCTGGCCTCATTCACTCCACTTGAGAAGCCTCAGACCCGCAACCATCACAATCGCCCTTCACACTTGTGTTTTCTCTATAGCACCTTTCAGGGAACACCCCCATACAGTGCAGCTGTCAATGATGCCATTATGGACACGGACCTTTTAGAGGATGCTGGCTGGTTACACCATTGTGTGATAAGACAATTAACTTGACATTCAATTTCTTAGAGTTGGTCTAGATTTCATGTTTCTTCCAACATCCTTATGTTATATGGAGGTGAGATCACCGAGCTCAGAAGACATGTGCCCGATTACCATAATACAACTAAAGAAACAGAAATGTACAAAGAAGTCTCATAGTTCACAAATGTTAAATGGGTCTTATGGAATCTTCAGGAAATGATACTGAGTGCGAATATATATACATAGGAGAAAATACTGGAAGCTCAACCAACAACATGTGAATTTTAAAGAGATACAGGGCTGATGTGCAATAAGATACTTATTAACTTAGAAAGAGAGCTGTATGGCAATAAGGAAGTAGAGACATGCGTTTGGCTATCTCTACTTTGTTTTAAGCACAAATGATAAGCATTCGTTTCCTCAAGCCTCATGATATCATACTCCAACATAACATCTGTCCTGACAAATAAGTACTACACTTATTCAAGCAGGCATACAGTTTAAACACAATATATTTATGTTCAATCGATACGCTGTCTTCTAAAGGGCAACTGTGCCAAAACTACAAATGTTAGTGGAAAGAGAATTTCAAAATGAAATTCCAAACAGTTTCTGACTCTGAGGAAAATATAGATTTTAAAGTTTACAGGTATATACATTGCTCCTTAAGGGGTACATCTAAAAACCTAATTGAAATAAAACATTTTCTGAAACAAAGCAGGGCATAATTTAACAAACACTAAAATAAGTGTTCTGTGTTTACCGACTTTTTTGTTTCACTTTTTCATGTAAGTCACATGTATTGAGTGCCTACCATGTCCTATGTACTATAAAAGGGGCCTGAGGGTACAAAAATGGAATCAGACTGGTTTTCCAGGCTTAAAAGCTAGTAATAGTAGACTGTGAGCAACAGGATGTTTGTATGTGCACTTTCACGAATGATTTACATCCATTAACTCATTTAATCCTAAAACAACCTTAAATACTATTAATTAGAGATGAGAGCTGAAGCCCAAAGAAGTTAAATGACTTGTCCAACGTCACGCAGCTGAGAGCTGGGTTCAAACCCAGGCAACCTGAGACCACAGCCCACACTCTTCACTACCATACTGCCTAGCTGCTCACGGGGGTGGTGAGTAGAGTAGTCTGTCACTGGAAGGACTTCCTAGGGAAGCACACACAGAAGCTGAGTTCTAATGGCTGAAATGGGGAGAGGAAGGTATTCTGGTCATAGGATGGTGCAACAACCTACAAGCATGGAGGGATGAAACCTGTCACTGTCAAGACAGCAAGTGGTTCCTAAAGCCAGAATGAGAAGGGCACGTGCAAACAGGTCAGGAGAAACAGCCAGAAAGTGGGGCAGGTGGCAGAAAACAGTACCTAAAATCTGAGGGTTGGGGGAGTTTATTTTTATTTTTTTTCTCCTGGGAATATGGAAGATGGGTGGAAGGGGGATGAACTAGGAAGCAAGTTGCAAAACAATCCAGGACCTAAACTGAAGTACTCGAATGGCCAAGAGACTATTTCACTGGGCCAGCACAGTAACAGAGCTGTAGCAATGGCCAGCACAGTAATAGAGCAGATAGAGATCCTACCAGGAGTGATTAACTTAGACACACATACTCTTCCTATTAAAAAAGTGTACAATTCCATATAAGGTGAGTTTCATTGCCTACAAAGGATGTAGAAACTAGAGACAATAAACAAAAATCTGGATGCCAGCACGGGGCAGGGGAAAGCGCATTGAGCATGGACTGAAGGCCTTAGCACCCACCCTGCCACCCCACAGTGAGCACAGCTCACCTGGCCACTCAGGTGCTGCGTTCTCTGAAATCAGTCTAGAAATGGACTGTAAGAACCCTTCTCATACAGACAGCCTCTGAATACCATTTCTCACTTGGGGACACGTCAGAATTAGTAAAACATGTAAAATATCTCATCCCATTTCTCTTCTTTATTGGTTTATTTTAAACAATTATTCACATTTAAGCACAGCTTCAGGAAAATCACAAGGCGAACAGAAATAACAGTACAACTATACTCAGAAAACATATCTTTTTAAATATACATTGCATCAAAATCGAAATTGCTTAATAGCATTTTCCAGAATGTAGAATTTTTAGAAACCTCATTTCATTTTCATAATTTAACACATCTTATAATTTAAAGCCAGGAACCCAGAGTGATTATGCATTCCTTATCTTATAACAAAAAATCAACTCAACAGAGCTGCGTGCTTTTCGGGATTTTCATGGATTAACTACCCATCTACAGAGAAAGCCTTCGTAATATACAAGAACTGGAATTACAAGTTGCAACACAAATTGCAATTTAAAACACACACACAGAGATCAGCGCATATGATTCCCAGGGAGACTTCCTATGCTTCATTGAAAGAAAAAAGCATAACCCCATGCAGGACAGTGAAATGAACATAAGAGACAAGAAACTGAGTTTTTCCTCCAGACCAGCTCTTATTTGCATGACCTCAGGCAAGTATCTTAACCTATATAGAAACCTTTGTAAAGACGGGCTATTTCCAAGGACTGTAGCAAAGATGAAATGACAGAAGAGGTGTGAAGGGCCTATGGTTTCAGATTGTTACTGTTCATGCTTCAGAAAATGTCACCATCTCCAACAGCTCACTTCCCAACTTTGATCAGATGTAGTCAAGACCGGCAATCTAAAGACTTGCCAGCAAATTGCATCCCTCAGATCTGTGAGAAGCTGGCCTTTCCAAAGACCTCAGGTTAACACTATGCTTAGCAGACTGCCACAGAAGGGGGCTGTTAAAGGTTCATCTCAGAACTAAGACTTTTTTTAAAAGAAATGACAAGATAAATGTCTACCAACTCAGCAAATGACTAAACAATATAAATTATTTAATTTAAAAAATTATTAACAGAACTATTATATCAAGTACCTAGTTGAAAAGGTTTTAAATGATAACAGAATCTACAATGAGTTATCATCAAGGATCTGGGTCAGTAACAGGAAGAGAAGCAAGAAGTGTTGGCATGGAGATTATTTAAGCTGATAACTGCAAATTCCCCATTTGATTGAGATGTTAATGGTTAGGTAGAAGAAAACAGAATTTATAAAAGCCAAAAAGCAATTTATCCTCAATACAAATCACCAAGGCATGAGAAGAGAGACAGCCAGGGAGTACAAGTTCACATAAATATAATACATTCACTCTCTCTAAGTAATTGATCGGCATAAGTGAATGTTATGAGGGTGGGGAAACCAAGGTATTCTGTGTGTCCAGAATCAGGAAGGCCTCTGGCCCTGTGGCCTCCCTGACTCTGTTCCGGATACCTCTGCCTCAGGTAGCCGCTATGAGCTGCAAAATTTTCTAACTAATTTCTCATCTTTAATACCAGGATCACTACTCAACCCTGAGCCACCAGGGTTCAGCTGAGTCTTTGAAGAAAGAATAACCACTTTAAGTGTTGTCCTGCACACACATACACATGCACTCACAAAACACCAGCAGAGGAGAAAGAATACAGGGAGAATACATTCTAGGATCACTTCTGAAACTTATCATTGGTGTTTTGCTGAGAAAATCTCTGAGCCAAAATTCATACCTAAGCATAGATAATGTCTGGTACTAACATGTCAAAACACTAGTAGAAGAAAAAAGGCTTTTGTCTCCTTAACAAGCTATAAATGATCAGGAAGTAATGATGGTTATATGGAGCCTACCAGTTTTCCCAGAAATAAAGAACAACTCGCCCATCCCCACTATGACTACCAAAAACATGACAACCTGTTGTAACATTTTAAGCAATATTTCAAGCTGGGTTCCGACTGAGAGGTATTTATAGATGTCTCATTTAAAACCAAAAAAAAAAAACCTCCACTGTCAAATAGATTTGAGGAACACTGTTTACTAATCCTCCTCTTAAAGAGGCACAAAACATATTTTTATTTATTTATTTATTTACACAGTATCTTGCTCTGTCACTCAGGCTGGAGTGCAGCAGCACAATCTTGGCTCACAGCAGCCTCGACCTTCCAGGCTCAAGCGATGCCCCTGCCTCAGCCTCCCAAGTAGCTGGGACTACAGGTGCACTCATCACTGACTTTTTTGTATTTTTTGAATTTTTTTGCAGAGACGGGGTCTTGTGATGTTGCCCAGGCTGGTCTAGAACTCCTGGAGTCAAGCAATCCACCAACCTCAGCCTCCCAAAGTTGAGGAAGAAGGGATTACAGGCATGAGCCATCATGCCCAGCCGCATATTCATTATAAAGGCTCATCTGAAAAGTTTTGCTGTCAAGAAATTTCTTTCTTTAAATTTATTTAACCAAAGAAGTTTTATTCACTTAACACCTTTAAAGCTGGCATTCCAAGGGATCCAGTGTAGCAAACGGCAGGGAGAGGCCTTTCCACATTTCTGGAGAATCTCTGCTTTTCTGGGCAAGGTCATCAATCTGTGTACTATTCAGATGGGCTTCCTCCACGTAGCAGGAATCATAGCATAGGCATCTGAGTGTAAACCATTAGTCTCTCCAGCAGAAAAAGAGGGCCTCTCTCTTCAAGGCAGTATTTCCCTAGACCCCAATGAAGGACTCTTGGGTCATATGTCCACCCCTTAGACTAATCACTGTGGCCAGGAGACTACAGCACAAAGGCCAGCAGGCACAGAAGTATCAGGTCTTCTGTGGCTGAAGAAGCTGAAACCACAGGAGAATCACATGGTTGCTGCGGACATGAGAAGTTCCCTAACTTTTATGCGTGTGTGTGTGTGTATGCATGTGTGCATGGTGGGTGGTGCTATGGAATGGACAGAATCTCTACCCTGAGCTCTGGAAAACCTAAATGATATCTCCATTTGGATATGTAACAAGTATTACAAATTAACATTTCCCAAATGTTTTCAGCTCTCCATCCCTTCTTCCTCAACTTTTTCCTCCCTCAGTTTCAGCAAAAGTCAATATCACCCAAAACCTGGGAATCGTCCTGGGTTCCTCTTTTTCCCTCACTCCCCACTTTTGATCACCAGCAAATTCACTTGCTTCTACCTTAAAAACATATTTGGAACCCACCCACTCCTCTACACCTTCACTGCAAACACTCATCCAAGCCACTATTATCTCATACCTGGATGAGCACAATCCAACCACTTCCATTTTTGCCTACCCATTGTATTCACTACACCATTCTCAGTGCCCAGCACATGACAACCACTCAAAAAATATTTGTAAACAAATGAGTAAATGGGGAAAAGGCTCCTAGGCTGGAAAGACAAAAACAGCAGATTTCCAGTTGATCACTACTTTTATGACTATTATGACAAATCTTTAGACTTGAGGCTCCTGGCAACAACAAAAAAAAAGCAAATACACAATAGTCCCAGTGATAAGGGAAGCTGAGGTGAGAGGATCACTTGGAGTCCAGGAGTTCAAGGCCAGCCTGGGCAACATAGTGAGACCACCCCCCATCTCTAAAAAAATAAAGTATTTTTTTTTAAAAAAGCAAATACCCTATTATTTTAATTGATTTTTTAAAGGAAGCATACAAGATTTTTAAATGAGAAAAGTTCTTTTTTTCTGGCACTAAATGCTAAAAGCAATTTAGAATATGAACTATTCATTTAACAATTACTCATAGGTCCTTAAAGAAAGCACTGAATTGCAAAACAGACATATGATTCCTTTAACAAACAACATGGACCTGTACTTCACAGTTGGCTTCTCATATCAACTCGGTAAAAGCCAAAGGCAAGCATCAAAAATTAAAGTAAGTGGGCTTCAGGGACTGTGGAATAATAGGGTCCAGCCACATAGCTTTCTAGAAACCTAATAGTAAGGACTGAACTTTGACTTCCTTGGGGGATGGATGCCTCACGGGTCCTGTAGGAAGTGGTGAGGCAGAGTAGAAAGACACAGGCTGCAGGACCAGAGAGACTCACATTGTTGCCTTCCCACTCCGAGGGATTAGCTCTGGGGAACTGCTGAAGGATTTTAAGCAGGAGAATGATACATTTGGATGTGCAGTTCAGAAAATTACTCTGGCAGCTGTATAGACAATGGATCAGGGTGATTCCTATAGAAACAATATTACAAGCAAACAAACTTCTTCTTTCTACAATTTATCCTGATAAACATGATTCACTTCTGGGAAACTTGTAGCAAAATTATGTTACAATAAGTTCCCTTCTCCTCCCTCCTCCTCCAAAAAAAAATAAATAAATAAATAAAATTGATCAACCTTCCTCAATCTAAGTCTATAATGGAGCATCTAAAAGCTGGTTCTTCAAAATGGCAAAAGGTCCGTACTTCCAAAAAGTGTCTCACCTAATGACGGGGTAAATCATGGCTTGTGCCACTCCAGATCCCATCCTTCTTTTTTTTTTTTTAAATAGAGACAGGGGGTCTCACTATGTTGCCCAGGCTGGTCTTGAACTCCTGAGCTCAAGAGATCCTCCTGCCTCAGCCTCCTAAAGTGCTAGGATTACAGGCATAAGCCACCATACCCAGCTCCTCACTGTCTTCTATAACCAAAAAGGATTTTCTAACTTGGTTGAAATCTTCCTGGTCTCCAGCCTCCAGTTCTGCCACACTGTAATCCAGTTACCAAATTGCAATCAAAATGGAAATCTGATCATCTCTCCCCTTCTTCCCTGGCTCCCCAAAATCTTCATCAAAGCCTTCCATATGTTAGCCCTTCCTGCATCATCTCTGTTCCTTAAACTGAACTTCATACTTTAAATCCCTCTCCCTCTTGTCGTCACTGCCTAGCCAGCTCATTCGGGCCTTAAGGCTCAACACAGTCATCACCATGGAGCATCCCTCTAGCCCTGCATTGGGCCAACACCAGTCTATAATCGCACAGTACCACGGGCACATCTCTTACCACACCGTACTGTTCGAGTCTGCATGTTCTCTTTGTCTTATTTATCTTCCTGCCTCTAGTAGCAGCGTAAAGCCTGATACATCAGGAGCATTTGATGTTTACTGAACTAACTCCAGAATGAAACTCTCTTCGACTTGCCCTCAACTCCCTACCTTCAATTTCCTGACCTACAACAATGTCCTCAATGTGTTCTTTTAACAATGAATCCCTGATGCTGAATAGGATCACATGCTTCGCACAAGTTCATCATTAAACAACTCATATCAGAGACTAACGATAATGAGCTGATGCCCAGACTGGGAACTGAAACTTTGCAAATATCTTCTCATATGCTGAATCCCCTGAACAACTCTGGGGGACAGATATCCTTGTTACCTTTTCATTGTTTTCTTCAACCCTATCTTTCAAAACATACATACAACAAGAGCTGAGATACTTTGAGTATCTTTGAAAAATTCTGTCTGAAGCAAGAAGAAATCCGCATTTAGGTATGACTGAAGAGGTAATCAGAATTCTTGTTTGACTTCTCCAAAAGATTCCTGATGCATTCAATTGAAGTCTGTGCTTTTTCTCAGCCATATCTTGGTCTGAATACCAGCAATGTCACTTACTAGACAGACTTTGCTCATGTGCTTTTACAAGATAATACAAACTTCTGAATGTGCCATGTCCTGATCATTTAGGCTAAGGATCAATGAACTCAAATGTATAAGGAGGCCAAAGTAGCTTTGTCAAAGAGCAAAGCCGGCTCTGTGGAAAAAACGACAGCCTGAGAACAATGACAAATTAGTCAACATGGGCATCACGGCCAATGAGAAACACTAGGGTGCTTTGGGGGTAGCAGAAAACTGACAAGAGCTTGCCACTGCTAAAAGAAAGAGGCTGATCACAACCCAGCTCTTCCGATTCCTGCTAAGCACAAACATAGACCTAGTGTTCCCAGGTCTTTTTTTTTTTTTTTTAAAGGGGGGAGGATGGAATCTAGATTTATGGCTGATATCTCCCAATTTATAAATATTGGGAACCAACATCAATTTTTTAAATACTGTATATTTAAAGCACAGTATAGCAGGCTGCAAGCCACCAGTTTGTGACATCTGGCTTTAGGCCTAAGTTGCTCATTATCATTTTAAATGGCCCACTGATTCTTATAAACTTTTGTCTTCTCCAACATGACAGAAAGATCTTTTGTGACTGGAAATACATATGACCCTCCTAAGACTGGCACCCACTGTAGAACCCAAGATTTGATGTCCCGGACTCAGGAACAGCTGGATTAAAGCATCCATGTTAACTAACATGAAGTTTTGTGTAGCTCATCAATCCAGGAGATTTTTCCCCTCTCATTGCATTTCTTTAATTTTTAGTTATTATGAGTACATAATAGTTACATATATTCCTCATATCTCAATTTAGTTACCACAATCACTGTTTTTACAAGGTCCCAGGCAAGAAAGGGTGAGGCAAATGGAGGCTCTGAGGAAAGTGGCCCCAAAGCCTACATGATGGAAGATAACTCTGCAAAGACAAAGAGATGACGTTCCCAAGTTTGTATAGCGAAACTTGAGAGAAGGTAACGAAGATGTAACATCTGAACCAGAGAAATATAACTTCTGTAGAAAAGAAACAAGGCCGTGCAGCTCTATAAGGAACAGTAAATAAATCAAGCATGCACACAAGAAGTAAAAAAATATATCCAAGTAGAAAGGAAGCTTTTAATGAAACATCCACAGAGCTCATGGGCTGTAGTGACTTTAAGGCAAGATTCAAGGTACTATCTAGAAAACTCCTACCCAGTCTTGAAGGACCAAGCCCTGCGTTGAGCATGTACAGACTCTTTCTGTTCCATGCAGTACTTGCTAACAAAACTAAATTTAAATACCGTGCCATGATTCAGTCTCTTTTGAAGTACCTCATTAGTCCTTGATATCCCTTTGCTGTATCTCTGGCTTGTCTTGCCACTGCTCTGTGAGCCCCCACAACTCCTCCTCCACACATACTCTTCTCCCAAGAGCGTGGCACAGAATAAAGATCCATTTTAGATCTGGATTTAAACAGTTTTCTTTACTAGTTCATTTCCTTATCTACCAATGAGGGAAACGCCACCTATGTCAGAGTGGGAATTAAATGAAATAATAAACCTGAAGACCCCAGCTCAATGGGGTCTTTAAATAATGCCAAATATTCATTCCTCTCTCCATACTCATATCCTACCACCAAGTCCCAATGTTCCATAGCTTATGACCCAAAACGTTAAAAGTAGAACATTCTAAAATGTTGACCATATTAACAGAAGCTTGAAGAGATATGCAAGTTATAAATCTCTTTTTGTTCTTCCTCACCAATATAAATTTGCTAAGTGACAGATTAAAAGACAGTCAATTCCAAGAAGTTGGATTCAATAACATGACATGAGGCACAAAGTAGCCCATATCAATAGCCAGGAATGATTTTATTGCAGATTGTTATGCTAGTTGCCAGGAATTTTTTTTTAATCTTGAATGTTGCTTTAAATATAGTAATAAGAGAAAACATGACCGGCTGTTGAAGCCCATATGCTGCTCCTTTTCAGGACTACAGAATGCTCATTCAGAGTTTGTTTGTGCACAGCAAGTAGTAGCCGGAGGGGAGCCAGTAAAATCAATGAAGACTCGCTGTTTGGAAAACTAGTAAATAGTAAATTGGGGCTGTGTTTCTCTGGTTTCTTCTAATCTAAAACCTGTGATGTAAATCAAGTTGATTCTTGACTTTTTATTTCAATTTCACGGACAGTCCAAATAGAATGCCTAGTGATCTCTATGCTGCAAATCTGCACTTCATCATATGAATTAAGCACAGTTGATCACTTTGTTCCTGAAATATTTCCCCACAAAACCACATTTTCCTGGTTTTCTTCTCTTCTCTCCCTGCCATTCTTTCTGTTCTTTTGCTGGCTCTTGCTCCTGTGAATGTCAAGAGTTCCTTCCAGCTTGGTCCTTTGCCCACTCTTGCACTCTCTCTCCTCGCTATCTCTCTCCTTTGGTGACATCACACCTATTTCAAATGCTTTAAATACTCCCTGTACACTGGCAAGTTCCGAATTCCTTTCTGGAAACTCTATCTTTCCTCTGAGCTGTATTTGAAACTACATCTTCCCTCTGGGCTGTATGCTCATTTTGCCATCAACAGGCCAACATCTTCACTTGGAAATTTCATGAACACTCCAAACACAATGTGTTCAAAAGTTATGTCCTTTTGCTACCCCTGCCCCCACAGTCTCCCTCATTACAATAAACAAGGTCTTTATCAGGTTGCAGTGAGCCAAGATCGTGACACTGCACTCCAGTCTGGGTGACAGAGTGGGACCCCGTCTCGAAAGCTTAATAATAATAATAATAAGGTCCTTATCTACCCAGGTGCTCAAACTAATCACTGATTTCTCCTTTTTCCTCAGCTCCCATATACAAGTCCTATCATTCCAACCTTCAGAACATATCCAGAATCTATCTACTGCTTACCATCTCCTCCAGCAATCCCTAGACCAGTGGTTCTCAAAGTTTTCTGTTTATCAGATCATCCAAAGGACTTGTTGAAGCAGAATGCTGAGTCCCACCTCCAGTTTCTGAATCAGCAAGTCCATAATAAGACTTGACATTTGCATTTCTCACAGGTTTCCAGGTCATTCTGATAGGGCTGATCCTGAGACCACACATTGAGAAGCACTGCCCTAGACCAAGCCTGACCTCTCAACTCCACTACTGTTAACAGTGTAATTCTCTACTTAGAAGCCTCAGTAATCATTTTAAACATACCAGATTACATTATTTCCCCCATTAAAATCAAAGCCAAGCTCCTTACTGACCAGTATATGTAATCCAGCGTGACTTCTTGGATATCCCCTGATGCTCTTGCCTCACTGTTCTTTAGCTCTCCACTAAAACCACACACTTCCTCAGGGCCTTTGCACAATCCATTGAATCTGCCTGGAAACCCCTTTCCCACACTTTTTGAATGGCTGGCACTCTTTTCCTTCAGGCCTCATCTTAAATGTTATTTTCTCAAAAATGTCTAATCTAGGCTGGGCGCAGTGGCTCATGCCTGTAATCCCAGCACTTTGGGAGGCCAAGGTGGGCGGATCACGAGGTCAGGAAATCGACACCATCCTGGCCACAGTGAAACTCTGTCTCTACTAAAATACAAAAAATTAGCCAGGCATGCTGGTGCGCACCTATAGTCCCAACTGCTCGGGAAGCCAAAGCAGGGGAATTGCTTGAACCCGGGAGGCGGGGATTGCAGTGAGCCCAGATCATGCCACTGCACTCCAGCCTGGCAACAGAGCAAGACTCCATCTCAAAAAAAAAAAAAAAAAAAGTATCATCTGACTATCTTACACAGCTCCCCACCCCACTCCAAATTCCCTATCACTATACTCTTTTCAATAAGTTTTAGCCCTTACCATAATTAGTATGGATGTGTATGCATATGTTTGTCTCCTGCTGCCTAGCAAGACTAATCAAGCCACATCTGTTATATTTGCTGTATCCTCAGCACACTGTGCAGCATGCTACACACTACATGCTGAATCACTTTTGGTTGTATAAATGGATAAATTAATGAATACATAATGAACTTTTCAGTAAAGGCAAAACCTTCTCAATTCTAGCTAACATGATTTTTTAAACTTCTAAGATTCTTTGAATAATTCCCTTTAAGCCAAGCAAATTATGTTCCAAACAAGTCAAAACAATACCATATGAGAGCTATGGAGGAAAAAATGCTACTGAACACAAATCATTTCCACGAAAACAGACCCACAGCAAAACCCTAAAATCTGTAAGCAAATTGTCTTTTCCAGTATTTTTTAAAGATAGTTAAATACCAGCCTTCACACCAGATGACACTTTTACAAATATTCCCAGATTAAGCAGCTCATGGTATGTGACAATATGTCAACACCCTTTCATAGAATATATACTCCTGCCTCACATAATGGCAAGTATTCAAGTTTCAATGAATTCTCTACCACATGAATATAGAAAGCTCATCTCAGGGCACACAGCTCAACAAATGAGGAAAGGACCTTTTATCTACCACCCATCAACAGCTGAGGTCTAAGCAAGAATCCTTTAGTTTCCAAAAGTAAGTTTTATATAGAACTTTCTACTTTCCCACTAATATTCATCACACTAGAACTAATGCTGCACAGGAAAGCAAGCTGCAAAGCAAATGAAGGGGAGACCACTGAGAAAGCTCAGGACCTAAGAGGTCCTGCATGGCCTAGCCCCTGATCACCCTCAGCCCCACCTCCCTACCCTAGCTCTTCCACTTCTGCCCAGTGGTCCTCTTAGGGCTCACTTCCTTGACCCAGCCAAGCACACTTCCACATTAGGGTCTACATTCACACCTGTGCCCTCACCTGGAATGTCTTCTCCATCACTTCAGCCTCTACTAAACACCCGCCCTTCCCTGACACATTATCTACAACAGCACCCACCATCCTACTCCATCTCCTATCCTCCCTGCTCTTATGACTACCAGATACTTTATCAGATATTTCTTTTCCATCTCTCCAAAGCTTAGGGATTTGCTTTGCTTGTTGCCTTACTCCCAACTCCGAGAAAGTGCTTAGTTCATGGTAAGCACTCAAACATTTGTTAAATAAATGAAGGACAAGCTACTTTCAGCCCAGTATGAGAGGAAAAACCATGAACTGAACAACATTCTTAGGATTGCTGTGCCAGGCTTAAGCACTCTGCAAAAATTTGCTGCTATTTCCTGACATCAGGAATTTGCTTCTCTTTTTCTTCTGATGAGGGTGTTTAATATCTAAGATAGCTTTGCTCCTATAATCCCTCTATGAATGGGCATTCATGTTTAAGGCAAAAAAAAAAAGTGTTGAATCTTGAGATGTCACATTCTTCAACATAATTACTGCTTTACACTGGGAACTCTGACACCATTCAGGGCCTCCCCAGCTCTGTAAGTGAAGTGATTGCAGCAAAGTGTCCCCCTAGGGACATGCCCAAGTCTCCTCTCCACCACTAGCATGGGATTTGCTACCCTCTGTGGCAGCTGCAGACAGGAGGGGGTGTTCCTACAGGTCTGTTCCTTTGTGGGGCATTAAACAGGGTTAACGCCCACAATTCATGATTACCTGGAGTATTATCTGAGCCATGGGCTCCCAGATGGAGGATCTAGACTTGGGATGCCAGCCAGAATAGGTTTGTCCTCTATCTCTTTTCTCTGTGCCTTTTTGCCTTCTGCCATAATAGTCAATTACCACAACTGATCACTGCTCTTCCATCCTTATTTTATGAGCTAGAAAATCAAAATACCCTGCTGGGTGCGGTGGCTTACGCCTGTAATCTCAGCACTTTGGGAGCCCAAGGCAGGTGGATCACGAGGTCAGGAGATCGAGACTAAAATGAAACCCCGTCTCTACTAAAAATACAAAAAAAAAAAAAAATAGCCGGGCACTGGTGGCGGGCACCTGTAGTCCCAGCTACTCAGGAGGCTGAGGCAGGAGAATGGCGTGAACCCAGGAGGCGGAGCTTGCAGTGAGCTGAGATCACGCCACTGTACTCCAGCCTGGGCGGCAGAGCGAGACTCTGTCTCAAAAAAAAAAAAAAAAAAAGAAAAAGAAAAAAGAAAATACGCTAAATCCTAAATTCTCTTTTATCTCTTATAATTTGATCATTTACATGTGAAAACTATAGTTGAAAGGGAAAAAAAATGAAACAAACAAATGAGCAAACTGTGCTTTGCACAGCGGGGAGTGTGAAGATGATGAATGGAACAGTCCCAACTTCCAAAGGTTTACACTCCAGTGACTATCCATAAAATCAGCTATCATGTTACTTTACTGGATAAAGTAACCAGGAACCATAGAAACCATACATCTATGATTTTCAGAAATGTTTGCAACCATTTATAAATTCTTTAAGGATAGTTTCAATTAAGACAAATAACCAAGGTTTTTATGCTGGAGTGCAGTGGTATGATCATAGCTCATGGCAGCCTCAACCTCCTGGGCTCAAGCAATCCTCCCACCTCAGCCTCCCAAGTAGCTGGGACTATAGGCATGTGCCACCACACCTTGCTAATTCTAGGGGGGTTTTTTGCTTGTTTTTTTTTTTGTTTGTTTGTTTTTGTAGAGACAGGGTCTTGCTCTGTTGCCCAGGTTGGTCTCGAATTCCTGGTTTCAAGCCATCCTCCTACCTTGGCCTCCTGAAGTGCTCGGATTACAGGCATGAGCCACTGTACCAGGCCTTTAGTTCACATTGTTTTACTTGTTCCTTCTCCTTCTCACTGAGAATATTCTTTTCTACCAGTACTTTTCCAGACAGTGAACCAGGTCAGGCACACAAGATAAAAGTCACTAAAAAGTAAAAACCCCACCTACCAAGCAGATTTTTGTGTCTGTGCATCTGTTAGAATTCGAGAACTACCTAGACAGCAGGCTACTGAGAATGAAGCCTTCCAAATGAATCTGGAATTACTTGGGATATCTGCAAAACAACCGAGTGGGGAGGAAAGGGCGCACCTGGAAAAAATGAATTAATCCAGCCATCACAATTCCAGCCCTCCTCTGAGTCTTCCCCTGATACACATGGACCATAAATCATCATGCTGCCTTTGAAGCTAAATGGAGCAACCCAAACACAAAGAGATCATGCCTTGGACTGTGTGGAATGCCACTCTGTTAAAAGATGAGATCTTGGCTTCACACTTGAATCAGTCCTATGAAAACTGTGTGAATATTGAGAAGGAAGGGCAAAGAAATATAAAAATGGAGCTTACAGGGTAACAGTAAGCTACCTGCACATCACTGAAACTCTACTCTTTAGAGAGCTTCAGTCCAAGGCTATGAACCCAGTAACTCTTTGATCCAATTCTAGTTGGGCTGAAGAATGTACCACCGCAGTGTAGCATTTTTCAGGTGGCCATAATGTGGAGACAGTTAGTAAAGGGAAGGTTACAAGCTCAGGAAAATGCAGCATTCACTGACAGCCATGCACATTTATGTTACCTAAACAGTGTGTGTATTTGTGTGTGTGTATGTATGTGCATGTGTGTGTTTGTATGTGTGTGATCCAGAGCACTTTAATAATCACTCTATTTATTCCTTTGTATAAAAGCACTGGAAGCCAGACATAGTGGCTCAGGCCTGTAATCCCAGCACTTTGGGAGGCTCAGGCAGGTGGATCACTTGAGGTCAGGAGTTTGAGACTAGCCTGGCCAACGTGGTGAAACCCTGTCTCTACTAAAAATACAAAAATTAGCTGGGTACAGTGGAGATCACCTGTAATCCCAGCTAATCAGAAGGCTGAGACACAAGAATCATTTGAACCCAGGAGGCAGAGGTTGCAGTGAACCGAGATCGTGCCACTGCACTCCTGCCTGGGTGACAGAGCGAGACTCTGTCTCCAAAAAAAAAAAACGCACTAGATTTCTTTAAAGTTAACTGAAAGAGAGCCAGGCATGGTGGCATGGTGGCATGGTGGTATGAGCTATATCACAGCTACTTGGGAGGCTGAGGCAGGAGGATCACTTGAGTCCAGGAGTTCTAATGCAGCCTAGGCAACACAGCGTGACCCAGTGAGGCCAAGACAGGCGGATCATGAGGTCAGGAGATCGAGACCACCCTGGCTAACATGGTGAAATCCCATCTCTACTAAAAACAAATAAATAAATAAACAAATAAATAGGGCCAGGCATGGTGGCTCATGCCTGTAATCCCAGCACTTTGGGAGGCCTAGGCAGGTGGATCATGAGATCAGGAGATCGAGACCATCCTGGCTAACACAGTGAAACCCCGTGTCTACTAAAAATGCAAAAAATTAGCCAGGCATGGTGGCGAGCACCTGTAGTCCAAGTTACTTGGGAGGCTGAGGCAGGAGAATGGCGTGAACCTGGAAGGCGGAAGTTGCAGTGAGCCGAGATTGAGCCACTGCATGCACTCCAGCCTGGGTGACAGAGCAAGACTTCAGCTAAAAATAATAATAATAATTAAATTAAATTAATAAATAAGCAAAATACATAAATAAATATAATTAAAAGAATGAAAGGTTTAAAACAGTACTGAATATTCAAATTTCCTGCATTTTGTTGATTCAGTTATCATTTTTAGATGGTATTTTTGTTATTTTATTTGGAAAATTATCTTAACCTTTCTTTTTTTTTTTTTCTTTTTTTTTTTTTTGGGACAGAGTCTCGCTCTGTCGCCCAGGCTAGAGTGCAGTGGCCGGATCTCAGCTCCACCTCCCGGGTTTACACCATTCTCCTGCCTCAGCCTCCCAAGTAGCTGGGACTACAGGCACCTGCCACCTCGCCCAGCTAGTTTTTTGTATTTTTTAGTAGAGACGGGGTTTCACCGTCTTAGCCAGGATGGTCTCGATCTCCTGACCTCGTGATCCGCCCATCTCGGCCTCCCAAAGTGCTGGGATTACAGGCTTGAGCCACCGCGCCCAGCTGGAAAATTACCTTAACCTTTCTATTTGTGTAAAGTATCAGAGGCCATAACATCACTGAGCTTTATAATAACAGTATGCATTCACCATTAATGCATTAATTCAGATGCCACCTTCCCCCAAAACCTTCCTCGTCTCCTCAAGGCTGAATCAGACCCTCCTGTAGGCTTTGGAAGCATCCTGTGTGGCCTCTAGCAGCGCTCACCATAACACCCAGCTTACCTGTCTGTCCCTACAAGTCTGAGAACAAGTTAAATACAAAGACTCTATTCTTGTTTTGCCACAGAACCTCCTAAATTCCTCCAACCCCATGGGTGGGTGCTCAATAAAGACTGAAAAATATTAAAGGATCACATTTTACTAGCCAAATATCATATACTATGCTACAAGGTGCTGTAAATCTCCCCTCAAGGGGTAGTTTCGAAAAGACAGGTACTCAGCTATTCGGGCAGAGGCCAGACAACTGATGTGTGGAGTATTCTGAATGTGTGGGGTGGGGGCTGGAGGAGGCAGATGAGTAGTTCAGAACGGTCTAGATAAAGCTTGTCCAATTCATGGCCCATGGGCCACATGCAGTCCAGGACGGCTTTAAATGCAGCCCAACACAAATCATGAACTTTCTTAAAACATTATGAGATTTTTTGGCAATTTTTTAAGGTCATTAGCTATCATTAGTGTTAGTGTATTTTATGTGCAGCCCAAAATAATTCTTCTTCTTACAATGTGGCCCAGGGAAGCCAAAAGATTGGACGCCCCTAGTCTAGATCTTTAAGGTCCTTCCCATTCCTGGGATCCTTTGAAAAAGCCAAAGTCCACCCCTCCCACCTGCACTCCAGAGCAACGGGGAAGCAGCTTTCAACAAAATCACCACTTCCATCAAGAATGCTAAGGAATGTTATCTCAAGCATCTGACCAGCCTGCAGGAAGAGGTCATTGCTTTGTTTCCTTTTCATACCTCACCAAGGCCAACTCAAACCACCCCATCTGTTAGGGGTAGGGGGGATAAAATGAGTTATTATATGTGAAAGGCTCAGAAACAGCTCCTGGCAAATGATAAGCACTCAATAGCCTTAGCTATTAAACATGTGTTTTCCATTTAGTCCAAATAAAGGTAAAACAAGACATTTTGGTGACGATCATTTTCCTTATTTCTGAAGTCTCCATTACATTATTCAGCCAATCATGCAAATGAACAAACCTGGGAAATTACAATCCTCAAACAAGCAAACAAACAATACCCTCCTATGCAAGTCTAGGTCTTTGCTTTGATGGATGCAGTCAAAGAACCAGGTACTGCTTTCTCTAACCCCACTAGAAATCACCCAATGTTCCCACTACTCCTCCAAAACCTGTCTCTAATGTAGACAGAGGGGTGGGCAGGAGGAAGAAGACAGAGAATTACCTACCTTGCTGGAGTGTTTTTTCTCTTCCGAAAAATGTCATAAACTACCACAATTAATGCTATACTCCAGAACATTTTGAGTCTTTAAGCAAGATTGACCATGTTCATCGACTAGTTCTCATTGACTAATCTTCATTGACTAATGTCCAAACACAACATGTGCAAATAAGTTTTCTTAATAGGCAGGGTAAACAGTACTTAACTAATCCACTTTCAGGGAGTGATAATAATATATTTCTTTAAAGAGGTGAAAATAGGCTGACGCAGGAGAATCGCTTGAACCCCGGAGGCAGAGACTGCAGTAAGCTGAGATCTCGCCACTGCACTCCAGCCTGGGTGACAGAGTAAGACTCTCTTTTAAAAAAAAAAAAAAAGGTGAAAATATGTAGAGATTCAGTATTTCTCAAATCACAACAATGTTATCTCACTCAAGAAGTTATTCTGCAGAGGTTCCTAGCTTCTAGGAGTCATCTACTCCTTTGAAAATGTAATAAAAGCTATGGGCCCCAGAAAAGATGTATACTAAATGTGTATGTACCTTTCATGAGATTAGATTAGTACAGTTAGACTAAAAAACATAGGCTAACTCTCTGTGTGCACTGCCCTCCCCTACTGAAAAGACTACCATTCTCCCTTCATTAGCTACTGCCAGATTTATAGGTGCCTTCCTGTTAAGGAAATCAAGCCCTTTGAAACCAGCACAACTTTTAATATCAAAGGGCATGGCTTAGAAGAATGCATGCTACAATACACATCAAAACCTTACCTAAATTATTTTCCTAAAATTATTAAATATTAATATTAAATATTATTACACTAAGTCTCAATCATAAAAAGATATTGTATTACTTGCAAACATTCATAGAAAGTCAGAACAAGAAGTCAGCCACATGATGCCCAGTACAGCCTGCAGAGCAAAGGATTTCTCTGAATAAATCAGATTAATTCACAATTCATCTAATTAATTTATTCAACATGTAAGCTAAGGAAAGCTTCTGTAGGCTCAAGTAGGACCCTTTAAGAACAGTCTATCCTCGCAGTAATTTTAAACACAGCAGCTCCTTCTCATTTGATTTGCCCTCCTCTACCCACATTAAATTGCCTCCTAATGCGTGAGTAAACAGCTAATAAGAGCTCATGGAAGTCAATGAGCCCAGCCTCAGAAAAGCACAATTTTCAAATTTTGGTTGTCAGTGAGTAAGGCTGCACTAAGTACAGGGTCCCATTTCAGGTCCAAAGAAAAAGAGCATTTCATCCTTCTCTGATTGCACCTGTCCCCACTGTTGAGAACCTCACAAACCAGGGCAAACAATGGCTTTAAGGAGATGGGGCTGGGCCGACATCCAGACCCCCCAGGACAGCCATCTGTTCCTGACTTGCCTTCCTAAAGCAACTCCCAGGAGCATCTCCCTGGCAAACGGAACGCAGCTCCCACGTGGGGTCTCCTGGGTGGCTGATGGGTCTGGAGTTGTATTAGAAAATGGGATTCCCAAAAAATGAAAGAGATCTTGCTAAGGAAGTTCAGCCCACCTCTCCTCTAGTGGTAGAGAACTGGAGGTATGAGGCAGAGAAAAGGGAACAAGCACAGGTTAGATGCCTTCTGCAGCCACTTCTCTTTTCCCAGAGTAGGACTGATGACAAAGAGCTCAGAAAGATCAAAACAACAAAGGTCCAAGGCTTAGTTTATCAAGCTCCCCAGATACAAGAAAAAAATATCAAAAACTGGAGAGGATTGTTCTCAAAGCAACATCAAGGCCTGATAACCAGGGTCACATATATTCATCCTGTTCCTTACTCTCTGCACCTTACCCGTTGCCCAAATCAGTCCACTTTGTCCCTAGTCTTTCTCTTCCCGACCCTCTCCTTTCCAATTTCAGCATGGATGCTGTAGTCTGAGACCACCAAGGCAGATGCCAAACGGATGCCCTCCTGCTCCCCTTCCAACCCACTGTGCGCACAGCTGTCAAGGCAATCCTCCCAAGCAGACCTCACTCTTGCCCAAAACTTCCTCAGCCCCTCAGCTCTGAACTGAGAACAAAATTAGAGACTGCTTGGTCTGGCACATTGCAAGCTCAACAGTCCTGCATATGGTTGATGCTCACACAAGGTTGAGTTCACAAAACAGAAACAAATCGAATACGCTTTATGGTTTCTACACAAGGCTAGTATTTACTCCCTCACTACTTCCAAAAGGAATTTGAGATAACTTAAAATAAAATGCAGATTCTAAAAAACACAAGAATTAGACAAGAAGGAAAAGGAAAGTGAATTAGAAGCCCTAAATAGGCCAAGTGCAGTGGTTCATGTCTGTAATCCCAGCACTTTGATAGGCTAATGTGGAAGGGTGACTTGAGGTCAGGAGTTCTAGATCAACCTGGGTGACACAGCAAGACCACTTCTCTACAAAAAGGAATTTTTTTTAATTAGCCCAGTGTGGTGGTGAGTGCCTGTAGTCCTAGCTAGTCAGGAGAATGAGGTAGGGGTTGATCCCAGGAGTTGGAGGCTGCAGAGAGCTGTGATGGTACCACTGCATTCTAGCCTAGGTGACGATGAGATCCCCCATCTCTATTTTTAAAAAAAAGCCCTGAGTAAAGGAAAGCTTCCAATATATAGTTTAAAAAAAAAAAAAAAGCTTAGGAATTTCCTGGAAGATGAAAAGAATATGGAAATAATATTATGTTATGGCTCTCGCTAAATAAAAGCATTCAGGGTAGGGTGCAGTGGCTCATGCCTGTAATCCCAACACTTTGGGACTTTGGGAGACCAAGGCAGAAGGATTGCTTGAGCCCAGGAGTTCAAGACTGGGCAACATAGGGAGACCTCATCTCTAAAAAAAAAAATAAAAATGTATTAGCTAAGCATGGTAATGCACACCTGTAGTCCCGGCTACTCAGGAGGTTGAGATGGGAGGACTGTTTGAGCACAGAAAGTGAAGGCTGCAGTAAGCCATAGCACGTCAGCCTGGGCAACAGACTGAGACCCTGTCCCAAAAAAGGAAAGAAAGCATTTAGGAAAAAATCTTCCTAACTCAACTTTGAGAGAAATTTCTCCCATGGAACTGAGCATTGGAGGGTAAACAACATGCTCAGTACCCTCAGTGACAGCTTTTAGTTTTAAAATTATAGTAACAGTCCTCAAACATTCCCTGTCTGCTCAAATTCCTAATTAAAAACTAAGGGCCTAATGCTAAATCTTACTTTAGAAAGACAGCTCTAGGACAGGAGTACCCCGTCTCCAGGTGCACTGCTTTCTAGTAACCTAACAGGACTCAAGAGTAGCAGGATAATGAGGATTTAACAACTGGTCCTCTGGCTAGTCTGCAAGCTGTGAATTATCTCCATTGAATGTTGACAGTAAGTTACAGGCAGAACTTCTTGTTCTTCTCTTTCCTTCTTCTCACTAGTACACTAGGCTAGTCTTTATAAAAATAATAATAATAATAATAATAATAATAATAATAATAATAATAATAATTGCCAGGCATGGTGGTTCACATCTAATTCCAGCACTTTGGGAGGCTGAGGCGGGCAGACCACCTAAAGTCAGGAGTTCAAGACCAGCCTGGCCAACATGATGAACCCCCGTCTCTACTAAAAATATAAAAATTAGCCAGGTGCAGTGGCACACGCCTGTAATTCCAGGTACTTGGTAGGCTAAGGCAAGAGAATTGCTTGAACCCAGGAGGTGGAGGTTGCGGTGAGTGGAGACTGCACCACTGTACTCCAGCTTGGGCGACAGAGTGAGACTCTGTCACAAAAAAAAAAAAAAAAGGCCTCTGGAATATAAACAATCTCATCCAAAATCACTAAGACAATTCAAAACCGGGACCCTGACAGTCCCCGGGAATCAGCTGTCCATGAGGCTTGAGGACTGAAAAGGACAGTGATTCTCGACAAACGCAAAACATCTGAGTGCTGCGTCTGTGCCTACTCCTCACACCATGCAATGCTTTGTCAGGCAGGCAGTGTTCCCTATAGAATTTTAACCTGTTTTACAGTAATCACTTCAATTTATTAAGGCTACTTTCAATTCTATCTTCCTGGTCATTAGAAGCATTTCTCAGTTTAACGTCAAGAAACATTTCTCAGTTTAATGTCATCTACAAACCCCATCAGCACCAACGTCATTACTAATAATGCCATTGAAGGTTTTCAGCTGTGACCAAGTCATAACATTTAGCTTAGGAAGAAAAGGACAGAAATAAGGTAGGTTTACAGTGTTTCTTAACTGTAATGTGCAAATAATTATGCACCTGCAGATCTTGTTCAACCACAAGACCTGGTTCTGTAGGCCTGGGAGGGGCTGAGATTTTGCAATTCTAACAAGCCCCAGGTAATAGCAATGAGCCACATGGGCCACAATTTGAGTAGCAAGGGACTAGAGTGTGCCTATTACTTTTTAATTCTGCTGTATCTGGTTATCTGTGAGCACAGTGAAAGGAAAACTAACAGCCAAGAATATTGATTAATCAAATCCTGCCAATTCTCAATTTGTGGGAAAGGGTTCCTTCATTTATATGACAACAGTGTGAAACTAAGAATGCATTTTATCATAGAAAGAATAAGAGATGACCTGAGGTGGAATTAACTAATCTGCCTAAAGGGAAACACAAAAAACAATGGCAGGTGGGGGAAGAGACAAGAGAAAAAAAGCAGGCAGTGGTATGGAGGAGGCTGTGGAGAGTCAGTGCCCTGCTCAGGCCCCAGTCTGGCACCTGCCGCCATGGGTGGGCATTTGGGGAGCACTAAGGGTAGACCGCAGAGGGAGCAACCAAGCTGCTATGTTTGCAAAGGGGATGTTTATAACTGAGGAGTGCCTATCATCCTCACACAGTGAGCAATAAATGAGGAGAGAAGATGCCTACCAAAACAAAGGATCAAAGCGGAGTCTTAGAATTGGTATGTAAGAGAAAACCTCTCCACACCACAGGGTTCCTAGGATTAAACAGGATAGACTAGGATATTTTCCTTAATGCAATGGAAATGAGCACTGTCCTTATAATCTGAGACATATAGCCTCGCCCACACTCTGTCTCTCATGTTCTGCAACTTTGGGAGGACACCTAAAGACTCTGCCTTCACTTTCTTCATATGTAAAAGGAAGATAATTAGGACCCGCCTCACACAGTTACTGTAAGGATTAAAACAGATAATACATATAGTACTGACATATAGGAAGCTTTTAATAAACGGGAGCTATTGTATTTTTCTCCACGGCTTTCTCACAAAGCAGTGGCAAAGGCTATCTCTGTAGTTCCATTCCTACTATAATACCCCCTAAGTCAGTGATACTTTTTCAGTGCCCTCTCAGAGTTTGCTGCTATTTTTCTGACTCTGAAGCAAATTAGTATATACAGCAAAACCTTAAATATGCGGCAAAATCTAACCATCATAAAAATAAAAATTATTTTGGGGCATCTATACACAGTACATCCATCTGTATCATAGCCAGGTCCTGCAATAAAGCCAAGTATATACTCGACTGTTGGTAAATATCTGAAAGATGGAGATGGTCTCATTAGGGAAACAGCTGGATATACCAGGAAACAACATGGACATGTGACAAACTGATAGGGAGGGCAAAAACTAGCTTAACTATCATTTTGAATACATATGTGCATGTGTGAATGTATACATATATATGTGTACGTATATGTATATATGCATATGTATGTAGTGTGTGTGTGTATATAATTTTTTTTTTTTTTTTTTTTTTTTGAGACAGAATCTTACTCTGTCTCCCAGGCTGGAGTGCAGTGGTGTGATCTCAGCTCACCTCTGCCTGCCAGGTTCAAGCAATTCTTCTGCCTCAGCCTCCCACGTAGCTGGGACTATAGGCGCACACCACCACACCCAGCTAATTTTTGTATTTTTAGTAGAGACAGGGTTTCACCATGTTGGCCAGGCTGGTCTTGAACTCCTGACCTCGTGATCCACCTGTCTCGGCCTCCCAAAGTACTGGGATTAGCCACTGCGCCCAGCCATATACATAATCTTTAAATTGGCTTCAAAATTCAGGCAGAAAGACTTGCCAAAGAGTTTACAGTTCAGACTTCCTCTAGGATTTCTTATATCCTTTCACGTAGCACATTTATCTCCCTATATTCAAACGTCTTACCCACTTTAATCAGAAAAGACTGACTACAAAGAAAACAGAATCAATAATTGAACATCTAATTGTAAACTCTCACTGGACTCACTAGTTTTCATCACCTCTTCCCCTCCAAGTCTCACGAGGGCATGCTTTAGCAAAACTGACTCTATGTTTCTACATCCTGTGGTTTCTCGTGCCCATACTGAGAAGTGAAAAAAAAATAGTTAAAAGGCAAGATGTCAGAGAGGGAATGGAATAGGCCAACCTCCAGATAAGTGAGCTCTAAAACACATGTATTTGGAAGTTTAAGGCATCCAATTTTTTTAAATACACTATTTCTAGTTTCTCCTAAATAACTATACATGTGTGTGTGTGTGTGTGTGTGTGTGTAGAGAGAGAGAGAGAGAGAGAGAGAGCGCGCGCCTTCCCTGGGTAAAGATCTTTAAAATGCTGGCACTATCAATGTACACAAGAAGGTCTCTGTCCTCAACTATTTGCCTGACTGCTAACTAGTTAGCTGTGGCCCTGGCCCTGGCCCTGGCCCTGCCCCTCATCCTCATGCTGCCCAGAGTCCCTCCAAATAGGTTGTAGGCTCAGTGTCCTCATCCCCACATCTTTCTGCCCACTATATATCTGCAGCCTTATAGGACCAAATCTACACTGGCACAAAAATATAAAATGATAAGGACAGCAACTTGAGCAGGGAAGGTGCACCAGGGAAACAGCCAGGCCTATGGGCAAGTCTGGCAGAGAAGCCAACAATTCCCGTCTACACAAAGAAGAAACCCATTCTTCCAGGGCAGGCTGCAGGCGCTGGCAAGAACAAAGTGAAAGGAGGAAGAGAGCCTCCTCTCCCTCTGGCAAAACTTCAGGTCACCCAACTTGCAAATCTAAGTTTGGTTTTTTTTCTTAATCATTCCCACACTTGTCAAGATAACTGTGTTTACTATGTGGGGAAAATTTTTTATTTTCAAAATAAAATTGTGGGAGGTAAGCTCAGCTCATCCACAGTTTTTGCGGAGTTCTTACTGGCCAATTTGGGAGGAGAGTTTCTCTGAGTTCATCACATGCTGCTATCCACTAGAGGACAGAAGCATGACTAAACGTAAACCTTGATAAAAGCTTTCTGCAACTCAGAAAGGGAAACAAGGGTTTCTTCTCCTCTCCACTCATTCCCCTCCTCTGGCTTGTTTTTTTTTTTTAAACTGAGTCATGCAAAGGAAATTTCAGGCACTGGCAGAACAGAGGTGGGGCATTACAGAGATCTGCCAGCTGTTTCCTTAAACACTGCAGATCTCCTTACAACATGTCAACATTTCAAACTCTTTTCACTAATTTCTCAGGGAAAGACAAAAGTAATTTGAAAGTGGGGGGGATGGAAAATTCCAAAAGCTACCCCAATAGTAATACTGAATGACTGAAGGAATAAAACAACATAAACTCTAAAAAGAAAGTTTCCCCATCAGAATATTAATCTTCCAACCAAGTAAGTGACCTCAATTAAAGAGACACATTTGAGTTTAAAAAAACAAAGACAACAAAAAATGAGTTAGGAATTAAATGAAAAATCCAGTTACTATGGGTGTGGCCCTCAAGAAAATTTACTTTCTTACATCCATGGAGTTTTGCCTTTTTACAAGCTTATGTTTTGCAATCATCCTGGCTATTTTCCCAGAGAAAAAAAAACAAAAAAATGGTGGAACAAGGGGAAGGATGCCTAAAATTTGGAAATCATCCTTGGTATCTTAACCAGGGAAAAGCTCTCAAGTCTCTTGTCTTGGGGAATATACTCCTGTACTAAAGCAGTCAAACAAAATTTCAACAAGTTTATGACAAATAGGAAGCCCAGCCTTTGGTGAGGCCGCTGTCAGGACTTCTATAAACCTTGGGTGCTCTAAAGTTTATTTGAACACACTCAGATGCAAGGGGGTGAGAGCATGGGACAGAAAGGGTTTTAATCCTTCACCTTGACGAGATGTCTTAATTTGAAAGTGTTTAATTTAGAATGTATATAATCACCCATAACTACATTTGAAGTTCCATGAGCACAGGACAATATTTTACCCTTTTGTTGTCATTGTTGCCTCCCACAAGACCTAGCACATGATACATGTGATGGATGTCAAACTACTTTTATTGACTAAGAGAAAAATAATGTCCCAGCAGTTTGATAGGCGGCTAATGCCTCCTGGGACAAAATCAGCGGCTAGTAATCGAGAACGGGATGGGAGAACTACGTCTTCAAAATCACCTTGGAGATAACTTTCAAACTATTTATCCCCTGCCCCTCTAAGATCATGACACATCCACAGGGGTTTGCCCACTTTTCCCTTCTAAACTAAGTGTGCCATTGTTTCTGATGGGTGTGTATCATATCTACTAGGTGTGTACCTTTGCAGGTTGGGGGATGGATGGCTAATGATTTATAGCTTTTCACAAAAGAACCTTCAGGGTGAGAGGAGGGGCAGGCACCTGGATCTGATGGGTGGGGGTGGGAACTGGGGCTTAACGGCTTTTATAGATCTCCATCTAATGCTCTTTTTTTCAGTTCTATATCCTAGAGCCTTATTCAAGACCTAAGGCTTCCAAATCCTGAACTTTTCTGGAGTTTTATGGAGCTAACTGGCTCACTTACTGACATCCTCTTTGAGATCCTTAGAGTCCAGCTTCCTCTGCTTAGCCACATCAGTGACTCCTTCCAAAGACATGTTGATAGCAATTTACTGCTGTGATCTCCTCTCCTATTCTCCTACCTTTGAGGTGCCTGTGTCTTTTTTATTTCATTGCTTTCTCATTTTAGAGACATTCTGGAAAAACTAAAGATATTTATGCGTTCAACCCATCATGGTTTTTGTTGTTGTTGTTTTGTTTTGTTTTGAGTCTTGCTCTGTCACCCAGGCTGGAGTGCAGTGGTGCGATCTTGGACCACTGCAACCTCCGCCTCCTGGGTTCAAGCAATTCTCTGGCCTCAGCCTCTGGAGTAGCTGGTATTACAGGCACCCACCACCACACCCGGCTAAGTTTTGTGTTTTTAGTAGAAACAGAATTTCACCATGTTGGCCAGGCTGGTCTCAACCTCCTGACCTCAGGTGATCCACCCACCTTGGCCTCCCAGAGTGCTGGGATTACAGGCGTGAATTACCACACCCAGCCTCAACTCACCATGTTTTATAGAAGTCATTTTAATTGCTTGTACATCTTCCCTGCCAGATCCCAAAAGAACCAAAATCACACAAATCTTACGTACGCTCCCAGAACTTACTGCAATCTAGGCCTATGGTAGATATTTTAATATTTGTTGAATGAATCATTTTAAAAGTGTAAAAATCACAGAACTTTAAGCTTTCAAAGAATCTTCAGTTTTCTAGGTTCTCTCTCCTGTATCTCTCCAATCTTCTAGTGGAACCATATTTATAGCTCCAGATTAATAAATAATCTCCTTTTAAAAAATCCCTAGAGCAGTGGCTTTCATATTTTTCTGATTGCAACCCAGAATATAGAATACATCTTGCATCGCAATTTGCTATATGCTCTCATATAGCTAGTCAAAATAAATTTCATGCAACAATACTTATCCTTACCACATGGAATGTCCTCTAATAGCTACTATTCTATTTTAGTTCACCTCCTTAAAAATGCTGGCCATGGCTCACTAAATTGAATTCACAACCTACTAATGGGTGATACAGCTGCAGTTTGAAAAACTTTTCTATTCAACCTACCTTTCAAGTCACAGTTTGGATATGGTGGCCTCAGGGGCAGCCTTCCGTGACTCCCTAATTAAGTCTACATGTCCCTCCATTATGTTCCCATGGTATATGATTCTTCTACATTTTTCTGTGGTAGGCCTGGATCTGTGGGAGAGGCAAGACATCTAGGGGATCAGAGACTTGAGCACATATGCCCACACAGAAACTTGTATGCACGCTCATAAGAGCATTACTCACATAGCCAGAAGGTGGAAACAACCCACAGTCTATTAGTGAAGGAATAGATTTTAAAAAGACGTGGCCGAGCGTGGTGGCTCAGCACTTTGGGAGGCAGATGTGGGTGGATCACGAGGTCAAGAGTTTGAGACCAGCCTGGCCAAGATGGTGAAACCCCATCTCTACTAAAAATACAAAAATTAGCCATGTGTAGTGGCATGCGCCTGTAATCCCAGCTACTCGGGAAGCTGAGACAGAATCGCTTGAACCCAGGAGGCGGAGGTTGTGGTGAGCCGAGATCTCGCCACTGCATTCTAGCCTGGAAGATGCTGTCTCAGAAAAGAAAAAAAAAAAGATGGGGTATATTCATACAGTGGAATATCATTCAGCCATAAAAAAGAATGAAGTTCTAACCCATGCAACAACATGGATGAACCTTGAAAATATTATGCTACATGACATAAGTCAGACATGAAGGCCACATATAATATAATTCCATTTATATAAAATATCTAGACTAGGCCGGTCCGTAGAGACAGAAAGTAGACTAGCTGTTGCCAAGGGCTGAGAAGGATAGGTGGACTGAGGATAAGTGTTAAAGGGAAGAGGTTTCTTTTTGGGATTTAAAAAAAAAAAAAGGCTCTAAAATTGATTCTGGTAATAGATGCACAACTCTGTGTATATACTAATAGCCACTGAGTTGTACACTTTAAACAGGTGAAATTTATGGTATATGAATTACTTTTTTCTTTTTTTTTTTTTTTGAGATGGAGTCTCACTCTGTCGCCCAAGCTGGAGTGCAGTGGTATGATCTCAGCTCACTGCAACCTCCGCCTCCCGGATTCAAGTAATTCTCAAGTGCTGGGATTACAGATGTGAGCCACCACGCCCGGTCTGAATTACATCTTTAATAAAGTTGTTTTAAGAGAGAGGCTAGGTGCGATGGCTCAAGCTTGTCATCTCAGCACTTTAAGAGGCCTAGGTGGGAGGATCACTTGAGCCCAGGAGTTCATGATCAGCCTGGGCAACATAGTGAGACCCTGTCTCTATTTTAAAAATGAAAATAAAAAAAGAGAAAAATCTAGGGGAGACCTGGAAATTGGACTAAGTTGCTGGAGGCAGGTGCAGAATTTATCATACTTATCCCTGGCTTCTAGCACAAGGCTCACAGGCACAGCAAAGGCTCCATAAGTATTTGTTGAATTAAAAATTGATTCTATAACAATGAGTGGATGGTCTTTCTCAGTCACGTTAAGCTTCCACCTTGGGGTACTCCCATGTTAACCATTCAAAGAAGGAAAAATGAGCTTCCTTTTTTATTAAGTGAACTTGCACCTTCACTTACAAGATATCCAATACTCCTGATAATTATAAACTGAAGGATTTTTTAAAGTTAGAAAAATATTATGTTTCCCTGTTTCACTGTTAAAAAAACGGCCGGTGCAGTGGTTCACGCCTGTAATCCCAGCACTTTGGGAGGCCGAGGCAGGCGGATCAGGAGGTCAGGGGTTCGAGACAAGCCTGGTCAACAAGGTGAAACCCCATCTCTATGAAAATTACAAAAAATTAGCCAGGTGTGGTGGCACGCATCGGTAGTTCCCTGTACTCAGGAGGCTGAGGCAGGAGAGTTACTTGAATCTGGGAGTCAGAGGTTGCAGTAAGCCGAGATCATGCCATTGCACTCCAGCCTGGGTGATAAAGGGAGACTCCATCTCAAAAAAAAAAAAAAAAAATGGTTGTACAATAGTCTTTCTCATGGAATCTCACAGGAATTCTGTTAATAAGAGCTTTCTCAGGCACAGTGTCAAAGGAGTGCTGTTGGAAACTGTGTTGCTCAAACTTTTATCATACTCCACAGCTAATTACAACCTCAAACTGATATTTTAAGCTTAATTCCTACACAGAAAGTTTCAGCTCAGCTATGGACAACAGCTAGCCACCAAAAGAGACAAGAAATAAGGGCTAAGAGAAACTAAAAACACAAAAGCAATGCACTGTTATGTTTGTTAATAAAAGTAGAACTTTATATCCATGTGAAATATATAGCTGAATCTACACATAGTCATTTTTAGCCTATAACTGGATGGCTACCTTGTTTAAAGTCTTATCAGTGCCTGTTTGAATGGCAACATCCACAGCCACCTGCCATAACAACACTTGCTTGCTATAAATAAGTGGATAACATTCTCTCCCAAGAGGAAAAAATTATGGTTGTCTATTAAAAACAAAACCAACAACCAAAATAACCCATCTTTCACCCTCATTTATCAAATAACCCATTTATCAAAAAACAAAACCAACAACCCAAAATAACCCATCTTTCACTATCCCTCATTTATCAAAAAAGAGACTTACACTTCAGATTTAGATGCCTGCAGAGTGGTCCCCCAAAAAAGCAGTGTCTAAACAAAATAAAGACTAACACAGCACAGAACTACTCTAACAATAGCAATTCTCTTCCCACAATATTTCAGCTCCCAGTGGAAGCCTTTCCCCAATGTCTAAATACATCTCTGTTTACTTCCTACATCTAACATTTATTTTTAACAGCAGGAATACTTTTCATTCCAAAACCACGATAAATTAACAAATAATATCAGATCTTAACTTTAGCAAAACAAAACCCGGAAATAATTCCAATGTGCTTCTTATAAACGGATCTCTTTTTTTAAAATAATACTTTAGAATATGTTGCACATCTAATCAATTTATCAACAAACATTTATTGCTGTACAAGGTAGAAAAAAGGTGGACAAAGATGGAGAAATACAGATCAGGTCAAGGAACTTCTAGTAGAGTAGGAAACACACACAGGTATCCAAACAACAGACATTCAGGAAACACAAATAATGAGTTCCATGACATAATGTAAGTACATAAAGTGCTAACAAATAGAGTCTGTTCACTTTTCTAAAGTTCCAAAAGGTTGATAAATATTTGTAAACACTCTTACAAGCACAGATATTACTGCCCAGTTTCAAAATGATCAGGGTGGCCGGGCACGGCAGCTCACACCTGTAATCCCAGAACTTTGGGAGACCGAGGCGGGTGGATCACCTGAGGTCAGGAGTTCGAGACCAGCCTGGCCAACATGGTGAAATCCTGTCTCTACTAAAAATACAAAAAAATCAGTCAGGCGTGGTGGCAGGTGCCTGTAATCCCAGCTACTCCAGAGGCTGTGGCAGGAGAATCACTTGAACTGGGGAGGCAGAGGTTGCAGTGAGCCAAGATCATGCCGTCGCGTTCCAGCCTGAAGCGACAAGAATGAGACTCCTTCTAAAAATAAATAAATAAATAAAATAAAAGCCAAGGCACTGCAGGAAACAGGTGGTTAAACACAGAACTGCCATATGATCCAGCAATTCCACTCCTAGGTATATACTCAAAAGAACTGAAAGAAGGAGCTCAGATACAGCAATGTTCAGCCATACAGCAATGTTCACAACATTATTCACAGTAGCCTAAAAGTAAACACAATTCAAATGTCCATTGAAGTACAAATGACTTTTTTAAAAATTGGTATATGCATACAACAGGGTATTATTCAGCATTAAAAAGGAATGAACTTCTGACACATGCTACAACATAGAGGAACCTTGAAAACTATGCTAAATCAGCAGTCCCCAACCTTTTTGGCACCAAGGACTGGTTTCCTGGAAGACAACTTTTCAATAAATGTTGGGGGAGGAGGGATGGTTTCAGGATGAAAATGTTCCACCTTAGATCATCAAGTATCAATTAGATTCTCATACAGAGCATGCAGCCTACATCTCTTGCATGAACAGTTCACAACAGGGTTCTCGTACCAATGAGAATGTAATGCCACCACTGATCTGACAGGAGGTGGAACTCAGGCGGTAATGCTCACTTACCTGTGGCTCACCTCCTGCTGTGTAACCCGGGTTCCTAAAAGGCCATGGACCAGTACCTATCCATAGACCCCGGGTTGGGGACCCCTTTGCCAAATGACACAAGCCAGACACAAAAGGCCATGTATTATATAATTCATTTATATAAAACATGCTAAATAGGGATATTTTCTGTTTCCACAGAAACAGTAGATTAGTGATTGTCGGGCGATAGGGAGGTGGAATGAGGAGTCAGTGTTTGATACAGTTTCTGTTTGGGATGAAAAAGTTCTGGAAATGGATAGGTTGCATAACACTGAGAATATACTTAATGCCACTGAATATATATGTATTAACAGTGGTTAAAACGGTAAATTTTATGTTATATATACTTAATGGCAATTTTTTTAAATGAAAAAAAGGTAATAGCTGAGGCATATATTGGCTTGATGAACATGTCTTCAGCGGTAGAGACAGGCACAGGCCTCACTTTCCCCACCAGGCAGCCCTTAGGCCAGTAACCTATATGTCACCTACATATTTATAAAGGATGTCAGTTCTCTCCCAGTCCCCATAAGAAAAGTGTTGTATTGCTTTATTTGGTGCACCATTTGCTAGCAGTGACAACTTACAAAAAACTTCAGAAGAAGAAATTATCAATAGTTTCCGTGGGATGAAACTTACTATAATTTAAGGGTCCAAAAGCCGCGGATAAGACAACAATTCTTGGAGCCGCAGACCATATTAGAGAAGGAAGAGTGTGAATTAACTTACTCATCAACTTGCTATTTGTTTTTTCTGCTCAGCAACATCCACGTCAGTTAGTGCAATAATAGTATGTACAGGAAAACTCTACAATTCACCTTAAAGACAAACTAAAAACCCATGGATTGTCTTAACTTTTAAAACCTAAAGAAAGGAGGACTCTGAAAGGAGAAAACTTTTCATGTATTATTAACTGAAATAGCCATGCCCTTTTCTTCTAAAATTCTAAAAGCTCTACTTCCCACTTACTCACTATATTCCTGGAAAAGGGCTTTTTCGGCCCCACACTATTAACTAAAATTGCAGAGAACGTTTTAAAGCATTAGCAGTAACCCTCAGGACTGCTGATTCTCAAGTTCCTGAAACTAGAATGGCTCTTTAAATGCCCGTGTATCTGTCCCCAAAGAGACAAGCAGACAAAGTCCAATGTCTTCTGCCACCAGGACAGCAGGGAGAGAATTCTTCTCAGAGTTATAATCAGAAATGCCAAAATCAAACCTTGCTAAACATGTCCAAAAAAGCTTCACACATCTCTCCTGAAACTAAAAAGTAACAAACCCAGCCAGCAGTCAAAGGGACAGACCTCCTAATTGGATTTTAACCTCATCAGAACGATACCATGTACTCAATCCTAGGACATAGAAGCAATCCAAACAGTCACTGTGGGACTCAACTGTCCTTAGCAACTGCTCTGCCTTGGCCTCGTAATAGAAGTTTTAAGTTCTTGACAGTAAAACTGTGACATTCAATAAGCTCTAGCTAAAATACATCATTTGATATATGAGCAGGCAACATTGTAAATTTCAGAATCTTGGACCAAAGGAAGTATTTTCCTACTTGAATGCTCTATAACGGGTGTCCCCAAACCCTGGGCTGTGGACCAGTACCAGTCTGTGGCCTGTTAGGAACCAGGCCACACAGCAGGAGGTGAAGGGCAGGTGACCAAACATTACCACCTGAGCATTGCCTCCTGTCAGATCAGCCGAGGCATTCAATTCTCATAAGAGTGTGAACCCTATTGTGAACTGCACATGTGAGGGATGCAGGCTGCACACTCCTTATGAGAATCTAATGCGTGATGATCTGAGGTGGTACAGTTTCATCCCAAAACCATCCCCCCACCCACTTGGTCTGTGGAAAAAGTGTCTTCCACAAAACCACTCCCTGATACCAAAAAGGGGACAGCTGTTCTGTGGGACATCTTAGTTAAGAGGGCAAGCAATCCATACTCGAACTTGCCCAGCTGCAAGGAATTCAATCCCCCATCCTCTACCCCCAACCCCACAATAAGCACATTCTATGAGTGGACAGCTCTGTTAGGAAGATTATTCTGCGTTTCAAGCCCATCCTCCGTCCCCTGTAGTTTTTATCAATTGTCCCAGTTCAGGACCAAAGATAATAAATCTACATCCTCTTCTCTGTGATGGCCCCTCCCATGTGTGAGCACAGCTCAGCACCTGTGGAGGTGACAGGCTCATAATATAAACTGCACACAATCAACAAGAGTAAATGATTTAAGGAACCTTCCCCAATCCCATTTCACAAGACTTTTAAAGCAGAGTGATCTGAAATTACCTTAAACATGTATAATGAGGAGACTAATCTTATCTGACTTGTTCTTCTCAAGTCAAACTCATTGATGAAGTTCCCTGGACAAAGGACTTCTCTGACTTTATTCCAGTGCATTCCCAAGTCACCAGCTTCTTCCTCTAAAACACATGTCCTTTACAAACAGATAGTGCTGAATGATTGTTAAATTGAATGTTTCAGTAATCTTCCTAAAAGTAGGTTAGGTGATGGTGTCTTGTTCACCCATTATTTGACATATATTTTTCCAGTTGGCTAATTTGTAAAGCGTTAAAGCAGGTATGGCAAATTCTAAACACGGTTCCTTTGTGTAAAAGATAAAACACTCAAATAACTTGTCAGCTTTTCTCCAAGTTCCCTGGAACACCAGTGTCCTGGGAGATGATAATTGGTACTTCAAGAAATGTACAACATATGTTAAATATAAGAACACCAAAGGTTCTAAGAATAGAGAAATGGAGAAACTTGTTTAAGTTTGGAAAATGAAGGGTCAAAGTCCTTGAGCACAGAGCACTTCTCACCCAGCACACCTATTCATATCTTGGGAATAGGGTCTGTTACTTCCCCAATTGAGGAAATAGGCTTAGAGCTGCACAAGGCTTCTGATTTGTACGCTAAAAAGGGTTGCTCATGGAACCAATAGGAAATGAGATGCTTTCTTAGTTTTTTTACCCAACTGTGGAGGAAATGTTAGGTGACAGTTTTACTTTTTAAAAACAATAAAATAAAATCACGCATTATAATTTTATCACATGGAAGAAATGAAGTGTCATCACCGAAAGCCTAAGAAAACAAATCTTTTCATTCAATCAGCATAAACAACTCTCACAATGGAAAAAAAAAAAAGGAGAAGCCTATAACCAGCCACAAGTTGAAAGTACATGCAATTTCTCTCTCATCTAAATGATGACAGCAAGCCTTCGCAAACAGGAAATAAATCACTCACTCTAAAATGACGTGCAGAAAAGGAAACAAGAGAGGCAGCTCATTTGCACTGTGATTCACATTCCTGAGGCAGTGGTACAAACACTACTCAGCACCGCGACAGGGAGACACGACACCCTTTCTCCTCAAGCATCTGTAATCTCCTGGGTCAGTCGCTGAGTGTAGTGGGAAGCAGAGCTCAGAGGAACTAGTCAGAGAGCACTTAATGGCTCTCCAGACTGCACTAATCATTCTGACCAAAGCAGAGTTCAGTTCAAGTGCTGAGATGGGCGGCTGTTTGCAGCTGGCCATTCTCCTTCCCTCCCTCCCAGTGTGGCTGTTATTGATCCCTGCATCTTGAACAAAGCTAAATTAAAGATGGGCTACGTCAGATAAGGCTGCTGAGTAAAGAGACTTGCCTGGCCCCTGAGGAAACAACCTTGGGCTTAAAATTTGTACTCTAGGCTGAGTGACTTACTGGGCAAATATTCTGTGTATATCACAAACAGATTGCTTTTAGGGGTAGAGGTACTTAACATAAAAGTACAATAGGTAAACAGTCCTGGACTCTCGAGTAGTTTACAATCTCCTCAAGGATACTAGGTTAGAGAATAACAGAATCCTGCGAGCAAATGGGGTGGAGGGGTGCTCTCCTGAGCTACAGAAGGAATGGTCTGGTGGTTAAGATAAAACACAAGTCAAACTTATTCGAGTTGTCCACAGTCAGCAATGGTGATCTTCTTGCTGGTCTTGCCATTCCTGGACCCAAAGCGCTCCATGGCCTCCACAATATTCATGCCTTCTTTCACTTTGCCAAAGACCACATGCTTGCCATCCAACCACTCAGTCTTGGCAGTGCAGATGAAAAACTGGGAACCATTTGTGTTGGGTCCAGCATTTGCCATGGACAAGATGCCAGGACCTGTATGCTTTAGGATGAAGTTCTCATCTTCAAATTTCTCCCCATAGATGGACTTGCCACCAGTGATTTGCTCGCAGTATCCTAGAATCTTTGCTCTCGCTGCAGTTCCCTTTGGGTTCCATGTTTTCCTTGTTCTCTCCCATGCCTAGCTGGATTGCAGAGTTAAGTTTATGATTATGAAATAAAAACTAAAGAACAAAAAAAAAAAAAAAGAGAGAATAACAGAATCCTGATTAAGCTCTCAGTCAGGCCCCAAATCTTTTAAGCGGGCCTTGAAAACAAGCACTGGACCACATTCCCAGAATATATTACTCTAATGGAACTCTGCCAACCATCTGAGCAACAACGTAAAGTATTCTATATCTTCACTCATTCCCCCCTGGACTGATTTGTGTCAGAGATCCAGTGGATTTGCTTCATGAAGGTACTTGTATACTTTCCTTGGTTCTAATAGGAAAGACGGAAGAGGTGACGAGCAGGATAAGGGAGGGACTGATCAACTAGATAGGGTCAATGCCAGTAATTCAAAATAGAAAAACTTCTTTAGACTTACCGTATTTTCAGAAAATGATTTACAAGGCTGATTTCAACACTCTACTGCATATATTTTTAATGATTTTTTTTAAGGCTTTTCAAACTCTTAGCATCTCCCTCAAAAGAAATGGTACCCAGAGGCCCTAACAGGAAATGTTAAGAGAAAATGTTACTGGAGGCAAAGCAACACCTCTCTGCAATAAATATGATGAGCTGGCTTATTTGGTCTGATCTAAGGAAATGAATGAAGCAGGGCCTGAGGTTTTCTGAAGTACGCCCTATGCAGCTTTCTTTTGGGAAAGTCAACCCGTCAACAAGCTGAAAGGAACAGGTTCTGTCTCCCATTCTCTCCTGTAATATAGACTTCAACTGCCCATGAGAATCTCACATACAGAACGTTTTTAAATAAACAGGTAAAGGCTACCCAGGTGTTTCTGAAGCAAAGCCAGGCTGAGAGTCACTGCTTTAATGAAGCAGGGTGCCATGAAACCCACCTGCAACCCATCTGAAACCACTTGGTCTTTTAATATAGGTATGTATTCAATGGGCTCATCCAGGCAACAAGGAATAGACATATTATGAAACTGCCTCAGTTAATGATTTAACATGAGGCTCCCTAGAGAAGCAAGCAAAATAGGGAAGTACAAAATAGGAACCCCTATGAGCAGCTGCCCAGCTGGGCCTTCTAGAAAACTAAAACGTACTGTGCACATATTAGTTTAAGTAGCTTGACTCAACTTCGATTCTAAAAGTCACCCTTTCCAAAGCAACCATCCTGTGCTCTGTCACCCAATTCCACCTCCTATTGTTCTTGTTACCACTGGCTCATTAAGAGCCTCTTCATCTCCTCATGGTTTCTGCTTAACTAAGGGCTTTTATTGCCTCATGCCTTTTGCTGTCTTCCCATTTCTTTGTCTCTCTCTGTCTCAAACTCCTAAGAGGAACAATCTCTGCCCAATATAGGCTGCCGGTTAGCCTACAGATGCTTACTCTGGGAGTCAGGCATAAGCATACCTAGTTCCAGCAGCCATAGCCACCAAACCGTGGAGTTGCATGCACCAAACTTGGGGATACTGACAAAAGGAAATCCTATAAAGCAAGCTGTGGACATGGCAGGCTCTTGCAGGGAAGCCGATATGACCAGCAGACACTTAGCATGATCTGTGTGGTAAAAGTCATTTTCCTAAGCAGATTTCAAAGTTCTCTATATAGCAGGTTATACTTATTTCTCAATAAGGTTTATTCTATGGGTCTCTAATTGCAGCTAACTTAATTATCTAAGTAACTTAGTAATATACTTAGTTACCTAGTTACCTAAATAACTAACCAAATGTTTCTCAAATTTCAGCGTGCATCAAAACGACCTGAAGGTCTTGTTAAAACAGATCACAGGGCTCCACTGCCAGAGTTTCTGATTTAGTAGGTCTAGATAGGTCTCCTATGCTTTGATTTTGCTTTCTTGTTTTGTTTTGTTTTTTTGAGAAAGAATGTAACTCTGTCATCCAGGCTGGAGTGCAGTGGTGCGATCTCAGCTCACTGCAACCTCTCTACTTCCTGGGTTCAAGCGATTCTCATGCCTTAGTCTCCCAAGTAGCTGGGATGACAGGTGTGTGCCTCCAGGCCCCGTTAATTTCTGTATTTTAGCAGAGATGGGAGTTTGCCAGGTTGGCCAGGCTGGTCTCAAATTCCTGGTCTCAAGTGGTCCGCCCTCCTTGGCCTCCCAAAGTGCTGGCATTACAGGCATGAGGCACCACGCTTGGCCTGCTTTTGCAGTTTTGATAAGTTATCAGGTGATGTTAATGTTGTTGTTTCTCAGGACCAAATATTGAGAACCACTGCTCTGATCTTTTAGGTATCTTAAAACAAGACAAATTGTATGTGGTGGGATTTGTTACTTTTGTTACATAGAGATTTAGTTATCTAAACACTTCAAAACTAAGCATTTTAAATGCATATAGATTTGTAGGTAAATCAACAATAGCTATATCATAAAATTGTAAATTTTGAGACTTAGACATAACTCTAGAAGCTAAATATAAGATACACAACTGCTCTCCGACATTTGAAACCCACTGATCTAAACCAATGATTCTCAGTGAGGGGCAATTCTACAATCCAAAGGACATTTGACAATGTTTGGAAACTTTTTTTTTTTTTTGAGATGGAGTCTCACTCTCTCACCCAGGCTGGAGTGCAGTGGCACAATCTCGGCTCAATGGAACTTCTGCCTCCCAGGTTCAAGCAATTCTCATGCCTCAGCCTCCTGAGTAGCTGAGATTACAGGCACCTGCCACCACACCTGGCTAATTTTTATATTTTTAGTAGAGATGGGTTTTCGCCATGTTGGCCAGGCTGGTCTCAAAGCTCCTGACCTCAGGTGATCCGCTCGCCTTGGCCTCCCAAAGTTCTGGAATTACAGGCGTGAGTCACTGTGCCCGGTCTCTGGAGACATTTTTAATTGTCCCAACTGCGGGAAGAGTGGGTGATGGTGCCAGGATCTAGTGGGTAGGGGCAACAGATGGTAATAAACATCCTATCATGCACAGGACAGCCCCCACAACAATTGTTTTCACCAAAATGTCAATAGTACTGAGACTGAGATACCTCAAGGCTGGTTAGAAGGTGAGAGTCCAGCACAGCCTGGAGATTAAGAATCCAGCACGGACCAGGCGCGGTGACTTAGGCCTCTAATCCCAGCACTTTGGGAGGCTGAGGCCGGCACATCACCTGAGGTCAGGAGTTTGAGACCAGTCTGGCCAATACGGTAAAACCCTGTCGCTACAAAAAATACAAAAGATTAGCTGGGCGTGGTGGAGGGCACCTGTAATCCCAGCACTTTGGGAGGCTGAGGCGGGCAGATCACCTGAGGTCAGGAGTTTGAGACCAGTCTGGCCAATATGGTAAAACCCTGTCGCTACAAAAAATACAAAAATTTAGCTGGGCGTGGTGGCGGGCACCTGTAATCCCAGCTATTCAGGAGGCTGAGGCTCCTTGAACCCGGGAGGCAGAGGCTGCCGTGAGCTAAGATTGCACCACTGCACTCCAGCCTATGCAACAGAGTGAGACTCTTTCTCCAAAAAAAAAAAAAAAAAAAAGAATCCAGCATGCCCAGGAATCCTCCTGACTATGGAGACACAGAGCCACACACACCAATCAACTCAGATAATGGACCCCGAACCCCCGATGGAGGACCGGCTATAAAACAAAAGCAATCGGCCAGGTGCAGTGGCTCACGCCTGTAATCCCAGCACTTTGGGAGGCCAAGGTGGGCAGATCATCTGAGGTCGGGAGTTCGAGACCTGCCTGACCAACATGGAGAAACCTGTCTCCACTAAAAATACAAAATAACCCAGGCGTAGTGGCACAGCCTGTAACCCTAGCTGCTTGGGAGTTTGAGGCAGGAGAATCGCTTGAACCCAGGAGGCGGAGGTTGCGGTGAGCCGAGATCATGCCATTGCACTTCACCCAGGGCAACAAGGGCAAAACTCCATCTCAAAAAAAAAAAAAAAAAAGCAATCATAACTGAAATCCAAGAGGAAGCAATCTGAGTGAGGCAACAGGAATAGACAGCAGTGCCCCAACAGGAGCAAGAAAGGCATAAGTGAATGAACAGGCACCAACTACTGATGTTTTCTTTTTTTTTTTTTTTTTTTATCTAAGTAACTGGGAAGTAAAAGAGGGACTTGAGCATATATCCAAATACATTCAGATTTGCAATGAAAGCAAGATGAAAAACAGATACCCATTGGAAGTGCACAGTGTTGTCTTCAGAGACAAATTTCTCAACACTGAACTTGAACCCTTTCTTTAAAAAAGATTTCTCAAAAGCAGTGTACCCTCTTTAAGAACAGCAGAGTGAAAAAAAAAAATTCTAAACCCATTTCTGTAGACAGTCTGTACTGGCTTAAAATAGCCCGGAGCAGAGAAAACATAACAACATGTACCTTGTACAGGGCCAGGAAGACACGCAAACTTGAGGTATTTCTTTTTAAATATTTATATAAAACATATCTGAATAATCTGTGACTCAAATATACAGTTACATTCTTTTAATCAAAGCATTTAGCATTATCACTACACTACCCCTGACAATAACAGCTAAGACTTACTCATGACCTACTATGTGCCAGACACTCTTACGAAATATTTTGTATGTAATATCCCACTTAATTTTCAAAACAAAGCTACAATGTAGTTTTTTGTTATTATACTCATTTTACAGATGAAGAAAGTAAGGCACAGGGAAGTTAAATAACTTGGCCAAGGTTAAATGTTAGCAAATGCCATTTCAGAATTTAAATGTAGACACACTTACCTATTAACACAGAAAATGGGAGGCATAAAATGTGAAGAAATTGAAAAAAGAAGCCATTTCTGAATTTAAGGCTAAATATATCACCACAAGGATCTCTCTCTAGAATATTAAAATGTAAAGCCCTACCCTGATGAATAAAGAAGTTGGCCATTCCCAGAGAACACAGAAAAAAGGAAGTGAGCATAAAGCCTTCCTGCATATACAGTGTTGCTGACACCACTTGTTCAGTTCTGCGGACAACCTGCATATGTCAGGTGTAAAGACAGATGCCACTTTCATTAAATCTCTGCAGCAAGAACACATAAATGGAACAATGCTTAAGAAACTCTAAGTGACAAGGTGCTAATGGCCTTTCCTTTGCTCCAGATGCTTATTAACCAAGCAACCCTGGACAGGAAAGACTGGACCAACTTCTTGCATCCAGACTTTGCCAAGAAAGAGAGAGGGAAATATTGAACAGAGAAGACCCAACATATTCCCCACAGAGACCACTTCAGAGAGAGTAAAATGATAGATAGTTAAGTGCTATTTAAACTCCAAAAGTTTTTTTTCTAGAATGGCAAACTGTTGAAAAGGAAATCGCTCCCAGAACTTTACAGTTAATTCACGAACAATGCATTTGGGGGAGATAAAATTCTGATAAGGACCAAGACATCCAAGATGCTTGAAGGGAGACATCTGTACAGCCGAGCCAAATATTTGACTATGTCACTCTGTGCAGCCTAGTTTTGATTATCAACAGCAAAGCAGTGACTGTGATTCAGTGAACAAAGTTGTACAAAATGTTTCCCCAAACTTCAACATTTGTGCTGTCCCAAGGATGACAGCAAATAATATAAATTGGACCAAGAGATTTAAAAGAAAAGGAGCTGGGGCTGGGCATGGTGGCCTGCGCCTGTAGTCTCAGATACTCAGGAGGCGGAGATGGGAGGAGTGCTTGAGTCCAAGAGTTGGAGACCAGCCTGAGCAACACAGAGAGATGTCACTTCTTAAAATGCTTTAGATAGATAGATAGATAGATAGATAGATAGATAGATAGATAGATAGATAGATAGATAAGATAGATAAGATAGATAGATGGATAGATAGATAGGGGTAGAAATTCTTTTTTTTTCTTTTTTCTTTTTTTTTTTTTTTTGAGGCACAGTTTCACTCTTGTTGCCCAGGTTGGAGTGCAATGGCGCAATCTCGGCTCACCACAACCTCCACCTCCTGGGTTCAAGCAATTCTCTTGCCTCAGCCTCCCTAGTAGCTGGGATTGCAGGCATGCACCACCATGCCTGGCTACTTTTTTTATTTTTAGTAGAAACAGGGTTTCTCCATGTTGGTCAGGCTGGTCTCAAACTCCCAGCCTCAGGTGATCTGCCCACCTCGGCCTCCCAAAGTGCTGGGATTACAGGTGTGAGCCACCACGCCCGGCCTAGAGGTAGATACTCTTATAAGAAAAGGAGCTGGAATACTCTAAGTGCCAAACTGAACTGCCCAAGACTTAGCAAAAAACAAAGCACAGCTGCTTCTCTTCAGGTCATGCCTATGACAGATAAGATCTTTTTTTGGTTGCTAGTGACAGCTGAATTAAGACAGATGGATTCAGGAAACCAAAAAATGACCACTATAACATCCACTGGCCTGGACTTCTCCTGGCCACACCTTAGCTCAGATTATGCAAGTGAGTATGGCCGTGACCCATAAGGTAGGGGAGTTAAGGCATCAAAGAGCAGACAGCCTGCCTTAAAAGAACACTGCAAGGTTCTCAGTCACTTCCCCACATCTGGGCCTCTTTATTTTCTATGTTTGTTCTACAGGGTAACTAAGAAAGTCTTCTGTGCTTGTTTTCTGAGACAGCCAATAAGGAGGTCCCTGGGGAATATCATCCTAACTGCCAGTCTTGGAAGAAAAGATAGCCACAAGCAGCATGGTACACAATGGTAGCTTTGAAAGGATAGAGAAAAGCAGGCTGAACTCTGGAGGGCCTCACTAAGGAGGACAGGGCTCCACACGGAGCTCCTCATGGCAGAAAACAGACCATAGGTCCTCATCACCTGGACACCCCTCTCCCAGGACAGGGAGACAGTGAAAGGGTCAGGAAACGGAGACAGTAAATAAGAATGGGAAGGACTACTCTGCAGCTTCTAGTGGAGTGGGGAAGGACCATGAGACTTAAGAAATTTTTAGCACTTTGGGAGGCCGAGAAGGGCAGATCATGAGGTCAGGAGATCGAGACTATCCTGGCTAACATGGTGAAACCCCGTCTCTACCAAAAAATACAAAAAACTAGCCGGGCGAGGTGGCGGGCGCCTGTGGTCCCAGCTACTCGGGAGGCTGAGGCAGGAGAATGGTGTAAACCCGGGAGTTGGAGCTTGCAGTGAACTGAGATCCAGCCACTGCACTCCAGCCTGGGTGACACAATGAGACTCCGTCTCAAAAAGAAAAAAGAAATTGTTGTTAGCTATATAGATGAAATTAACTGCCTTCAGAACTGTCCGGGAAGAAAAACAATGTCTCCTTTCATTATGATACTAAATTATCTTCTAAGACATTGGACTAGTTCTACACGCATATTAGCTTATGGTCTTGTTACATTTCATCTAATGAAAGTGTCATGGGCCTTATCATTTGCAAATCTACTCAACTACCATTTATAAGAGCATTCAAAGACCCAAGGTAAGAAAGTCTCACGACAAGGGCAAAGATATGAATCATATAATACAGGTTCACATCTACCTAGGGTTCAGCCAAGGAAAAAGCTATGGTTGATCTGCCAAGACAATGATACTTAGGAGCTGTGACTCTGAAACCACAAGTGAAGTCACGAGACTTTCCCATTCCAGGAAACATACCGTAGTAGAAGACAACACATCCACACAGGCAGATCTGAAAGAACCCTAAATTGCATGAAAAAGGTTTGCCTCAGGAGCTAGGGCCCAAGGAGCACTGATCTAAGAAATACAAGGATGTGAGCAAAGAGAACAAGCCATTCTGCCAAGTACACTCTTGTTTAAGACAATGAAATTGATGAGGTGGAGGATTTATTCTCTATTGAGACTTCCTGAACAACAATCAGGTGAAAAAAGGCATCCTTCACAATGCCTATTAGGCAATGATGGCAATGATTCCACTTCCAGAAATTTATCCAAGAGAAATAAATATGAGGATATGGACATTTATAAGGCAAAATATTGGAAATAACCTAAATTATCTGACAATAAGGGACATGGTTAGATAAACTACAGTACTCCTCTACAGTGGATAAATGGAGTACAATGCTTTCTATTGTCTTAGAAAGCTTTGACCCCAAAAATTAAATTTTAAAAGTATATCACAAAATAGTCATGATTCCATTTTTTAAAATATATATGTTTTTATGAAAGTTGGCACAGAAAAATATGAAAAATACTGATTTTTTTCCAATGATTATATCTAAATTGATAGGATTAGGTGATGTTCGCTTTTTCTTTCCTATGTTTTATTATTGTTTTAGTAATGCAAATATCAGGGATACTTCCAAAATTTAAAAAACAACAACAAAACCTTTTGTCCAAGCAATGTGTAGGTAGTATTCTTCACCAGGCAGGCTGCACTTAGATTGATGTTCCCCACCCTGTCTGGAGGAACACAGATGCTATGATACCATAGGCTCCATACCCTCTTCAAAAGGCACAATCCACAGGTGCCCATTAAAGACTCTGAGAAAGTCTGTTTAATTCAGTTCAAGGGTGTTTGCCAAGCATGTGTGATCCCCAAACACCAACAGTTGTTTAAAAGGTTCACAGACAAAGCTGGGTGATTCCAAAGCAAGGTGATTAGAATAGTGATAAGTCTGAAAACAACGTCTTCCAAGGACTGAGACTCCAGGATGTGAGCCTATTTAGCCTGAGGACTATGAGATCAAAGAAAAGTATGATAACCTTCTTCAAATACCTGAACTGCACTCATGGGTAGGAGGGAGAAAAATTGTTCTGTGATATTCCGGTAGACTATGCAAGAAGAAATGGAGAGTGAGAAGCGGATCCCAGGCCAAAAGAAGACAGGGCTTTTGGGGGCTTTTGCTTTTCTCATCACTGGAAATAGTGAAGCAAAAAGTAGACACCTAGCTGTCAGAAGTGCTATAGAAGAAACTTCTCCTAGGTTAGGACACGTGGTTAGATGGCTACCAAGAGTCCTCCAGCCCCAAGATCCTCAAGGCGGCAATCAATGAGGGCAAGGTCTGAATAAATTTCCCCAGAGTCTGTTTAAATCAATCTACCTACACCAGATCCCATCTAGTGGATATACCTACTAAACCCAGTCAATATCCATAAATGTCTCCTGAGACTCCAGGGCCCAGGGATCAGCAGAAATAGACACATTTGCCTCCTTAGCAGGAACTAAACACATTTGGCTCAAACCCTTGCCAAAGGCTGGAGACGCTGTAAGTACAGCTGAGGACATGTGTAGTTGCCTGCTTCTACCTCTGAGAGGACGTCATGTGCATCTACACATATCTAAACAAACCAAGATACTTGCTGGCCAATGTACATCAAGTGATAATGCTTCAAAAAAATAAACACCTTGGGTTGGGCACAGTGGTTCACACCCATAATTCCAGCACTTTGGAAGGTTGAGGCAGGTGGATGACTTGAGCTCAGGAGTTCAAGACCAGTCTGGGCAACATGGTGAAACCCCATCTCTACAAAAAATACAAAAATAAGCCAGGTGGGGCAGCCCATGCCTGTAGTCTTAGCCACTTGGGAGGCTGAAGTGAGAGGATCACTTGAGCCTGGGTGGCATAGGATGCAATGAGCTGAGATCATGCCACCGCACACCAGCCTGGGTGACAAAGTGAGGCCCTGTCAAAGGGGAAGGGGAAGGGGAAAGGGAAAGGGAAGGGAAGGGAAGACCAGCTCACATACGTAACCTCACCACTTGGGAAGGCTAAGGTGGAAGAACCATTTGAGCCCAGGAGTTTAAGACCAGCCTGGGCAACAAAATGAGATCCCATCTCTACAAAAAAAAAAAAAATAGGCATGGTAGCATGTGATTGTAGTCCCAGCTCCCAAGAGGCTGACACAGGAAGATCTCTTGAGCCCAGGATATGGAGGCTGTAGTGAGCTGTGTTTGAACCACTGCACTCCAGCTTGGATGAAAGAGCGAGACACTGTCTCAAAAGTAAATAAATAAGAAAAACCTTCTCCCAACAAACAAGATGAGGAAAATAACCCAGTGAATGAAAGTGAACACTCTTTTACCTACTGCTACTACTACTACTGCTACAAAACACACACACACGTGCACGCGCGCCAAGCATCCTTCTTTCCCCTCTTTGCCCCTCTTTCCTCAAAGAGCTGGGGAAAGTGGTCTATTGAGAGAGAAAAAAATAAATAAAACACAGTAACGTAAAGATTTAGACAACGATATACCCCGTATATACCAGTCCAAATTCTTATACCCTATTTAAAACAAAAAATAAAAGCATTTTAGAAAGCAGAGGGGATAAGAGAGGAAATCTTTCATCGTTCAGAATGTAGCTTCATTTTTAATCTATGTTAACAAAGATATTAAGAGTGTTTCCAATGAAATGAAACCTAAAGTTGTTACAGTAACCTTTTACTAAAGTCTTTATTTTCTCTGTAACTATTTTATAAGTATGAAAAAAGAAGAGATCTCCTTATTCATTACATATTTTGATTAGATTTCCTGGCTCCTTAATGTCCACAATGTCCCTTTCATGCTACTCTTCTACTTCTCCTCCTCACTTACGTTCCTCCCCTTTCAGGGTATACCTAACTGCTCTGGTCCAAGGGTGGCTAAATCCCAGAGACTGGAAAAAGAGTATCTTTTTAGAACAATGAAAAGTGACACCGAGCCTGGTATATGTTCAACTGGCTTCCTTGCCCAAGGTCATTTGACTCGCCTATCCTAACTACAGTAGAAACTGGGGCAGTTGCAGATGAGGAGAGAGTAGAACATAAATGCAGCTCAGGTAACAAGTTCAAGTCAGCCAGAACTGCCTCCTGAAAATGCACGCCCAGGGCCACAGTCTGCCCCCAGCCCCTACCCAGAGATTAGTGGAAACAGGTAGGAACTGACTCCAGTGTTCAGGTCAGGTAAATTGTGAAGTGCTCAAATATGGAGTCTTTTATTTTGAAGTTCCCAGAATTTTTGCCAGGATCCTTGGCAACAATGCATGTTCTCTGATAATTCACTCCCAAAGACCGTTTCAATGTTGTTGCTGTTTTCTAAAGCTCAATTTTCTACAGCCATGTAACTTCACCCAGGTGCTTTGAAAATCACCTATGCACAGAATTGTAAGTGATCCTTAAAAGTTGAGACTCCTAATGGTACCACAAAGGGAACTGTTTAAATTACCCAACAACCGGTACAAGAGCCTCTCACAGAGGGATATAAACCTGGGGGCCTAGAATAATGATTTTCTGACAGCATTCTTCAGAAGACATTGCAGTCTACAAACATTTTATATGAATTTGGCTTATGTCTATTTTTAACTACTGGAATAAAACACCAACACGCACACACTCAGATTTGTTACACCAAATTTTACATATCAGAGAACAACTACGAGGTATACTGTGCTGCCAGGATAACCCACTTTTGTGCAGATCTCAGAATAAAGCTTCCCCTGCCATCTCTATTTACTTGGAAAGCATCCTGAGATTGCAAGACTAGCTATTTTAGAAACTGTGATATCTGTACTGCTTAACTGGTGAATCGGGAGTCTCTCTATTCCATTGCAACCACAGCAAAAACCAAATCTCCCCTTCTAATTTGTGTTCATTAAAACAGCCTCACTGAAATCTGTGATTAGGTTTACACCATTATAAGTTTAACTGTGAACTCACAAAATACAATCCCAAAACATTACTACATTATGGGTTCCATGAAAAAAAAAAAAATGTTTTAAACAGACACTAAGTCTGAAAAGCACTGGCCAAGGCTGATGTTGCCTTAAAGAAGCTGAACACAAATTTCAGCATGAATATTTGTCTGAAAAGTGACCAATGGCACAGGTCATGCTGCTGAATCAAGTTAGGTACTAGAAACTGGCGAACTAGAAAAGTATTAAACAGACTGGCCATGCAAAATGAGTATGGCCTACTGAAAAAGAACAATAGTTTCCATATTGCAGAATATCTGAGATTGAAGATGATTTGTGACTGATTAAGTAGGCCAAATACCCCCAAAACTTCTATATGAGAGGTACTTTTTTTCCATGTCCTCTTAAAAAATAAGCCGGTGGAACAGAGTTTATACTTTATGTTAATGAAAGACAGCACTGCTACCAAAACATTTTAGGGATACATGTTGCCCAAAATAATACCCCTACACCTTTCAACAATTTTTTAAGTTAACTTACAGTTATTCCAATCCAGCCTAATTAAGATGTTCAAAAGCCATAAATAAATAGCCAAGGGAAAAAAAAAAAAAAAAAATATATATATATTTATATATTTTTTTTTTTTTAAAGGGATTTCAGGCCTGGCGGGTTGGCTCATGCTTATAATCCCAGCACTTTGGGAGGCCAAGGTGGGAGAATAGCTTGAGCCCAGAAGTTCAAGACCAGCCTGGGCAAAACAGTGAGATTGTCTCTAAGTAAATAAATAAACGAATAATTTTAAAAAAATTTAATTAGGCAGGCATGGTGGCATGTGCCTGTAGTCCCAGCTACTCAAAAGGGTGAACTGGGCAAGGCTCAATCCAAGTGACTGCAAAAGGCAATCACTTCAGCAAGGCTTGTGACTGTGATTGTATCACCGCACTCCAGCTTAAGCAACACAGTGAGACCTTGTCTCAAAAAAAGGTAGGGGGATGGATTTCAGATTAACTTTTCAAAAGAAAACAAATGGACAACAGATGGGTAGTTTTAAAGAGAAGAGGTAAACAAAACAAAACAGTTCGATTGGTATGCCACTTCCCCTACCCATGACCCATTTTATGAAGGGGGTGGAAGAACAAGGGGTTGGCAAAGATGATGTAACCAAAATTCCAAATCAAACAGAAAAAACCGAGTGGAGACTAACAATGACTTTCCATACCCTTTAAGTCCACCATCCTGGAGACAGGAGTGCTACATTCCTCTCCCCCAAACAGGCAACAGCAGAACTGTGGGTAACAAGAGGTCATCAGGGTTCTTGCTCCCTCCGGACATTGTTTTTCCTTCAACTAGTAGTTCTCCAAAAAAAAAAAAGCAATCCCAGCACTTTGGGAGGCCAGGGCAGAAAGCTTGCTTGAACCCAGGAGTTCAAGAGCAGCCTGGGCAACATGGTGAAACCCATCTCTACAAAATATACAAAAATTAGCCAGGTGTGGTGGCACACGCCTGTAGTCCCAGCTACTTGGGAGGCTGAGGCAGGAGGATCACTGAAGCCTGGGATACTGAGGCTGCAGTGAGCTGTGTTCGTACTCCAGCTTAGGTGATAAAGTGAGACCCTATCTCAGAAAAAAAAGTCCAGACAATGCCAAATGCTGCTAAGGATTTGGAGAAACTAGATCACTCATACATTGCTGGTAGAACCATATAATGGTACAGCCGCTCTGTGAAACAGTTTGCCAGTTTCTTATAAAAGTAAACATGCAATTCCCATGCAAACCAGCAATTGCACTCCTTGGCATTTATCACAGAGCAAGGAAAGTATGTTCACTCAAAAATCTGTACACAAATGTTTACATCAGTTTTATTCCTAATAGCCAAAAACTGGACACAACTCTGATGTCCATCAACTAGACAATGGGTAAACCAAACGTGGTACATCCATACCATGAAGTACTCCTTAGCTAAACTGATACAACTTGGATGAAGGTACAGGGAATTATGCTGAGCAAGAACAACGAATCCCAAAAAGGTATATACTATATGAGTACATTTATATAACGTTCTTAAAATGACAAATTTATAGAAATGGAGAACAGAGTAGTGGCTACCAGGTATCAGAGAAGTGGGGAACGCTAGGTATGGCTATAAAAAGGCAATGTTAGGGGTCCTTGTGGTGGGGGAAATCTGCATTTTACAGTATCAATGTCAATATCCTGGTTATGACATTATACTATAATTTTGCAAAAAGGGAAAACTAAATAAAGGGCATAAGATAACCTCTCTGTATTATCTGATATAACTGCAGACAAATCTACAATTATTTAAAAATGAAAAAGTTTAATTTTAAAAAAATACATAAGTTAAAATGCATTTTTTTACACTCCAAGAACTATACAAAATTGGGTGCAGATTCATTTATCAAAATGGGAGAAGGGAATAAGAGTCAAAGAAACACGGAATCACTTTCTAATGACATCCCCTAAAGACAACAGAGAAAGGTATTTCAACAACATATGACATGTCAAGCCAATGTAGCCCAGAGTGGAACTACTCACAACATAGATTTTAAAAAACATGGGCTAAAGGACCATTCCTCAGGAGAACACTCCTAATGATTGCTAGCCTATTCGAGCCTGTTCCATCTTTTCTTAACTGTCCCAAGAGGCATCATCTCTGGCCTGTTCCTTCTTAGCCCATGGTCATTAGGGTCTCTGGCCAAACAAGTTTGGAAAAAACAGCATACTTTATCCAATTCTTAGAAATTTACAATGCACAGGGGTGTATTAATGGCTCTGAAAACTCATGCAGTAAAGAAACTGATTTATCTTTAACACTCTGATTGCCAAATTTATTTGAGTATAGAACACTCTTGCCCCAGAACATCTAGCATTTCTGATTTCATTTGAGGAGAGCATACCTTAGGAATTTTAGATCCAGCCTGTTGCCCTCTATCCTGCTAATAAGGTGCCACAAACTATGAATAAACCCTCTTGGCCTTATGGTGAACTGACCTCAACCTGTCAATGGAGGCAGCGGACACTTGGGCTTCAGAAGGATTGGCATTTTCTGCACCATGGAGAAAACAGAATGCAGCACCCCTTTGTTCCTCCTGCCTTATCATTTTTTGGGTGTTTGCTGCATGCAGCCACTGTGCTATGCAGTATTTAAATAAATTCCACTTAATATGCAAATCAACCACATACCAATAGATACTCTTATAACGTAGGCTTCATTAGAGAAAAAAAAAAAAAAACTGATTCTTAACATTGTCATAAAGTTGCTGAGCAACAGTGTGAACCCAGGGTTAACAGCCCTTAACCACTGAGCCTTAATATTTCATTACATACAGGTGGCAAGAAGAGACCTGTTTAACCAGTCACAACTTTCAGCTGATATCCCAACTGCAAAGACAGGACTCAGGCTTTACACCTACCCATTCTCTACCCTGCATATGCCTTACCCCAGCTGTACCTTAGTATGTTTCTCTAACATAAGCTCTCTCAGGCTTCCAGGCATATTCTGTTCCCTTTGTCCAGAACATGTCTCCACTCTCTTGCCTTGGCTAACTCCTGCTCACCCAGTGAATGCCAGCTTAAGCTTATCTTCCTTCTGAAGTCTTCCCTGATTCTCAGGCCTGAGTTGGGAGTTCCTCTCCATGCTCCTGAAGCCCCAATTCATCCACCCATAGCACATCTCAAACCACCGCCTGGCTACATGTTTATCTCCCCAACTAGATTGTAAGCTTGGAGTCCTACGAAGTCAAAGACTAGGACTATTTTGTATATACCATGTGCCTGGGACACAGAAGGTACTCACTAAATATAAAACTAGTATATAAAGCAATCAATCAAAGACAGAGAGACCCTAGAGTCCAAATCTCCCCTATCATCGTTTGAAGTCGGCAACCACGGAACAAAGGAACGGCTGCTTTCTTTTCGACCACAAAGGCAAAGCGGATAGGCTCTGAGTGAGGCAGAGCTGGGTTGGAATCCCAACTGTTATTAACTAGCCAAATGATGTGAAGCAATTTACTTTGGCCTCTCCAAATCTCAATTTCCTCATCTGTAAAATGCAGATATAAAAAGTGCCTACCTCATAGCGTTGTAGTGGGGATATAACGAGGCAATGCATCATTAAGTACTCAGCACAGTCTGTAGCACTTGGCCAGGGTTTAATAAATATTAGCTATTATGATCATGGCTGGTCTGAGTGTAGGGGTATTTATAACTAATTGATCACAACTCATTATAGATTTCTTTGCTCTTCCTCCACTCCCACTGCTTCACTTGACTAGCCTTCAAAAACAGATTTTTAGAAATCTTAGCTATTATGATTATAGGAAGATGAAGATAAGCCCTCTACAAAAGACAAGCTAGAAATAGTATAAAGTCTCATGTGTAAGAAGAACCACATAACATACAGCACACTCCTACTTTTATAAGAAGAAAAGGAATGAATAGTGGGCAATGGGGAAAGGTAACAAAAGCACAACTCAAAAAAGCGTATTGTAGATATTCAGCCAACTCATTTACGAACCATTTTAGTATGCTAACAATGGATTAAGCAATTAAATTTCTCTAAACTCAGAAACTCAGAAATCCACAACTTTGAGGTTACTTCATACATCTTCTTGTTCTAACTTGAAGCCTGTCAAAGAAAGCCAGACCTTGAGTATTTCTGTTAATAATTCCTGCCCATGCAAGTAAGTAACCGCCACAATGAGTTCCGGTCATGCTCCTAGAAACTGCTTATATTCCATATTTGAGGAGATAAATGCTTAAACTCAAATACATTTTTAATTTGGTTACAACTTCAATCAATTCCAGCTGTTAGATGAGGCCAAAAAACTTACAATTAAGTACTAATCATAACTATTTTTAAATAGTGATAATTTTACATTGGACATTTAAATTTGTCTTTTAAATTTTAACGTGGTAAATTGCACTCATGACGTGGGTTTGTTCTTAGCATAATAATAATTTCCATATCAAATAATACCAAGTCCCAATTTTTTAGACTGTCATAGCAACCACTACCTGATATTTAAGTTGTAGAGAAGTTGATTCATCTGATAAAATTACTACATTATTAGAAACTTACTTTAAATTTATAAAAAAGCAAATGACAGAAACAGTGTTTCTTCTCTACACTACCACTTCCAAAATAGTAACACAATCATTGTTGAACAACATCAAGTAAAACATAACTTAAGGAAATTTCATATTTACCGAAGCTAAATAAAACAGAACAATGGCACCACTCATTTCTTCTACTGATAACTTAATCACGCAGTTTACATAGGCACATTTTGTTGCTGGGCAAAAGCCACTCAAGTTTTCCCACTTCAATGCCTTTACCATCCCGACTTGTATATACAGACAACATAGAAATAGAAGTCATCCATCACGAGCATAATCCTTACTAATAAGAAAAGACAGTCACATATCCTGGGGTTAGATATTTTAGAAGATTCTCAAGACAGATGTGATCAGAAGGACACTTCGAATTCTTTGGCAACTTTGAAGAAATAGAATATTAAAAATATTCTTTTTCAGGCCAGGCACAGTGGCTCATGCCTGTAATCCCAGCACTTTGGGAGGCCGAGGCAGGCACATCGCTTGAGTCCAGGAATTTGAGACCAGCCTCAGGAATATAGGGAGACCCTGTCTCTACAAAAGATAAAATTAGCCAGGCATGGTAGCTCACACCTGTAGTCCCAGCTACTCAAGAGGCTGAGGTGGGAGGATCGCTTGAGCCCGGGAGGTAGAGGCTGCAATGAGCCGAGATCATGCCACTGGACTCCAGCCCGGGCAACAGAGTGAAATCCTGTCTCAAAAAACTTTAAAAAATTAAAAAATTATTCTCTTTCAATAACATATACCTGAGATTTGTTTTAAAATTCTCCAGAGGCAAAAAAAAAAAAAGGAACGAAAACACCACCACCATGGGGAAGATATTTTGTATTAGTAAAATGCTGAAAATGGTTGCAGCTAGGAAGGACAGGTACACAGGGTTCGATATATTATTCTGTTTTTTGCATATGTTTGAAAATATCCATGTTAAAAAGTTAAATAATATTCTCTCCATCAAAATATTCTTTCCACCTAAGCTTAAATTTAGATTTGCCACAATCTCAACCTAGAAACCATTAAAATACCACAAAATGTTTTCACCTCTCTAAAGGTACAACTCTGTCACTGACACCTCTCTAAGAAGTTTTCTGCAGCAGGGCCCAATCCCCCAGCCCCTCAGCATCTCCTCTCACAAACTGGAGGGAACCCCAAGTGTAACCGCAACACTAGCAGGTACTGCCTTCAGCAGGAGTTTCCCTCCAAAGCACCAACATCCTATGTAAAATGACAAAGCTTGGTTAGCTCATCACCCCTTAGATGGACTCATATATAACATCTGAGAAAATCTAATTAAGTAATTAAACTAACATGAGATGAACTTTTTAAACTCCTCCATAAGACTTTATGAATAAAGTCATAGGATCAGCCACCACACACAAAATAAAAAAGTTCCATTTAACATCAGACTCTGAATATTATGAAAACAGACTCTAAGATTATCTAAATATAAGGGGGAATTACAATTTTCAGAAATACAATCTAAAAGCCTTTGATCTTTAAAATTCAAATTACTCTATTTTTAACGTTTGACAAAGAAATATTCCAATTAACCTAAGACAAAATGGTCATCAGAACTTTTGAACAATATATAAAACACAGAAGTAATGCTGCATGAAAATTAAGTAATCTAAACAACGAAAAGACACTTTCATTTCCAGACATTTTAATAAAAATAAACAGTAATACTTACCAGCACTTTGTTTTCAACTTTGTCTCCCTTAACTTCCAACTTTACCTTCTTCTTCACTGAAATTTTTATCTTTCTGCCAATAACATCCTTTATGCTTTCTGAAAAAAAGGAACAGTTTCATTATGTTATTAGTAAGAAAAAAAAAAAGCATTGGGGAGGAGTAAGCATTTGGAGGAGTATATTTGGCTGTTTTTACTGTTGTTGTTTGCCTTTTTTTTTTTTTTTTTTTTTTTTTGAGACAGAGTGCAATGGTGAGATCTTGGCTCACTGCAACCTCCGCCTCCTGGGTTCAAGTGATTCTCCTGTCTCAGCTTCCCAAATAGCTGGAACTACAGGCGCGCACCACCATGTCCAGCTAATTTTTGTATTTAGTACAGACGGGGTTTCACCACGTTGGTCAGGCTGGTCTTGAACTCCTGATCTCAAGTGATCCGCCTGCCTTGGCCTCCCAAAGTGCTGTGATTACAGGCATGAGCTACCATGCCTGACTGTTTGTCTTTTTTTTTTTTTTTACCTGTTTTCACAAGTTGGATGGTTATCACCCATTAAGTATTTAATAAACACCTACTTTGTACCTCGTACTGTATATTGATATGCTGAAGCAAACATAAAAGCATGACATAATACCAGCCCATGCAAGGCATGACATAATCTTGTTTGGAAAATAAGATATAAGAAAAAACAAAAAACAGCAAACAGTGAAATCGGACAGTATGATGAAACACTACATTGCATGCAGAACACAACAGGAATTCATAAACTCCCTCTGCCTTGGCTGGTTACCTCCGGGGCCTAGCAGCCTCTGGGTTCACCATAGTGTCATACAAATATTAGCACTCTCTATGAGTAAGTCTTGACATGATGGTTGGGGAATACGGCAAAACAAAACAGAACTGGGCCGGGCACGTTGGCTCATGTTTGTAATCCCAGCACTTTGGAAGGCTGAGGAAGGTGGATGGCTTGAGGCCAGGAGTTCGAGACTAGCCTGGCCAACATGGAGAAATCGCACCTCTACTAAAAAACAAAAAAATAGTCAGGTGTGGTGGTGCGTGCCTGTAATCCCAGCTACTCCAGAGGCTGAAGCATGAGAACTGTTTGAACCCGGGAGGTGGAGGTTGCAGTGAGCTGAGATGATGCCACTGCATTACAGCCTGAGTGACAGGGTGAGACTCTGTCTCAAAAAAATAAAAATAAACCAGAACTATACCAAATGATTTAGCCAAAGAAAGGCATTCCCAGCCATCTGTCCTTCCAAATTCATCACAGCACAATACCCCCAAGAAGTGGTCAAAGGCAATAAAAGGAGAAATCTGGAGACTTGACATTTCAGATGGTGGTGGAAAAGTCTTCCTAGGGCTCCTATGAGCACCTCAAAATGAACATGTCTGAAATCAAACTCATTATCTCCTACTCTGGACACTAATGATGCTGGAAACTGCTTATCTCCAACTCCTTTCAGACAGCAAGTCAGTCTCCTAAAATCTACCTCCTCCACAGTTCCTGACCACCTAGGCATGACTGCAGTAAGGGTCTCAGAATCTCTCACCAAGACTAAGTCCATGACCTCTAACCCATCAGCCCACTGTCACCTCCATAACCACATTGACTCTTCCAAAACTGCGAGACTCATCATGTCTCTCCCAGTCTATGAGTTGCAGTCATTTTTGAATAAACCCAAAACTCATAGCATGCCATTCAAGGTCTTTCACTTTTTTTTTCAGTGTGATTTCTCAGCACATACCTAAAGATCCAATTATCCCTAATATCTTCATCTTTTACACCCCTAGGATTATGTATCTATTATTCTTTTTCCTGGAATGCCCTTTCCCTATAGTCCTCCTGGTTATATTCGACTTATCCTCCAAAATACAGTACCCTCTCGATACTCCCACACTTCTGTATTCTTTTTTTTTTTTTTTTTTTTTTTTTTTGAAAAAGTGTCCCCCTCTGTCCCCCCGGGTGGGGTGCAAGTGGCCGGATCTCAGCTCACCGCAAGCTCCGCCTCCCGGGTTCACGCCATTCTCCTGCCTCAGCCTCCTGAGTAGCTGGGACTACAGGCGCCCGCCACCGCGCCCGGCTAATTTTTTGTATTTTTAGTAGAGACAGGGTTTCACTGTGGTTTCGATCTCCTGACCTTGTGATCCGCCCGCCTCGGCCTCCCAAAGTGCTGGGATTACAGGCGTGAGCCACCGCGCCCGGCCTATATTCTGTATTATAATCATTTTGGTCTATTCACATATTCAACAAATAAATATACATAGGAGTACCTCTTGTGTGCTACTAGGTGCTAGACAGAGATGGTCCTTGCATTTCACAGGAGTTTGCAATCTAGCGGAGGTCACGGACAGATGTCATAAATCAAATTCACACACAATGCATAGGATCATGGATTCGGAAGCAGGCGAAGGTTTTAGGGAGGAGGGCATCCCTGAGTTGAACCTTGAAGGCACAGGAAATAAGACCCCTGGTTTCCAAAGTAGAATGTACAATACAATCCATTGAGATGAAAGAAAATAGAATTTTTACTTCTACTTACAATGTGTGTTTCAGTTTGTGTTTTAGATTATACACACTAAATGGAGTATGTAGTTTAACAAATATATGTTTATTAAAGGGTAATCAAAATTTTCTTCTTGGAAACACCACCATGAAAGTTTAGAGCTGCTAAGATAAAGAAGAGTGAAAACGGGGAGAAAAAGACAGTGTACGCATAAAGAACAGCATGGAAACCTGAGAAAACACAGCCTGTTCAAGGAACAGCAAGGAGGTGGAATGTTTGGGACAAGGGAACATGTGTAAGAGCTCACTGCGCTTTGAGTTCTTCACACAGCTCCTATCTTATCAGAACTCGAAACAAGTACAGGCCACTCCTCCCTCCCCTGGAAGAATTGTGGGAAATGGGCATCTGAAATTGACTTAAGAACATATACACCTGGAAAGAGACTGGAAAATCATATACCCAAAGATTTAAAATAACTACCTCTACGTGGTAATAGGAGTGATATATATTCTTCTTATTCTTCTCTGCATTTAAATTTTTTCTACAAAAAGTCTGTAACACTTTTTTTTTTTTTTTTTTTGAGACGGAGTTTCGCTCTTACTGCCCAGCCTGGAGTGCAATGGCGCGATCTCGGCTCACCGCAACCTCCGCCTCCCGGGTTCAAGAGATTCTCCTGCCTCAGCCTCCCGAGTAGCTGGGATTACAGGCATACGCCACCATGCCCAGCTAATTTTTGTATTTTTAGGAGATACGAGGTTTCTTCATGTTGGTCAGGCTGGTCTCGAACTCCGGACCTCAGGTGATCCACCCGCCTCGGACTCCCAAAGTGCTGGGATTACAGGTGCGAGCCACTGCGCCCAGCCAAGTCTGTAACACCTTTTAAATATCTTGAGGGACTCTTAAGGGAAAACACAGAGGTTTTCACGTGGACGGTCGCCATTTTGAATTAATCAGAGCAGAACTCTTGTGAGCGCTTGAATTTAGAGGAAAGCAGGTGCAGGAATTTATTCTATTCCAGCCTAACTTGACCACTGAAAGGTCCAGAAAAATCGTATCAGGCATAATATGTCACTCTGTTGAAAGATATATGATAGGCAATACTTAATAAAAACAAAAATTCCATTTCAAGATAAAGGTCAAATTCAACTTTTAAAATATACAAACTATTCCTTTTGAGAACCATGAATAGAAACCCAGACACCTTATTTCCACTCTATCCTTCACTCTTTCTCTTGGGTCTAAGTAATTACCTATACTTTCCATTTCCAGACTCAAGGACAATTCCTTATATAAATTAAAAATCTGCCGCCCACTTTAGCCATCCTTATCCCCTGACCAGCCAGGCAAGTCCTCCCCTAAACTCATTCTCAGGACCTCTGGAGGCATTTTCAGAGCTTCTGGCGTTTGCTTGGGGTGTTGGAAAGGTCGCAGCCTCCCAGAACCGGATGGGTCACTCACTCCAGCAAAAGATGCAGACCCCACAGGGTTGGGGAGAAGAGGGCCTGCTGGAATCATGTAAGAGGTGTGTGCGTTGTGTGTGTGTGTGCGCGCGCGCGTCTGTGAATAACTTCATACTGTAAATTCTGGTAAAAGTTCAGGTTTGTCTGTAATCCAGCAGAAGTAGAGGCTTCCATACAAACCTAGCAACAGCCTCTCTACATCAAGTTTTACGTGCTGAGTTAACAGTCACCAATGGAAGGGCATACACAAATTTCTCCAAAGTATTATTAGCTAAAAGGAACAACAGAGGGGCAAATTCCACACATGGAGATGAATGGGTGCTCAGAACTTCCGCTTGTTGACAGCACCGATTAAACATCATCTTTGTGAGCTGTAGGCTGTGTAGTGTGCCAAGAATGGTACAGTAGGGAATATAGGTCACTAGGGCTCAAAACACATCTGCACACAGACGCACATACCTTGTTACAATACAACCTGCACCCACATATACATGCTTAAACGCTAGGTTTTCAGAATACTCTCCCATCCTATTTCAGCTCTGCCATTTTAACCCTCCAGATAATTAAATTAAACCCCAAGACTTAACCAGCCCCGCCCCCACCACCACCAAAAAAAAAAAAAAAACCTCAAGGTACTCAAACAATGGGTCACCTTGCACAGGGTAACACACACAGCTTCCCTAAGAGATCCCCGGTAGGGAGAATCGGTAGGTTAATCATTATTAAAATAAGGCTTTTATCATTAACCCTCTATTTCCTGTCCCGAGTCTGCGTCAGCCCTGTAACCCTTTCGCTCCCAGCTGACTACACTAAGCCACGCCTTGCCAGGCCCAGTCATTTTACCAGACTAGCGCCCACTCCCCGAAGTCTGCGTGTCAGAAGATCACCTCCCGTGGGGCATTTTCAGGAAGGCGCCTGACACGTGCCGGAGACGACCTACTGTGCGCTCGCCACCTGTCCTTCCGATAGGCTTTCCCGGACTTTTCCGAGTTTGGGGCAGTGGGCTGGGCACCGTAAAGGGCTCCCCTCGCTTGCAGAACTCCCAAGTCTAAGATGGCCCGCCCCCTTCTTCCACCAACCTGGAACCCCGCGTCTGGGCAGGAGGAGGTTCCCAGGGCTCACAGTCGAGACCCCCCCTCCCACCAACCTCCCGAGGACTCCCAATTCCTTCCCGATGCCTTCCCTCTCTGCACTTGGCTCTAGAGGCGGTCGAATGGGAACAAACTTCCCAGCGCCCCCAGTGACCCTGCCCAACACCACTCTGCCCTAAGGGGCGCCGAGACTTCTCGGGACCTACGGCAAGGCAGAGGTGGAAGGGAGGTGGAGGTGAGGAGTACGCAGAGGAAGATGGAAAACCAACAACCGCGCGAATCTTACCTATTAACTCCCTGGGAACATCAGAGCTCTCCTCGGTCATGGTTGCCCTGTAGGTGCGGGGGTTATTGCAGGTCCAACTCTGATTTATGGCCCCCTGCCCTTCCCCGAACACCTTTAATTTTTTTAGAGAGGCAGATGCAGCTTGCAAATAGGAGTGGGCAAGAAAAGGGGGGCGAAGATACAATTTTGCCGCGCGCCCCCCGCCCCACCAAAAAAAAAAAAAAAAAGAGTTGCAATGCGAGGCGGATTTGCTGCTGCTGCTACATGACGCCTCCTCGCAGTTCCCGGCGGCGGAATAAGGAGCGGACAGGATTACAAGCCGGCGCGGGTCGCCGGGCGGCTGTGGCGCCTGCTCCTCCTCCCGGCTCGCTGGTCCCCGGCGGTGCTCGGGCCGGCGTAGATCCCGCCCAGTCTCCGCGCCGCACCTACAGCCCTAGGTGAAAGCGGAAGGCGTGGGAGAGGGCGGGGAGAGCGGCGCGGGGCGGGGGGAGTAGGTTTTCCTAGCGCTCCTGCCGGGCTCCGGCTGGGCGGGGGCAGCTCCGGCCCTCCTCCTTCTCCTTCTTCTCTTCCTCGTGCTTTTCCTCCTCACCTCGCGAGAGCCAGCCTCCGCACCGGTGCCAGGCCGGCCTCCGGTGCCCGGGCGCTGGGTCCCCAGCGTGGGGCTCACCCCCAGGAGAGACGCTGCGCGGTGCTGCGGTGGCTGCGGCGGGCACCGCGCCCCTCCTCGCAGCCTCCCTCCCAAACCGCAAAAGCCCTGCGTCTGGAGAGGGGGCGAGTGAACGCGCAAGAGAGCCCGGGAGCCATCTGCTGGCTGCGAGGGAGGAGAGCCTGCTGAGCCAGGCTTTCCGACTCCTTGTCCCCACCTCCGGGCGGGCCAAGGGACCCGGAGGACAGGAGACTGCAGATTTTGCAGACCCGTCTATACGGAAGCTGGTTCTTTTAGGGACCCTCTTACGCACTTTTTGTTTTTCAGCCCTCCCGGTGACATGTCATTTCATCAGCGCTATTCTTCATTTCTGGTGAGCTAGACGAAACCTGTGAATACTAAGCATGCGGTGAGAAGACACTTTTTTGTGTGCGTTCAGCGGGTGCTCTCCGTTGAGAGCGCCTTGGAAAATGCCTTTCACTCAAAAAAGTCTCTTTTATCCTAGGGGCACATTCGGGAAGCTGAGCTTTAATCACTGGAGCCTATATAAGCCTGCGGATAGGTCTGATCCTACCTGGGCCCAGACTCCCTATGACTTCCCTGAGCTCCATCCCCAGAGGTTCAACTTCAGGGCCAAGAATACTTTGCCTCAATCGCTACTTTTTAGCCTAGGGCTAGGAATGTCCCAGACTGTCTAATCAGGTTCTGCTTTTAAAGGACAGAAAAGAAGGAAAGGAAAGGGAATCCATACACTTGGCAATCTAATTTTAAACACTGCTGTTGACCTTGGATCCCTTAGAATAATCTTCAGCCCCACAGCCAGGCCTTACCACTAAGGATTTGCCAATCTGGCCCGTTCCCACCCTCCTTAACCTCTCCCACTCTCCACTCTATTACAGCCAGACTCACTGCTTCCTCCTTCCTCGTAAGGTTATCTGATTCTTATCTATGTTTTCAAGCCCATCCCAACGGTCTACCTTCTTTGTGAACATTTTCCAGGGATTGTCAGATTACTGTGCCTCTAGAATATGCCTAGAATATCCCTATGCCTCTAAAATATATATTGCCTGAAACACACTTTTCTAAGCCCAACCATACAGTGTCTTGTTTCATTGCTTGTTTATTTGTCTGGTTTTACTATCTAACTCTTGCATTGTCCCCTGAGTTTGGATTTTTTCTGCCCACCTAGACTGTAGGTGAGTTGAAAGTGGGAATTTATCTTAGACTTTTGAACTTCTTCAACAGCCTACTTCAAAGCAGGTGTTCAATAAACATTTGTTAACTGATTTTAGAGCTTTGGACCTCAGGCCTCCAACCATTCATTTCAAAAGTGAGCAATTTCTTTAAGCTAGACACTTCCTTAATGCATTAAATATATTTTTTCTGCAATAAATGGAAATTAACATCTCAAACTGTCTTTCATTCAACCGGGTGTGTTAAAGAGGACTTTTCTGGCACATACCAATGAAGTTTCAGAAATGCCCTGAAGTTTCCAAACCATGTGATAACTTGTGAAAATAAGAACAAAAGTTTGTCTTTTTTTTTTTTTCCTGTGGCCTGGGTGATGGAAAGAATAAAGGGAAGACTGTATGGCAGTTCTGTAATTCAGTACTCTTTGGCTTCTTTTAAAGGAAGCTGGGGTTTCAATAAAAGAATCATTTTCACTGCAACAGGATCCTGATTGGCTCCTGCATCTCTGAAGAAGTGAATTCAAATGAATCTCCTATCACAACACTGAAAAATGACTGATTTTGGAAATCAAAGTCATTTACTTCTCGGTTGCAAAACTCAAATATATTTCAGAATAATAAGCAGAGAACTCCAAGGAGCACTGTTTGTAAAGCTGTAAGCCCAACAAGCAGTAAACATCCCCAGCACCGTAAAACCATGGTGCCAGCTTAGACAATACAGCTTGCATTTTGATATGTGTGCTTGTTTACTGAATCTACCTACCCCTCCTACTGCTACTGCTGCAAAAACAAACTTTCCTCACTCTTATCCCTCCAACTTCCTCATATTCATCCCTGTTTATATAGTCTTGAAGAAAAGAGTGATCAAACCGCTACATGAAACTGATTGCATTACATTATGTGATTAGCCATAGCTTCATCTAAGTAAGTATTTACATGTGGCTGTATTTAAGGCATAAAACTAGTACTGATAATCTGAAAGCTGTTAGTAGGATAAAACTTTTTCAGAGAATCCCTACTGCATTTGAATCTGTAAAATGTTAAACATTTAACATATAGTGAGTGGCAACATTATTTTGAAAAGTTATCCCTGGATTTTTATTTTTAATTCTGAGCATATATTCACATCTATATAGTACATTTTGTAACGCATTATGGTCAGAAAACACTCTGAATAAAAAAGTTTGCAGAAAATAGTGTCTCTAAAATGACCCAACATACTATCGTTAGACCCATATCATGTAATGATAAACACATGGAGACAAAGCAAACAAAAAAGATAAGAAGAAATCAGCATTCTAACAAAGAAAAAATCACAAACTTACGTAGGTCAGTTTCTGATCTTCTCTACTGCATTCAGAACTGGTTTTAAAATGGAAAGATATTCAGAAATGTGGGACCCACCGGCATTTTACTCCCCAAGTAATGATTTTAAGGTTACCTCCCACCCCCAGTAACCACTGAGGAAGAGGCCTTCTTAAGAAAGTGTGTTTTTCAACTTGGTTAATAAAAATCTTTCAGGAGAGTATGCAATGTGAACTAAGTTTGCAGACACCTCTAAGAAAACTTAGTTTATCTCTGACTAGAAGAGAGTGGAAGGTAAATGGCTATTAAACAGTACTCCTTTAAAGTATTGACAAATGAAATTATATGAGACCTGAGATTTGCTTGAAAATAGCCCATGGGGATGTTGGGGGGTGGAGAGGATTGAGTAGTGATATAGACGAAATCAGAGTGACCCTCTGTTGATTTTTGTTGCAGCTGGGTATGAGATCCATAGGAATTCATTGCTTTCACTTTTGTATGTGTTTGCAATGTTTCATAACAATAATAAAACAACACATCCTTAACACATATGACTGAACAAAAAGGAGGAAAACCAACTCAGTCATTAATTCAGAACACATCTGTTTGAGTGTACCATAATTAGAGCTCCCAGTTTTACAATGGTTTTCCAACTTCAGAACACTTGAACACTTCAATAGATAACATGTTGTCTTGATTCAAAGAAACATTTTCTCATGTTAAAGTTAATGAAATCTGAAGGCATTTTATAATTGGTATACACAGTTAAATCATGCTTCTCACACCCCATCCCCAACACAAATGCAAAATACATTATGAAATCCGTGATTCATCTGACAATAAGTGACCTGTGACAAGTGAGGAAATAAGGGTTTGACATATCGGAGCTACCCAGTGACTCCTTGGATAAAAAGTATAATTACTGTATCTTTATCACAATGAGGAAATAAGTTCATATTTGTGGAGTGACTTGCCCAAAGTCACAGCCTTAAGAGTCAAAGATTGAACTCAGAATTTGAGATTTCCAGGTAAATGTTCATTTTACTGTAGTTGTTGTTGTTTTGAGACAGGGTCTTGCTCGGTTGCCCAGGCTGGAGTGCAGTGGCATACGATCTTGGCTCACTCCATCCTCCGCTTTCTGGGTTCAAGTGATTTTCTTGCCTCAGCCTCCCGAGGAGAGTAGCTGGGACTATAGGTGTGTGCCACCACATCGGGCTAATTTTTATATTTTTAGTAGAGACAGTGTTTCATCATGTTGGCCAGGCTGGTCGCAAACTCCTGACCTCAAATGATCCGCCAGCCTCGACCTCCCAAAGTGCTGGGATTACAGGTGTAAGCCACGACGCCCGACCCATTTTACTATAATTTTTATGCTACTCTACAGGCTCCTAGAATAGGTTCCCTAGGAAGCATACAGGTGACCAGGGCTTGGCCCCACTCACCTACAAGGAGCTCCTTCTCTAGGAGGATGATCAAGATGAGCTTCGATCGCCCTGCAACTAGCCCAGTGCCAGCCACATAGTAGGTGAGGGAAAACTCCTTTAGAAGGGTCAATTGAGCCAAGTCCTTTTATAAAATAATAAATACAAAATATGCTAGATATCAAAATGTGTTCAGTAAGTGCTATAGAAATTTGTAGGAGGGGGAGAGAGGAAGCACTAAAATGTGGAAAGATTCTTATATAAATTGACTCGGCAAATATGAGTTGAGCACTTACTATTTGCCAGAGGTTATAATGGTAAATTATGTAGCTGCTTCATGCAACCCTCATGGAGCAGTCTAGAGGAGAAAGAGAGCAAGACCAAGACAAAAAAAAAGCAACATCTTTTATAATTTAATCTTAGAAATGACATACCATCACTTCTGTTCTAATTTACTGGTCACATGGATCAACCCAGGTCAATGGAGGAAGGTAACACACAAGAATGTGAGTACCAAGAGCTGGGGATCATTGAGGACCATCTTAGAGAATGGCTAAAGAAGACAGAGAGGGAAAAAAATGGCTAATGGCTAATGTAGAGAAAGTAAAGGATCAATGATTAGAGTAGCTGGGAATCAGGAAGGTAAGATGACAAGTTGGGAAGTTAAGAAAAAAGTATTTCAAGAAGGGAGAAAGTGTTAACAGTGTCCTGTGCTGCTACAAAGTCAAATTTGATAAGGAATAGTAATGCATTACTTGAACTTGGCAATAAAGGAGGTATTGTTTTCTATGGAAAGATACAGTTTAGTAAAATGACAGAGAAGATAAAGTGCCATGGGTTGAAGCATGATCAGGAGATGGAAAAGATGAAGGGAAAAAGGGAATACACATGACTCTAGAATTCTGAGGGTGACAAAAAGGAGAGAAGTAGCCAAAGGCCTCCATAGAAGACTTTCTGTTAACCCTGGAAGATTTAATACTTACATTTATTTCTGCCACTTTCCAATGAGAGGAGAAGAATAAAACATACATCAAGTCTCTAATGTAAATTGTGTCGATATTATTACTTGCTCATTACTTGTAACAAATGTACCACACTGATGCAAAACAGTAATAGGGGACTCCGCCGGGGTAGGAAGCATATGGAAACTCTCTGTGCTTTCTGCTCAATTTTTCTGTAGACCTAAAACTATTCTTAAAAAAGAAGACTGCTCTTCCTCTCAATTCCATATTGAACTCAATTTGGAAAAGGCAAGTCTGGGCTCAAAATGGAGGCATATGATCCAAAGGAACCAGAGCACTTCAGAAAACTGTTTACTGGTGTTCTGAGCTTTGAGAATACAGACGATAGTTTAAGAGAACATTTTGAGAAATGGCACATACTCACAGACCGTGTCATAATGAGAGACTCCCAAACAACATGTTCCAGAGGCTTTGGTTTTGTGACTTACTCATGCGTTGAAGAGGTGGATACAGAGACATGTCCTCAACCACACAAGGCTGACAGGTGTGTACTGGAACCAAAGAAAGCTGTTTTTAGAGAGAATTCTATAAGGCCTGGTGCCCATCTAACTGTGAAGAAAATCTTTGTTTGTGATATCAAGGAAGACAGAGAAGAATATAATTTGAGAGAGTACTTTGAAAAGCATGGCAAGGCCAGGTGCAGTGGCTCACGTTTGTAATTCCAAATGTTTTGGGAGGCCAAAGTGGGTGGATTGCTTGAGTCCAGGAGTTTGGGACGGACCAGACTGGGCAACATAATGAAACCCCGTCTCTTCAAAAATTGCAAAAATTAGCCGCACATAGTGGCACGTGCTTGTGGTCCCGGCTACTTGGGGGGCTGAGGTGGGAGGATTACTTGAGCCTGGGAGGTAGAGGGTGCAGAGCCAAGATTGCACCACTACACTCCAGCCTGGGTGAAGAGTGAGACCCTGTCTCAAAAAAAGAAAAGAAGGAAAGTGAGAAAGAGAGAGAGAGAGAGAGGAAAGAAAAGTATGGCACTATTTAAACCATAGATGTTATGGAAGGCAGGCAGTGGAAAAAAGAGGGGATTTGCTTTTTTAAAATTTACTTTTATTTATTTTTTATTTTGAGAGAGGATCTCCCTTTGTCACTGAGGCTGGAGTGCAGTGACCTGGTCATAGCTCACTCAACCCCTTGGGCTCAAGCATCCTCCCACCTCAGCCTCCCAAGTAGCTGGGAGCAAAGACATGTGCCATTACACCCAGCTGATTTTTAAATTTTTTATAGAGATGGGGTCTCCTTATGTGGCTCAGGCTGGTCTCAAACTCCTGGGATCAAACGATCCTCCCACCTTGGCCCCTAAAGTGCTTGGGAGGCGTAAGCCACTGCACCTGGCCTTGCCATAACTTTTTAGGATCATAATACAGTTGATAAAGTTGTAATTGTCACAGAGGAAACTTTGGAGGCTGTGGAGGTAATTTTGGTGGAAAAGGAGGCTATGGTGGTGGAGGCGCTGGCAGCAGAGGTAGTTGTGGAGGAAGTGATGGTGAATATAATGGATTTGGAAGTGATGGTGGCATCTATGGTGGTGGTCCTGGTTATAGTAGAATAGGGGGCTATGGTGGTGGTGGACCAGGACATGAACACCAAGGTGGTGGATTTGGTGGCGTTGGTGGAGGATGTGATGGTTGCAATGAAGGATGAAATTTTGACAGTGGTAACTATGGTGGTGGTGGGAAGTATAATGATTTTGGAAATTATAGTGGACAACAGCAATCAAATTATGGACCCATGAAAGGAGGCTTTCTGGGTGGAAGAAGCTTGGGCAGTCCTTATGGTGACAGTTATGGATCTGGTGGTAGAAGTGGTGGATGTGATAGCAGAAGGTTCTAAAACAGCAAAAAAGGGCTTCAGTTCCTAGCAGGAGATAAAGTGAGGAGTTACCAGGAAAGCAGCAGGTTACTTTGAGACAGTCGTCTCAAATGCATTAGAGGAACTGGAAAAATCTGCCATAAAAGGAACAATTATCTGTAGTTAGAAAAGTTACTGCAGCTTAAATAGGAAACCCTTCTTGTTCAGGACTGTTATAGCCACAGTTTGCAATAAGTACAGCTCTTGATTAATGCAATGTAGTGTCAGTTAGATGTACATTCCTGATGTCTTTTATCTGTTGTAACTTTTTCTTTTTCTTTTCATTACATCAGGTGTATGACCCTGTAATTTGTGGTAGTGGTACCAGGAATAAAGAATTAAAGAGTTTTTTTTTTTTTTTTTAAGAGTTTTTAACTTTCCCAAAAAAAAGAAGCCTAATAATTTATACGAAAATGCATAAAGCGGCCAGGTGCGGTGGCTCACGCCTATAATCCCAGCACTTTGGGAGGCAGAGGTGGATGGATCACGAGGTCAGGAGTGCGAGACCTGCCTGACCAAGATGGTGAAACCCCATCTCTACTAAAAATACAAAAAAAAAAAAAAAAAAAAATTAGCCAGGCGTGGTGGTGGGCACCTGTAATCCCAGCTACTCTGGAGGCTGAGGTAGAGAACTGCTTGAACTTGGGAGGCAGAAGTTGCAGTGAGCCGAGATTGCACCACTGCACTCCAGCCTGGGTGACAGAGGGAGACTCCGTCTCAAAAAAAAAAAAAAAAAAAAAAAACAAAACAAAAAACAATGCATAAAGACACAAGGACAAAGAAAACAGGAGATGGTAGCGAATAAGAAAATTCAACATTTTGGAACTGAGAAAGCTAATATAGGAATGGTAGGTGACTTAGCAGACTATCGAAAGATAAACTCTCCAGGGAGAGAATGAATAAAAAGCAAGTTAATTTCTATAGCAGAATCCAAGAAAAATCTCAGGAACTAGATACACAAGTTATCTCTAAATGTGGAAGTACAGAATGAAGGAAGATTGGTAAAGAATGTAAAAGCTCTAGACACTCTATAGATTCCCTCCCCTACCTTACAAAGCCAGTCTACTGCACCCCCTGCACAGCTGCCTCAGATGGGAAGTTAAATCTTTGGAGAGGTTAAACCAAAAAAGACCTAGTCTTGGAACAGCAGAGGGTAAAAGTGAGAAGCCATACCATATGGAAAGGGAAACATTCCTAAATATAAACCCCTCAAAAATTCCTTCTCTGTTTAGTTATCAGAAGTCTAGCAGCAAGGCTTATAATCCCAGCCAGAGAATTGGCGAATTCCTCTCGTATGTTATTAATCATCTTTAAATGAAAAACCAATGAGATACTGACATACGGGGACTGGCTAGTGAATAGGTCAAGTCCCCACCTGTCCCCTTCAATTGAGACCCACCATTTGACAAACCCTGCCCATTCATGTAAAGCTTCAGATCAGCTTTGTTATGCCTCACTGTAAATATAGACATCAAAGGCACACTGACATTTGAGGAAAGCCTCTACCATGAAAGCCAGAGACCAAAACAAACAAACCCCAACAAGGGACATAGAAGAGCATGGAAGTGAATGAAAACTTCAAAAATCTGTAGTGAGAGAAATTCTGCCTATGGCTGCAATGTAATAACAAGGATTGGACATTCTCTCCCACCAAAACCCAGAAAAATATGCAGAACATAAAAAGCTCTTATTTTTTCAAACACTGGACATCAGGTAAGACAAGACTTTAATCAATAAAAGAAGTTGAAACAAACAAGGTGATCACTGTGATTGCCCCTGATTTCTTCCTGGAAATAACCACATTGTAGATGCAAAGAGGGGGATCCTAAACAGAGTCTACTGAGTCAAGGAGTTGTAGGGATCCGAGAGGCCAAGGGGGCTGAATGTTTCAAGGTAGAGTTCTAGGGAGGAGGGAGCTGTGCTGAAAAGAGCTCCAGAAATCTGCAGAGAGGTCTCTTTGAGTCTTTGCTGTGTACGTGGCCAGACAGGCGTAGGGTGAAACTCTGCAAGGGCAGGCAAAAACCACTAGAGAGTTGTAAGGTGAACTACTTCTAGAGCTTACACAGGGCAGAGAGATATTTGAGTTCTGACCAGTCCAAGTGGGAAGTTCTCTGTTCTCATTCTGGGCATCTAGTGGAGACTTTGAGAAGCTGGGAACAGAAGAGAAAATAAAATCCAAAGTAAACAGAAGAAAGAAAGTAATACAGGTCATAGCAGAAATCAATGAAATTGAAATTGGACCCATAATTTTTTAAAATTAGTAAAACTTAATCTAGGTCTTTGCAAAAAAAAAAATATTAAATTTTATGCAACGCTTGGTGGACTGATCAAGACAAAAAGAAGACACAAATGACCAATATTAGGAATCGGCGGGGGGACTTGATTACAAATATTAAAAGGGATAATATTGGAGCTATTATGAAGAACATTATGCCAATAAATTTGACAGGTTAAATGAAACCTACACATCCCTTGAAAGATAAAAATGTCAAAAGTGACTCAAGAAGAAATAGAAAAAATCTGAAAATCCCTATATTTACTAAAGAAATTTGAATTTCAAAATAAAAACCTTCCCATAAAGAAAAGGAAAAACAGTCACATCAATTATCTCTGTAGACACACACACACAAACAACCATAAGACAAAATTCAACATCCATTCAAAATAAAAACTCTCATTAACTAGGAATAGAGGATAATTTCCTCAAATTAATAAATTGAATCTATGAAAAAACCTATAACTAATGTTATATTAAATGGTGAAAGCATTTAGTCCCCCTTATGCTTCCCCCCTTAAATCAGAACCAAGATAAGAGTAGCTACTTTTCCTATTTATACTCAATATTATGCTAGAAGTCTTAGCCACTCTAATAAGGCAAGAATAAGAAACGAAAGACATAATGGGCAGAAAAGAAGAAAAGCCTGTCTTATTTGAAGATGGCATGACTGTATACATAGAAAATCCTAAGCAGTCCAGGCACGGTGGCTCAGGCCTGTAATCCCAGCACTTTGGGAGGCCGAGGCAGGTGGATCATGAGGTTAGGAGATCAAGACCATCCTGGCTAACACGGTGAGACCACGTCTCTACCAAAAATACAAAAAGTTAGCCGGGCGTGTTGGCAGGCGCCTGTAGTCCCAGCTACTCGGGAGACTGAGGCAGGAGAATGGCGTGAACGCGGGAGGCGGAGCTTGCAGTGAGCCGAGATCGCGCCACTGCACTCCAGGCTGGGCAACAGAACAAGACTCCATCTCAAAAAAAGAAAGAAAAGAAAATCCTAAGCAAACTACCAAAAAAGCTACTAGAAATAATAAATGAGTCTAGCAAAGTTGCAGGACACAGGTCAATACACAATGAATTGGATTTTCACATACCAGCAATGAAAAATTGGTAACTGAAATTTTTAAAAAATCATTTATAGTGACATCAAAGTATTTAATAAGCAGGGATGAATTTAATAAAATAGACGCAAGACATGTACAGTGAAAGCTACAAAACATTGCCAAGACAATGTAATGAAGAGCTAAATAATTCTACAACATATCAATTTCCATGGATTGGAAGACTCAGTCAATATGGTTAAGTTACCAATTCTTAAATTGAACTACAGACATTAATGAAATCCCAGTAAAAATAATAAGGAGGATTTTCTGTGGAAATTAACAGGATAATTCTAAAATTCCTATGAAAATCCAAAGGATCCAGCCTGGGTAATGTAGTTGGACCCCCTCTCTACAAAAAATTTTTTTAAAGAATACCCAGGCATGGTGGTGTGCACCTGTAGTCCCAGCTACTCAGGAGACTAACGTGGGTGGATTGCTTGAGCCCAGGAGGTTGAGACTGCATTGAGCCAGGATCATGTTGTTGCACTTCAGCCTGGGTGACAAAGTAAGACCCTGTCTCAAAAACAAATAAACATTGTATTTGTGAGAGGTGTCATATTGTTTAAAACAAGAAAAGAAAAGAAAAGAAAAACAAATAGAAGAATAGAAAATCCAAAGGAGTTAAAATAGTCGAAGCAATTTTGAAGAAGAACAAAGTTATAGAACTTATACTACCTAAATTTGAGACTTACTATAAAGCTGTTACAATTAAGATACATGATATTGGGGTGGGGCACAGTGGCTAACATCTGTAATTCTGAGGTAGGAGGATCTCTTGAGTCCAGGAGTTTGAGACCAGCTAGGGGAACATAGTGAGACCTCATCTCTATAAAATAAAAAAAGAAAGATAGTGACATTGGCATTTTATTGTATGTATGTATCTATGTATGTATCAAGACAGGGTCTTACTCTATCACCCAGGCTACAGTACAGGGATGCCTTCGTAGCTCACTGCAGCCACCTGGGTTTAAGTGATCCTCCTGCTTCAGGCTGCCAAGCAGCAAAAATCACAGGTGTGTGCTACCATGCCTGGCTAATGATTTTTATTTTTATTTTTTGTAGAGACAAGATCTCGTTGTGTTGCCCAGGCTGGTCTCAAATTCCTCAAATTCCTCAAGTGATCCTCCTACCAAAGCCTCCCAAAGTGTAGGGATTTATAGGTGTGAGCCACTGCACCCAGCAAGAGAACAGATTTATAGATCAGCAGAACAGAATAGAAAGTACAGAAACAGTACCACACATACTTGGTCTATTGATTTTTTACAAGGGTACCAAGGTAATTCAATGAGAAGGAGTAGTCTCTTCAACAAATGGTGCTGAAGTAACTGATTATCCATATGGAAAACAATGATCTTTGACCTTTCCCTCATGCCATAACAAATATTAACTCTAAATGAATCAAAAGCTATACATAAAGTTTAAAGCTATAGATCTTCTAGATAACAACGTAGTAGAAAGTCTTCATAGTTTGGGGTACACAAAATTTTATTGGATTGCATTCATAAAGCACAAGTCATAAAAGAAAAAAAACTGATAAACTGAACTCCATCAAAATTAAAAACTGCTTCCCCTTGAATTACACTGTTAAGAAAAGGGAAAAGGAACACATTTTCTCAATAACATATATTTGACAAAGGATGGGTGTGGAATATACAAGGAATTCTTATGACTCAATGATAACAATGAGCAAAACATTTAAACAGGCATTTCACCAAAGAAAATATACGGATGACCAATGAGAATATGAGAAGGGGCTCAATACCATTAATCATCATAGAAATGTTAATTAAAATCATATTGAGTTTGAAAGGCTGAGGTGAGCAAATCACTTGAGCATAATCAGGAGTTCCAGACCAGCCTGGGCAACATGGCCAAACCCCATCTCTACAAAAAATTAAAAACTTAGCCAGGTGTGGTGTTGCTTACCTGTAGTTTCAGCTATTTGGGAGGCTGAGGTGGGAGGACTGCTTGCGCCTGGGTGGCAGAGGTTGCAGTGAGCCAAGACTGCTCCACTGCAGTCCAGCCTGGACGACAGAGGGACACCACGTCTCAAAAAAAAAAAAAAAAAAAAAAAAACACTGGGTGTGGTGTGTGCTTGGGGTCCTAGTTACTTGGGAGACTGAGGTAGAAGGATGGGTTGAGCCCAAGAGTTTGAGGCTGCAGTGAGCTACGATTGGGCCACTGCACTCCAGTTTGGGTGACAGAGGAGAGCATGTACCAAAATAAACCAATCAAACAACAACAAAAAAACTAAACCATATTGAGGTACCACCACATCCACCAAAATGGCTAAAATTTAAAAGGCTGACAATATTAAGAGTTGATGAAAATGTAGAGTAAGTGGAACTCCCATGCAATTGATGGTAGGAACGTAAAATAATACAATTACTTTGGAAATATGTTGGCAGTTTTTTACAAAGTTAAGCAGATAATTAACATACAACTTTGCTATTTGCCTCTATATATTTACCTAAGTGAAATAAAAAAAACATATGTTCCCACCAAGACTTATGTATGAATGTTTACAGTACTTTTATTTGTAATAGACGAAAACTAGACTGAAGTAAAATGCACACAGCAGATAAATGGATAAACACATTTAGCATATTCATACATTAAAATAAATACTTGGTGGGGCATGGTGGCTCACACCTGTAATCCCAGCACTTCGGGAGACTGAGGTGAGCAGATCTCTTTAGCCCAGGAGTTCAAGACCAACCTGGGGAACATGGCAAAACCCTGTCTCTACAAAAAATAAAAGTTAAGCCGTGCGCAGTGGCTCACGCCTGTAATCCCAGCACTTTGGGAGGCCGAGGCGGGCGGATCACAAGATCAGGAGATCAAGACCATCCTGGCTAACACGATGAAACCCCGTCTCTACTAAAAATACAAAAATTAGCCCGGTATGGTGGCAGGCGCTTGTAGTCCCAGCAATTCGGGAGGCTGAGGCAGGAGAATGGCGTGAACCTGGGAGGCGGAGCTTTCAGTGAGCCGAGATAGCGCAACCGCACTCCAACCTGGGCGACAGAGCGAGACTCTGTCTAAAACAAAATAAAAATAAAAAATAAAAAATCAGCTGGGCATGGTGATGGGTGCCTGTAGTCCTAGCTAGCTACCTGGGAAGCTAAGGTGGAAGAATCACCTGAGTCCAGAAGGTCGAAGCTACAGTGAGCCATGATCCCACCACTGAACTCCTGCCTGGGTCACAGAGTGAGATCACAGAGTGAGATCACAGAGATTTTTTATCAAAAAAATAAATAAAATAAAGAGAGAGAAATACTCAGCAATAAAACGAAATGAACTGATAATATATATGGCAATATGGATGAATCTCAAAAATATTATGCTAAGAAAAAGAAATCTAGACACAAAAGATTATGTACTTGTGGTAACAGGAGGCATACATTTGTCTAACCTCAGATTCCATGGGGATTCTATTTTTGCGATTCAGAAAAGATAAAATAACTCTCAGAATTTTATATGTATTACCAGAAATGTTTATTTCTGGAGGTTATTGGGAAGAATCTGCTTTCTACCTCATTCAGGATGTCAACAGAATTTAGTTCCTTGTGATTATGGAACTGAAATCTGTGTTTCCTTGCTGCTGTCACTCAGGGCCCATTCTCAGCTCCTAGGGCCAGCTTACTTTCCTGGACATGTGGCCCCTTTTCATTTTCAAAGTGAGCAAAGCTAGAATCTCTCTTGCATCAAATTCCTCTCATGCTTGTAACCTCTTTCACCAGAAAGAGACTTGTCCTTTTTGAGGATTCACCTAGACAGGTCAGGACTGCCAAGTATAGTCTCTCTTTCCCTTTTTTATTTTTATTTTTATTTATTTATTTATTTTTTGAGACAGGGTCTCACTCTGGTTGCCCAGGCTGGAGTGCAGTGGTGCAATCTTGGCTCATGGCAGCCTCAACCTCCCAGGTTCAAGTGATTCTCCCATCTCAGCCTCCTGAGTAGCTGGGATTACAGGCGCACACCACCATGCCCAGCTAACAGTTTTGTATTTTTGGTAGAGACAGGGTTTCACTACATTGCTCGGGCTGGTCTCAAACTCCTAGACTCAAGAAATCCGCCTGCCTTGGCTTCCCAGAGTGCGGGATTGCAGGCGTGAGCCACCGCACCCAGCTAATCTCTCTCTCTTTATTTATTTATTTATTATACTTTAAGTTCTGGGATACATGTGCAGAACGTGCAGGTTTGTTACACAGGTATACAAGTGCCATGGTTATTTGCTGCACCCATCAACCTGTCATCTAGGCTTTAAGCCCTGCATGCATTAAGTATTTGTCCTAATGCTCTCCTTCCCTTTCCCCCTCACCCTAGTCCCTCTTTCTTAAAGTCACATGTACTATATATAACACAACCTAATAATGAAAGATCCCACCATATTTACAGGTCCCTTCCATGCTCTAGGGGAGGAAATATACCACAATCTGCTACCACAATAAAGTTGGCATAAAACAGAGAGAGAAAAAATTAAGAGAAATTTCAGCAAATCATTGTATTGTGGATACTGAATGATGGGCTATACATGTTTTTGTTCAGTTTTACTGAACTTTGGTGTGTGTATGTGTGTGTGTTGTATTTTCAGCGTATTGATCAATCACAAAAAGAATATTAAACTACTTTTGTTGCAAATGTAATTATTTTTCACATTCCTTTTCTACTTTATTAATATCTATATACTCAGGATTAACCTTTGTTGCTTGCTTCTCTCCTCTGGAACCTGATATCTGGGGCAATTTTAGGAAGTAATTTCTGAAGTGGGGGCAATAAATAAGTCAAGCTAAAAAAAAGAAAATAGCAGTTTGAGAAATCTTTCCAAATTTTCTGTTTAAAAAATCTAGCCACATAAGAAGTGAAAATGACAATAATAGCCATCAATGATGTAAGCCACTGACGCATTTCATCAGCATTGCTTACCTTCTGTTTTCCCCTTGTTTAGTGTCATCACATGAATTGTCATAGAAATAAGATGATTATTGTTCAGTTGCTCATTAGTTCAGGCTGTGGAGATCTCCTAAAAAGGATAACTTATCTTGTGAGATCTCACTATTTGTTACTAGAGAAAAATGTGGGATGTTTTGGATTGCAAATGGAAAGTTTTCCTCTTTAACTGAACTCTTGAGATTGTAGTGAAATCATCCATGCCCTGAAGCATCATAATCGTTCCCATATGGACGAATTCATTCAAGAAACAGTTATATTTGCATATATAGATTATCCCTAGAAATACTTTGTCCCTGTTTTGGGAATCTTTGCTGTTCAAACAGCTCTCAAGGGTATATAAGAGGATTTTACTCCTCCTACCCACCTCCCCATTACAACTCAGTTCCCTAGTGTTTTCCTCCAAATATTTTTAAGAAGTGAGGTAAGCTGGCTCTGAGGCTTCTAAATTCTGAATTCTGGCTCATTTTCACTGAGTCATTCCGGAGGTCCTAGCCTTGAAACAACTTCTCTTTTGTTCCAATAAACAATAAGCTTAAGAAAAAAGGTTAACTGTCTAATAGTCCCATGATTCCCTTGGCTATCTAGCTAGCAATCTGTTTGCAAATCTGCTACATCTTTGATGAATAGGAAATTTACAAATAATTCACGATTATGTTGAGTTAGTGCAGGTAGGGAGTTATCAGACAGCCAAGTTACTTTAAAAGTGACCTGTTGGAAAAGTAGTAATTTAAAAACCTGCTCAGTTTTTAGCTTTTATTTCTGGTGATTACCTTAATATTGTATTGCACCCTTTGTTATCTTTTCAGGTATTTAGATTTTCTTTTCCTTTATTGCTGATATTGTTATTGCTCTATGAAGCAATACAACAATTAGCCATCTGCTTCTCTTCCTCTTTTGGACAATTGACATTTTGTCAAATGGCAAAAAAACAGTATCAACCATACTAACATTTATGTTAGTATGTAATAAGTAATAAGTAATAACTAACATTTATGAACCCTTCCTTCATGTTGAAGACAAAGCACTTTAAGTGTTTTATCTCATGTAACTCTCAAGACAACTTAAGAGGTAGGTGCATTTATTATCTCTAGTATTTAAATAGGGAAGCTTCACCCCACACGGGTTAGATAACTGTCCCTAAGTCACACATGGACACCACAGAGTAGTTCTGATTACGGGTTGTGGTGCTTCTATACATTCCTAATCTAAAATGCCAGTAAAGAAGTGACTGCTACTGCCATCTGCTGGTAACTAGCAGAGTTGCTAGCTACTTTTGCTCATGCTGCAACTAAAAATCTGTACAAATTAGTGTTTGCAATGAGAGCTCTCTTCTGATATACGTTGGTGTCTCATGATGCCATCTATACTGCTTGTGTTTAGAACAGTCCCTGACACACAGTAGGCACTCAGTGTTTATGGAATGAACAAATGGAGATCCCAGGAGAGTTTTTGTTGGTAAAACTTCTCAAGTTGTCCTGAAAGAACATAGATGCTGTCTCCACACAAAGCAATGGTGGTGTCTTTCTTCCCTTTTTACTTGAGATGGAGTCTTGCTCTGTTGTCCAGGCTGGAGTGAAGTGGCATGATCTTGGTTCATTGCAACCTCCACCTCCTGGGTTCAAGTGATTCTTCTGTCTCAGCCTACCAAGTAGCTGGAATTACAGGTGTGTGCCACCACACCTGGCTAATTTTTATATTTTTGATAGAGACGGGATTTCACCATGTTGGGCAGGCTGATCTTGAACTCCTGACCTCAGGTGATCCACCCACCTCAGCCTCCCAAAATGCTGGGATCCCAAAGTATTGGGATTATAGGCATGAGCCACCACTCACGGCCTATGATGCTGTTTTTCAAGTATTTGCTTCGTTCACTGTGCTGTCTCTGCATTTACAATATCCTTTGCATTTCCTTGCTATAACCTAGTTTACAAGTGGAGTCTCACTGGTGTTTAAATCTAACTTTATCGGTTACATTGTATAGGTTTTAGAAGGAATCCTAGTTTCAGAACTGAAAAAGACCTGAAAAATCCTGGCTAGTGTTTCCCAAGCCCTGTTTCAAAAGACGGTGATTTTTAAAAAGTGTTTAATAGACAAATAAGTTTCAGAAACAGTACATTAGATAAATTTCCCTTTTTTTTTCACTGTAGAACTTCTCAGAGTATTTAACATGCTACTGTGCATTAGAAGTCTTTGAGAAGGGTTATACATAAAACCGTATTTGGCAGCTTGGGCTGCCATAAAAAAATACCATGGGCTAGGGGCTTAAACAAGAAAAATTGATTTTCTTACAGTCTGAAGGTTGGAAGTTCAAGATCAAGGTGCTGACCAGTTAGGTTTCCGGTGAAGGCTCTCTTCCTGTCTTGCGCATACCTGCCTTCTTGTTTTGTCTTCACAGGGTCCTTCCTTGGAGGATGGTCTTGGAGAGAGTGAGAGGTGCTCTTCTTATGTCTCTTCTATTAATGACACTGATCCAATTGGATCAGTTCTGCACCCTTATGACCTAATTCAACCTTAAATATTTCCTTAGAGGCCCCATCTCCAAATACAGCCACACAGGAGGTGAGGGCTTCAAAATATGAATTTCGGGGGACACAAACATTCAGTCCACTTCCCAAATAGTACTTGATCACAGATTCTTTCTCGTTTAGCTCCTATTAACATCCTAAGGGACATTAGTGTTTTGTGGAACTCACTTGGAAATTTCCAGTATACCAAACTCCAGTGACTACAGATGGAGCCCAGTGAGAATAATTTTCCTAATATCATACAGCTAGTTATTGGCAGAGCTAGAACTCTCACTTTAAGTCTTGTTTTCATGATATCATGCTTGTTCTATTTTATTTCTCCATATGAAAATAAACACTAGTACTGCCTTTCAGAACTTTACAGTTATAAAGGGGATATGAATTCACATTTATTGAGTGCTACTATGTGACTTTTCTACCCTCCCCCATGCTAAATGGGTTAAACATTCCAGACTTTATGACTGTTGCATTTCACATCATGATTTAATAAATGCTTAAATGACAGTCTCTATGGGATGAGTCAGTGAGAGGCTGCCTGAGAGGTACATCTTGCTGATTTTCTATGTGTCAGGCACACAGAAAATGTTTTTTTCTTTTTCTGAAACGGCGTCTCGCTGTGTCGCCCAGGCTGGAGTGGAGTGATGCTATCTTGGTTCACTGCAACCTCCGCCTCCTGGGTTCAAGCAGTTCTCCTGCCTCAGCCTCCCAAGTAGCTGGGACTACAGGCACCTGCCACCACATCTGGCTAATTTTTTTTTTGTATTTTCAGTAGAGATGGGGTTTCACTGTGTTGGTCTAGAACTCCCGACCTCATGATCCGCCCGCCTCGGCCTCCCAAAGTGCTGGGATTACAGGCATGAGCCACCGCACCTGGCAGCCCTTTTTTCTTTTTAAAAACATTTTAATCTTTTAAAAACTTTTAAACTGACAAATAATAATTGTACATATTCATGGGGGTATATGGTGATGTTTTGAAACATAATGTATGGTGATCAGATCAGGGTAATTAGCATATCTATCATCTGAAACAATGATCATTTCTTGAGTTGGGAACATTCCGTATCCTCTTCCTCCTCTAGCTATTTGAAACTAAATATTACCTACAGTGGTATAGAACAACAGAAGTTATTCCTTCTATCTACCTGTAATTTTGTCCATTAACAAATCTCTCCTTGTCCTGCCCCTGACCCGCCCTTCCGTTGACCCTCCCCAGCCTCTGGTATCCTCTGTCCTACTTTTTACTTCTATGAGCTTAACATTTTTTTTTTTTTTTTTTTTTTTTTTTTAGCTTCCACATATGTGTGAGAACATGTGGTGTTTAACTTTCTGTTCCTGGCTTATTTCACTTAACATAACGTCCTCCAGTTCCAGCTGTGCTCACATTGGCCTTATTTTAATGCTCTAGAAAGTTATATTGTTTACTGCCACAGACTTTATGATGCCGTGTTGTTTTCTACTCTTCCTTTTTACTTCCCACCCTGTTCTCCTGCACTTCAGATGTATAGAATTGTGTTAACTATGACCTTTGAGTGTTAATCATCCTTGATCCATTCACAACACCGTTCAATAATATAATAAACATCCAATCCAATAATCAGAATAAGTAACCTATATTTATCTATCTACATGTGCCTTTCTTGTCTCATCCCATTGGATCTCCCTCAAATAATATTTTGATCCTAAATGTTAGATTTATCGTTTGTTTGCTTTTTGTTGTTTTTACTTGCCTAACCACACACAACACCACACACACACACACAACCTCTATTGGTTATATGGTTTCCTGGTTTTTTTGTTTGTTTGTTCTTTGTTTTTTTACAGTCCAGAGGTCTTTTATTTTATTTCTTCAACGCCTATTACGCATGAATTCATAGGGAAGAGATTCCAGCATTCCAGCAGCTCAGGCTCTTTCCCACTGGTTCTCACACAGTGTGCTTCTCTGGGTGGAGCAGGCTGGTGCTTCAGTTGAACCTAGGTACTTTTCTCTTTGGCTTCCTTCTTTTTCTGATCATTTTCCTTCACACGTTTCAGGAAGCTACCTCGGCTCTTAGAGTGTTTAATGTCCTCAATACGCATATTAATTCTCTTGGCAAGAATCTTGCCCTTAACTGGTTTGTTTAAAACAATGCCAAAAGCATGCTGGGTAAAATTGTAGACTCTTCCAGTTTTGCCATGGTAACACCTGTGGGGCATTCGTTTTTGAACAGTACCCATTCGCTTGATGTCTACAATATCACCTTTCTTATAAATTTGCGTATATGTGGCCAAAGGAACAACTCCATGTTTTCTCAAAGGCCTAGAGAACATATATTGGGTGCCTTTCCTCTTTGCCTTTGTATTCATCATTTTGACAAATTACTGGAAGATGACGGTTCTGGCCAAAAGGCTGGTTTTGTTTTTGGATCACATTTTCTTGCTTCTCTGCATGAGAATCTTGGATCAGATGATGGACATTGTGAAGGTTATATCATTTACTGTCTAGACTTTGTAATCTTCCTTTAAACATAACAATGTTATTTTGAGTTTTTTTTCCAGCAGGCTTACTGATTCTTTCAAAGGAATTGTTTGTTTGTTTCATAAAAAACTGGATCTGCTGTATTACCAAGGCTGGGCTCAACTCTTGGGCTCAAGTAGTCCTCCTGCTTCAGTCTCCTGAGTAGCTGGGACTTCAGACATGCATCACCATGGCCGGCTTAAAGACTGTTGTTAATCTTTGTTAGGGTTGGTCTGGAGTACCCTATACTAGTAGCTATTTTAGTTTTGCTCCAAAGGTGCAGCTTTTCTGGGGCCTTTAGTGAATACATGAAGTGTTTAGCAAGGTGTTTCTACTCTACTTGGTCAGAAATGTAACAGCTCTCAGTCCTCCAAGAGTTGTTTAGCTTCAGTTACCTGGTAACTGTTCTTAGTGGGATTCATCCATGCTATCACATATGGTTTGTATTTATTCACTTTTACTAGTTGCTGTGCTAAATTCTTTCTATGATTTTTCATGTGGTGGTATTATCACTTATTTTATAGATGGAAAATATGAGGTGCAGAGAAGTGATGGAAAAAAGAGAGGATCAGGATTTCAGTTTTTTTCTGCATTTCTCATCATCCCATGAAGTCTCTGGATAACATAAGCCAAGTTTTCATATCCCTTGACGTGTATGATACTTACATGGTGCCAAGAACAAGATGCGTGCTCAATAAATATTTATCACTATAGGCAAAAGTGGGCACAGATGGAAAATAAAATTATTTGAAGGTAACAAACACTTGATTAAGAATTACTCAGCAAAATAACATTGAATCAGAATAAATGGGTTCTGGGCTTCACCCCATTGTGAATGAATAATATATTACTTTTAGGCAGTGTTTTCCTATACTTGTTTACGTTTGCTCCTCACAAAAACCTGCTGAGCTAACCTAGGGTAAGGTCTTGATAGGAAGACATCCCAGAGTCACAAGGCAACAAACACATGATAAAGGCAAGTTTTAAAATCAGATCTTCTGAATGTAAAAAGATATATATGTATTTTAGAAGGGTCTCACTCTCACCTAGGCTGGAGTGCAGTGGCGCTATCATAGTTCCCTGCAGCCTCAAACTCCTGGGCTCACATGATCCTCTCACTATCTTAATCGCCTTGAGTCTCAGTTTTCCCATCTATAAAATGGGGATATCACCTAGTTCACTAGGTTGCTCTGTTGTTTAAGTGAAATAAATATAAAGCATATTGAAATACTTAAAGAATTCAATAAATGTTTCTTATTAGAAAACAAACATATGGTAATTTTTGAGCCAGAGTCTTGTTCTGTTGCCCAGGCTGGAGTGCAGTGGCACAATCTCGGCGTATCACAACCTCTGCCTTCTGGGTTCAAGGACGTCTCCTGGGTTCAAGTGATTCTCGTGGCTCAGCCTCCCGAGTAGCTCGAACTACAGTTGCACACCACCACGCTCAGCTAATTTGTGTATTTTTTCCAGAGACGGGGTTTCATCATGTTGGCCAGGCTGGTCTCGAACTCATGACATCAGGTGATCCGCCCACCTTGGCCTCCCAAAGTTCTGGGATTACAGGCATGAGCCACCATGCCCGGCAAAAAAAAAAGAAAAAAAAAAAAGAAAAAGAAAAAAAAAAAACTTAAACAAACAAAAAACCCAACAGGGTTTATGACTCCACATCCTGCCAACCATCAACCACATCGTATTGTACCTCTCACCATATATTTTTACCTAACATTTCTTAGCTTTGGTTTTCTTACTGAAAACAGGGGAGGCTGAACTTAACTATACATAACTCTTCTGCTTCTAAATGTGTCTGAGAGAGAGACTGAAATAAGCAAGGGAGAGTGGATGCCCTTCTTGCTTAAATATAAGATCCCAATTTTCATCCGAGATGAGCTTAAACTTCCAGTCCTGTGAATTTGCTACTCTTTTTGAAGCTAATAACAATTAAAAAATAGAGCTATCTTTAATTCAGCAAAAAATAATTATTTCTAAATCCTGAGAGATCAATGAGACTGCAAATCTAACAAATTCATTTTTAATGATGAAAACCCTAATTTCATCATAAGGAGGCAATGATAAGATTCCTTTATTTTGTATAAAACATTATAATTTATCGTTTTTAACAAAATGGACACCACAAGTTTTCCTTTCAGAATAAATGTTTTAATCACCGTTTGGATGTGATATCTTTTGATCAACAGGAGTTTTTAGCATCTCTAAACACTCTTACAAATTATTCAGGGCTCACTTTGGATTTTAAAATTAGCATTTGATTCATTTAAGTAATAAATGCAAAAGCCCAGTTTCCCCCTTACATTTAAGTTCATTTTACACATTTTAAAATTCGATTTATAAATAAGGTAATATTATAAAATTTACTTTTAAGGTGGCCTTTGATTATTGCTTAGTCCGATTTGCAAACTTCCTTAAATATTTTAAGCAACCTATGCATTTATTGTTTTCAAATTTTTAAAGTTCTTTAGTTTTCTAACTTACAAGGAAACCTTCCTAGGTATTTAAATAAGCATAATAAACCTAATAAGTAATCTTGTATTTATGCTGAATCCTTATAAATTACATAAAATTATCTTAAGCTTTTCAACCTAAGAGAAGTCTGGATCAATGGTGATGTTTCACATTTTAAATTTAGGGCCATTTGGCTAATCTATTTAATAATTAATATATTCAGAATTTCTTAAACATTACATTACTTAAAACTACCACAGTCACAGTTTATCCACAAACATAAACCTGAAATATTAGAACTAAATTTTTGCTTTTCAAAAAGCATTCCTCTACTGAATTCTAGCTCTTTTTAGGACTAATTCACTTCCAACAAAAAAACAATTCGGTCTACCCACTATCATACCAGAGATTTCAGTAAGGAGCTTAAGCTGAGGCATCCAAGACAATTTCTCTCTCAACCATGATGGGCAGGTGGAAGCTTCCATGGCCACGCCCTCCATGTGGAGCAGACTCACAGCCCAGGGCCACTGAGACCAAGCAACATGTTACATAAGTGTCAAGGCTGGGTTAATTTGGCAACTCATTCTAGATTGTTTTATTATTTGATTATATTAAAATAATTTAAGTTTAATTTTTTTTTCTAAAATTCTTTTCATGTCTCCTAATTGAGACCTGGTTAGAATCCACATATCCCTCTTGTCTTATCCAGCTCTAAGTCACAGTTCTGGGGACATTTTAATGATGTCTCCAAGCACATACAGACATTGCCAGGAACCTTGCTGCTCACTAACAGATGCTCCAGTCCTTGGACACCCCACATTTGAAAAGGCAGCACTGTCTGTGAGAAAAACATAAATAATTTAAACAAAATAGGAAGAGCTAGAAAGAGAACTAGTGTGAAAAGTCAAGACAAATCAAAGTATATTATTGGAATGTAGAAGTGATCTACAGTGAGACCAGAGTCTATCACATGCACACATAGAAAATGATTATATTTGTTCAGCACATCAGCATAAATATGTAAGGTAGCTCTCAACTGAATGAGGTCTTCCCAAGAGATCCAGCACGTCCCCAGGCCCTGCCTGGCTGCCCTGTGGGCTGAGAGAATCAATATGTCAACACATCTGATATCTATTCACTGTATGATAGCACAGATTATCTGGGCTAAGGGTTCTTGTAATTTAAAAAATACTATTTAAGACAGAAGTGTGATAAGGGAGCCTACAACTTGTATGGCCCCCATGGACTCATAGTAATTGTTGAGATGTTTAAGATCTGAGGCCGGCTCCTTAGTGACACTGAACAAACATATTTCAGCATCAATCAATTGCATAACCATCACCTAAGTATCAATGTCGTGAATATCCACCCACTAATATGCACATATAATTACATATATTTTACATCTTAAAGTGCAGCAAAATTATTTTTTTAAAGCTCCCTCATCATCTTTCAAAAACATTTATTCTCGTTAGGCATTCTGATTCACTTTTACTAACATGTAATAGGAAATGTAAGTTTCTTGTTTTATTTATTTGTTCAACAAAGGGAACACATCTAGTGAATGAAAAAGCTAGTACTTGAACCCAGGTTCTTAACTATAATCTTATCACATTAGTTGCTGCTGAGGCACACATTATTAACCATCATTAGTAGGTAAGTTTTCTGCAGAACTAAAGAGATATCCGAAGACAACAATAGCCAACACCACCATCAGAATTGGCCCCAGAAGAATAGGATCTTGGATATTTTATTTTTGCATAAATACAATTCAAGTTTCCACAACTCAAAAGAAAAGAGGGAACCTGGAGAAGTTTCAGTGTACAACCATAAAGTTTGATTTTTTTTTTTTTAGTCATATGAGGAAAGCTGAATAATACCAATTTACTTAGCTTAAGGGTGAGAAAAGTTCTCACGTACAAGAAAGCCCACGTCCCTGGCTTAATCTTAAATGATATATCCATGTGATTTTTTTTTTTGACGGAGTTTTGCTCTGTTGCCCAGGCTGGAGTGCAGTGGTGTGATCTCGGCTCACTGTAATCTCCACTTACTGGTTCAAGTGATTCTCCTGCCTCAGCCTCCCAAGTAGCTGGGACTACAGGCACACACCACCATAACTGGCTAATTTTTGTATTTTTAGTAGAGAGAGGGTTTCACCATGTTGGCCAGGCTGGTCTCAAACTCCTGACCTCAGGTGATCTTCCTGCCTCGGCCTCCCAAAGTGCTGGGATTATAGGCGTTAGCCACCATGCCCGGTCATGATTTCTTTTTTCTTTTTCTTTCTAATTTTTTTTTTCTTAGAAACAGGATCTCACTCTGATGCCCAGGCTAGAGTGCAGTGGTGCAATCTCAGCTCACTGTAGCCTTGACCTCCGGGGCTCAAGTGATCCTCCCACCTCAGCCTGCTGAGTAGCTGGGACCACGGGTGTGTGCCCCCACACCCAGCTAATTTTGCTTATTTTTTATAGCGACGAGAGCTCACTATGTTGCCCAGGCTGGTCTTGAACTCTTGGCCTCAAGTGATCTTTCCATCTCGGCCTCCCAAAGTGCTGAGATTACAGGTGTGAGCCACGGCACCTGGTCTATTTCTGTGGTTTCTTACTTAAAATGATAAGCCGGCCAGGCTCAATGGCTCAAGCCTGTAATTCCAGTACTTTGGGAGGCCGAGGCGGGCAGATCACGAGGTCAGGAGATCGAGACCATCCTGGCTAATACGGTGAAACCCCATCTCTACTAAAAATTCAAAAAATCAGCTGGGCATGATTGCAGGCACCTATAGTCCCAGCTACTCAGGAGGCTGAGGCAGGAGAATGGCGTGAACCTGGGAGGCGAAGCTTGCAGTGAGCGGAGATTGTGCCACTGAACTCCAACCTGGGTGACAGAGTGAGATTCTGTCTCAAAAAATAAATAAATAAATAAACAAATAGATAAATAAATAAAATAAAAATGATAAGCCTTTCAAGAACAGTCTAGAAACTACCATAGAATTTTAGAGTTATAAGTACACCATCAGTTAGATTGCATTATTAACCAGCCAATCATCAAACATGCCTCCAAAAAGAAAGTCCTTTATTAGGTTAAATATATGTATATTTATAATTTAAATCCTCAGTTCTAAACATACCTGCATGCAATCTCAAGGCAACAGAAAAAAAACTGAAGAAATTCTAACATGGAAATGTGGTGTCCTTAGCCAAAATAACAAATAGAGAGGATAGAAATGTTTATCCTTACAACAGAGCAAGATAAAATATACTTAAGCCAAAGCACGAGAAATGCAAGTCATGTTTAAGGAAGATTTCACTGACAGTTAAGTGAAATTATTGCTCACTGGAAAAAGAAATAGGAAAAGATACTTAATTTCCTTCTCTGAAGGCCTTATGTAGTATTTTAAACTTATTAAATATAATCATATAGGGTGTATTTGGGAAATAGAAATACTTTTAAATTACCTATACTCCCGTACTGCTGTATTTCTAACAAAGCAACTGCCATCACTTCTGGTGTATCCTTGGCTAATCTTTCTTAATTATATTCATTGATTACATAGCTGTTGCTATAACACAACACATACCTTTGTATTTAACAATTTTTGTTTGTTTGTTTGACATTCTCCAAGCATTGTTTTTATATTGCAGTTGATTTGATTTGATAATTGTTCTTTCTCTTTTTTTTTTTTGAAACAGAGTCTTGCTCTGTCACACAGGCTAGAGTGTAGTGGCATGATCTTGGCTCATTGCAACCTTCGCCTCCTGGGTTCAAGCAATCCTCCTACCTCAGCCTCCTGAGTAGATTAGACTACAGGTGAGCACAACCACGCCCACCTAATTTTTGTACTTTTAGTAGAGACGGAGCTTCATCATGTTGGCCACGCTGGTCGGAATTCATGACCTCAAATGATCCACCCGCCTTGGCCTCCCAAAGTGCTGGGATTACAGGGGCTGATAATTGTTCTTGAAATTAAAATTCCATCGAGTATATATATACACTGTAACTTCCTTAATCATTGCCATATTGTTGCTTCTCATTCCCTATCAGTATAAATTGTGCTGCAATGGACATGTTCATGCAAATGGCTTTTATTCCTGTTTGGACAAGTTTCTCAAGATGAAATCCCAGAAGTTGGATCAGAGGCTAGGAACTTTTTTGTGGCTTCCTAAATTCTTTCCAGGAAGGTATCTTTTTCAGTTGCCATCAGCAGTGCCTCAGAGCACCAGTTTTACTGAAGGTTCATTGGCATTGAATATCATGGCTTTTTTTTTTTTAGACAGAGTCTCGCTCTATCCGCCAGGCTGGAGTGCAGTGGCTCCATCTCGGCTCACTGCAACCTCCGCCTCCAGGGTTCAAGTGATTCTCATGCCTCAGCCTCCCGAGTAGCTGGGATTGCAGGTGCCTGCCACCATGTCCGGCTAATTTTTTGTATTTTTAGTAAAGAAAGGGTTTTGTCATGTTGGCCAGGCTGGTCTCAAACTCCTGACCTCAGGTGATCCACCTGCCTTGGCCTACAAAAGTGCTAGGATTACAGGCACGGGCCACTGCGCCCAGCTGAATATCATAGCTTTTTTTAAAATATATGTTTGCCTTTTCAGTAGGAAGTAATTGGTCCCTCACTCTAGGTTCTTGTTTTTGTTTGAGATAGGAACTTGCTCTGTCACCCAGGCTAGAGGGCAGTGGTGTGGTATCTGGAAGTCCCAAACTCCTGGGCTCAAGTGATCCTCCTGCCCTGGTGGCCTAAAGTGCTATAATTTACAGGTGTGAGTCACTTTGCACCCAGCCTCTTGGCTTTTACTTATAGCTACAGGACAACACAGTAATTGGCAATGTATCTAATTTACCACTTCATCAGTTCACTGAATGAGATGTTTACTTAAAGCAATCTTAAGGACAGGTAATGACTCCCATTTGGAATGATGTTCAACCATCTCATTATTTTGATGTACAAATAGAAAAGATGGTCTTTCTCAACTGTTGGCTTAGAAGTCACATTTTGTAGATTGATTTAAGCCTGTTTATGTTTTAAACTGTTTGAAACTGAAGAAGACAGAATTTGAAGGAGAAATATTCACAGGCAAGAATATTTATTAATAGAAGGAATTTGACTCTAAATATGCGCAACTATATTCAAACCTCCAAACATAATTAGCAAGCTTTAAAACTTACGGAAAGTACCCCAGCCTTAAAAAAAGTCAGCTGCAATAAGATCATGAGCATCACTTTTTAAATTAAAATATAAAAATAAAGTATTTCTTTGTTAATTATTTCTGCCTGCAAACGTATCAGCCCTGATCAGTAAGTTCAATCCAACCCACAGTTATTTAACACCTATTTAATTCATGGTACTGTATGCTCTGATCTACAAAGGTAGATGAGATTTCAAAAAGTCCTGATCTTTTCCCTCAAGGCACACAGAACTTTATATCATAGACCAGTGAATCATTTTCAGTTGATAGTTCAGAAACTATGTCCAAGACTGTAAAATAACATGTTGCATCTGGAACACTATGAGACTTAGGGCAATTTACTTGAAGGCGTATTTGCCTCGGATCCTGTCCAAGAAAGCATCAAAGCTTTTTGGTTGTTGTTTCATTTTTTTAATCATGTGGTCTCATCTATGAACAGGTCCACAGCATAGTCCTGTAGAGTAGCCTGGGCTCATGTGTTTACAAATAAAAAATCAATACCCTCCTTAAAATATTGACTTGCTGTCTTCACAGAGAGCACACTTTCAAATGAGCCTGCCTAGTGTGTATTGATTTGAATAGTTTTTTAAAAATCTATGTTTTTACTGGATATTGGAAAATACCTTGCTAGAACTAAAAAAACGTTAACAGCCATTGCCAAGTTTTCTGAACAGAGTATATTAATAGCTAGTTGATATGACAAGTATTAACTTAGCCATACACCCAGATTACACTTGGCTACAAGTCTGGGTTAGCCATGCATGTCAGTTACTGCCCATTATTGGAGCCGGGGCTTACACGATCTTTATAAAAGACTGGGCGTTGTCTCCATTTCCAACGAACATGTAGTCTCATGGAGGATTTAGTATAACATTCAGAGAGAATAACCGTCATGATGACAATGTGCTGAAGATGGAAGCGGATGGGAGCAATATTAAAGTTAATCAGGCGTGGGATGTAAACTAACATTTTTAAAGTGCCTCCCCATACCAAGCACTGAGTTAGGCCCTTGATGTGTTTAGTCTGACATTTTTCTAAGGAGTGCATGGAAAAAGTTTTCTTTCAACTTTGACAATGTAGAAACTAAAGCTTAGAGAAATAAAACAATTATTGTCAAGCCCCCATAACCAATAACTTGCATTGTCAGGATTCAAATTCAGAACAGCCCAACTCCAGAGCTTATGTTCTCTTTTTTATACCATCATGTGCAATAAAAGTATCTGAGAAGACAGAGGTCAAATGTGATCAGAGGGAAAGGCAATTGGTCAAGGGCACCACCTTAAATATTTGAAATTCTTTAAACAAATAATCCAGTCTGCCCTTGAAGTTATTTGGGGTTCCACTATGCTGTTCTAAAGTTATTTGGGACCACCAACCAATAAATAATGTGAACTTGAGGGAGGTGATAAAGAACAAGGTCAGGAAGAAATCAGAGTGCTTCCCTCACTCCCTTTATTTGAGACAGGGTTTTGCTCTCTTGTCCAGGCTGGAGTGCAGTAACACATTCATAGATCGCTGCGGCCTCAAACTCTGGAGCTCAAGTGATCCTCCCAACTCAGCCTCCTGAGTATCTGGGACCACAGACACCACGCCTGGCTAATTTTTATATTGTTTTTTAGTAGAATCTTGCCATGTTGCTCAGGCTGATCCTTTTAACTTAAAATGTTTCCTTTAATAAAAAATATAAATTACTGAAATGTAGATATACAGCATTGGCATTAATAAACATGTGAAGCTGGACGTGGTAGCTCATGCCGGTAATCCCAGCACTTGGGGAGGCCAAAGTGGGAGGATCACTTGAGCCCAGGAGTTCAAGACCAGCCTGGGCAACAGAGCAAGAAACCATCTCTACAAAAAATTTAAAAAATTAGCCAGGTGTGGTGGTGCACACCTGTGGTCCCAGGTGCTTGGGAGGCTGAGGCAGGAGGATTGCTTTAGCCTGGGAGGTCAAAGCTGCAGTGAGCCATAATCACACCACTGCACTGAGCTATAATCACACCACTGCACTACAGCCTGGGTGACAGAGTGAAACTGGTGTTTTGTTTTGTTTTGTTTTAAAAGCATGTGGAAAAGAAGGTTGGGCTCCACAGCTTCATTTATGTAAAAAACTTGATTGACATACTATTTTAAATGGTTAATTTGCTTATTAGAGCTGTTTTTCTAAAATATATCTTCTTCTTGCTTGATTCTCTCTGGCTTCTGTAGCTTTTGCCACTTAGACCCTCCTTTTCTTTTTATTGTTTATCATCAACTGCTGTCAGCTGTCAAATCATGCTGGCTGACAGCAAAATTACTGTGCATTTAGACACAAGTGACAAGACTCTGTCCTGGCCATGTTTTCAAAGGAATCCGGGTGGTTTTAAAAAATCTGTTTATGGGCCATTATTAGAAAGTGGTAACAATTGCTCTCCAGTGGAAGGTCAAGACAATTTGTCTGACCAAGTGATTTGTGAAGCTTCCATAGTGAATGAAGAATCTGTGGTCATCTAAATATAAGCAGCAGAAGGTGGTCTTAGGCAGAATAAGTGACATCTAGAAAGCTTTAGTGAAGTATCAATTTTGCAGGACAGTGGAAAAAAAAAAAAAAGAAAAAGAAAGATTAACAGCTTTCTGTTAGTTACACAAAAGGAAAATGCCCTGGTGCCAACCACCACTCCTCCTCACCGCAGAAGGTGAGTTTTAGGAGTCAGGTAGTGACTTTGGCTCAGACAGTGTTTGTATGTCAGAGTGCTCGCCATGCGACTCAGCAAGTGACTTCTTCTATCTGAGAGCCCATTTCCCCATCTATAAGAGAAAAATCATCTATCAACCCTGCAAGGTAGGTGTGGGAATTAAAGGCAGTGAAAAATTAAGCAATGACTCATGATAGAAACTCAGCGATGTGAGCTCCTTCTGACTCACTCTTCTGCTCCTGAAGCATTTTTCAGCTACCTGTGAGGACGGCGGAAAGACACCATGCGTGTTTCCCCCACTGTTGTCTTGCATCCTTGCTGTGTTAATGTGGGGTTTATTTGTTTAAAACAGTTTTTTTTAAAAACTGGCCAGGTGCAGGGGCTCATGTCTGTAATCCCAGCACTTTGGGATGCCGAGGTGGAAGCATTGTCCACGGCCGGGAGTTTCAGACCATCCTGGGTAACACAGTGAGACCCCGGGCTTTACAAAAAAATTTTAAAAATTAATTTAAAAATCTTTCCTTTCACCCTCTCTCCCTCCCTGCCATCTACATGCATTCAAGTACATGTGTATTTTAGGAAAATGTACATGTTTATTGGAGACAAAGCAGATAAGCCAAAAGAAGAATATAAAACTTCCTGTGATCCACATTACAGGTAGATGTACTCTGTGTGTGTGTTAAGGGAGGCTGTGTGCGTGCTTCTAAATCAGTAGTTCTCAGCCTTAGCTTACTTGGGGAGCTATTGAAGTAGATGTCTAGGACACCCACTCAGAGATTCTGACTTAATCAGGCTGAGATGGGGTTTGGTCATTGGATGTTTAGCCAAGGCGGGTGGATCACAAGGTCAGGAGATCCAGACCATCCTGGCTAACATGGCGAAACCCCATCTCTACTAAAAATACAAAAAATTAGCCGGGCGTGGTGACACGTGCCTGTAGTCCCAGCTACTCGGGAGGCTGAGGCAGGAGAATCGCTTGAACCCAGGAGGCGGAGGTTGCAGTGAGCTAAGATCGTGCCACTGCACTCCAGCCAATGACAGAACGAGACTCCATCTTAGGAAAAAAAAAAAAAAAATTGGTTCCTCAAGTGGTCCTTACTGTGCAACCAGTATCTGCTATAGACTTCTTTCTATCCTCATATCATATTTGCACAAAATAAGCTCATAGCCTGCCATTTCCCCTTAATATATTGTGAAGATCCTCTAATGTAGATAAATGAACTTCCATAAAATAATTTTTAAAAGCAAAAGCTAGAAAGAATGAATTTATTCAAATAAAAGAAACTTAAAAGACATAGAACTAGAGATATTAGAAATCTACATGCAGTCAAAAGGTGAATATAAATTAGCTAATTCCATAAACATTTCAGCTTAAGTATCTGCAAAGTAATATGCACATCTTTTCTTTCACAGAGATACAATATACATGTTCATGTCATGTTGATTCTGGCAAAAATCAGAGAAATCAAAAATATTCTTGAGTTTCATAAACTCTGTGAAGCTAGTTTCAACAGCAACATTCTATATGAATATAAAACCCCAATATTTCATAGGTGTATTTTATCTTGTCAGAAGCATAATGGTTTTAATTTTTAATAGTTATTTAGCTAATAGCATATATTAGCTTATTAATAATATTGTAATCAATGCTTTAATATTTTTCTTACATAATATCTCAGTATACATTGAGAACAAATATGAATGTTGATTATTTGCTATTAAAAATATTTTAAATATTTTTCAACATAAGAAAATAGCTATACACATTTAAATGTTTTCTTATAAAATAATAGTAAAACAAAATAATGGTGATTGCCATTTGCTGTTTCTAGTAATAAATGCTATCTTTATGGAAGTATAAATTATGTTCTTGTGCAATATGAGGGCATAGTATTCTGTTTTTGGTGGATTTGTTTTTTTTTTTTTTTTGAGACAAGTTCTCACTCTGCCACCCAACTTGGTGTACAGTGGCACAATCATGGGGCTCACTGCAGCCTCTACCTCCTGGGGTCAAGTGATCTTCCCACCTCAGCCTCCCAAGTAGCTGAGACTATAGGTGCATGCCACTACACCCAGCTAATATTACAGACAGGGTTTCACTATGTTTCCTAGGCTGGTCTTGAACTCCTGGTCTCAAATCATCCTCCCTCCTTGGTCTCCCAAACTACTGGGATTACAGTCATAAACCACCATGCTCGGCCAACACAAAGCATTCTGAAACAATGCTAGAAACTTCATTGGAGGAATTTTTCACAGTGCACTTTCACCTCATTGAGGTTGAAAATGTTCTTTCAGATGTTTTTCCACTTTGCTGTGAAGTAGATTGTTGTTTCATTGGTGGTTTCATTATGTGGCTTTAAAAAAAAGGTTTTGATTCCCTCCACAGTTCATAGTTCTCCGAATAGATATCTTTCTGTAACCTATGTATTTTGAGATATTTTGAATAATCAAACACCCTGTAGTAGGCAAAGCCTTTCAATGAAACCACAATAAACATGCTTCTACATACTTAGCCATATTACTAGGACATTCTGAAACCAAAGTAAGATGGTCTTCCCATTTCCATATTTCATTTAATTGTTTTAAAATCTTATCATTTTCATCACGTTTGGTTTGGTCCTTTTAAAAATAACAGTTTAAAGTAAGTTTAGACCAATTATTTTATATACTCCATTTACTTTTGGGTAATGACTTTATAAGAGGCAACAACTCAACACAACAGCAAAGTGAGATTTGTTATTTTTCTTTCTGATAATTGATGAGCATGAAAAAACAAACCAACACAACACCAAGAGCGCTACAAAGTTCACTTACACGTCTCTTCCTCTAGAAGTTAAAGCCACATTCAAAGTTAAATTCCAGAACTTGTGTCATTGATTCATGGTTATGAAAAGCCTCAGAAAAATACTCACTATATTTTTATTATGGGCCCTCTGTGATGAATCATAACCACTTCAGTTAAACTTCAGTTTATGGAATAATTTCTCAGGCAGGAGCCTCCACAAATCATGTAATTTTTTTAGTTACCAGGTTACAGTCATAACTTCTAGGGACTTTTTTTCCTTCTAACAAGATTTTGGAAAAGAATAACAATTTTTTTTTTTTTAATCCTTGCATTAGGCCCAATCTCTTAAAGTATATTTCTGTATCTAGAATCTGGGTCTACAAATACAGTCATTCAAACATGACTGTCCAGTCAGCTGGGATTACTCTCATTTGGGCCTATACCAAATTATTTTTTAATGATGGAATATCATTCCACTATACCATAATTTATTTAACTCAATAACCTGGTATTGGGAATATAAGTTATTTCTGAATTCTGACTTATATAAATTATAATAACTCTAAACATATTCCCATATTCTAAAATAAATTCTCTTTGAGGTGAATTGGTAGGTTGTATTATGTACATATAATCATTTGATACATAAAGACACATCTTATTTTCATTTGTACTTCTTTAATTGTAAGTTTGAACATTTGTTTCCGTGTGTTTATTGGCCATCTATATAAATTGTCTGTTCATGCCCTTCACCCATTTTCCATTTGAGTTGCTCATCTTTTTCTTATTGTTTTTATAAGTATTTATTTTGAGCAATTAGGTACAGATGAGATACTATAACAACATTTACCAAAATAGATTGGCTTAAAAAAAAAATAAAAACAGGAGTTATTTTTCTCTCATGAAACAGTTTAGAGGTGAGCATTCAGAGTTAGTAGGATGTCTCTGATGCATATGACCTTTTAGGGACTTGAGTTTCTTTCATCTGTTTGCTCAGCTATCTCCTAGCTATCCTTGTCTACATGGCTAAGTTAAGAATAAGACTGCCTGTACTCCAGCTCTTAGAGAGAGAGGAAGCATGGAGAATGTGTGTGTGTGTGTGTGTGTTTATATAGTTCAAAACTTAAAACTATTAAGGCCAGGACCCATACATGGCAAATTTCACTTATTTTCATCTAAGTGAGAACTTTGATATAGCCATATCATATCTACGTACAAGGGAGGATGAGATTATATTCTCTAGCTGCATAGCTATTTAACCAACTATGACTGTCTTCTATGGAATAGATAGAGAATGGATTCAGGTAGACAACAGGTAGTCTCTACAACAATGGATTAATTTTCACTTGTAAGTCCCTAAGATTTGGCTAAATCCTCACTTTCTCTGGGAAGTGTCCTATAATTTCTCTTCGCTATCAGAGTATACTGAGTTACTCCTTTTTCTATGCTGCCATTTTTACCTTATACCTACATCTACAATAGTAAAAATATAATGCTGTTATTTAATTATGTATTCTTCTTTCCAGCTAGAATTATGAGCTTCTTGTGAGACCATGTTTTCCAATCTTATTCATTTCTCCCACTCACCTCCTAGCAAAGTGTCTAGCATATATTAAGTATTCATTAAGTGACTTCAAATGAATAAAAGGACTGCTTTTTATGTAAAGCACTTTGCATCTTGAAAGTGCTTTATATAAATATTATTTCATATAATATTTATATGAAATATAAGAAATCTCAAAAGAATAATGGAAACTATTAGAAAGAGAAACAAAAAATAACTGAGCAAGTAATCAATACATAGCAGAATGACCTATATAAGAACCCAAAGAAGTAGCCACTATTATCCCTAAGAGATATTAAGTGAATTATCTAAAGTCAAATAGCTAGTATGATCTAATATCAAGATCAACTTTTCTGTCACTGCAATAAACACCATTTTTTTCTTTAAAAAAAAATATATTTTTTAAGACAGAATCTGGCTCTGTCACCTAGGCTGGAAAGCAGTGGCACTATCTCGACTCACTGCAGCCTCCACCTTCTGGGCTCAAGCAATCCTCCCACCTAAACCTCCTGAGTAGCTGAGACTATAGGCAGATACCACCATGCTGGGCTAATTTTTGTATTTGTTGTAGAGATTGGGTTTTGCCATATTGCCCAGGCAGGCAATCCACCTTCCTTGGCCTCCCAAAGTGCTGGGATGAGGCGTGAGCCACTGTGCCAGGCTGCAGTAACACCAATTTGGGCTTTTTTTTTTTTTTTTTTACTCTTCTGAGACAAAGTCTCACTCTGTCGCCCAAGCTGAAGTGCAGTAGTGCAACCTGTGCCTCCTAAGCTCAAGTGATTCTTGTGCCTCAGCCTCCCAAGTAGCTGGTATTATAGACGTGCGCCACCATACCTGGCTAATTTTTGCATTTTTAATAGAGATAGGGATTCACCATGTTGGCCAGGCTTGTCTTCAACTCCTGTCCTCAAGTGATCCACCCGCTTTGGCCTCCCAAAGTGCTGGGATTACAGGCATGAGCCACTGTGCCTGCCAATAAACACCAATTTGACTATGTTGCCTGTAAGTGGATTTCCACTTGTGGAAATAGTTCATGGCCTCATAGTGCTCCTGTACAACAATCAGAAAACTGGATACATTTTAAAATCACATTTTTTAAACATCAAAGCGATGTGAGCGCAACACAGACTAGACGAATTGAAATTCCAGAGAGAACGGGAAGTCCTTCTGGAGTAAGCTGATAATTACCTGCTGTTTTCTTCAGTTATCCATTTGCTGAATCTAAGCAGTGAGGAAGCATCAGGCTTAGCTATAGAGTGGGACTCTGCAGGAAAAAAGAGAAACCAATAAAGCTTTGTGCAAGGTTGATATGACAGATTGGAAATTTGGAGAGCGGCAAATGTGGTTAGCATCCCTGTGAAACACTAGTTGAATTCTGGGGTCATTAGAAAGAAGCTGAGAGGCTGTGTTTGAAAAAGTAGAATGTATCCAATAATTCTGCATTCTTTAGGAGACAAAATCCTGCTGGAGAGAAGGGGCCTGCTTCAAGCACCTAATTGGATTCTACCTCAAGACAATCTGCCATATTTGAAGCTCAGAATCTTCAAAGAGCAGAATAGAATGTGCTGTACTCTTTCAGGACTAAGGAGACAAAGACTTCTAGGGTCTCAGTTGAAAGCCTTGGAGGACCATGTCTAAGGAATAGGGGTGAACCAGAGCAGACCTAGCTTACTGAAATTACAATGTAATTGTAAACCCCTGGTTGGGTTAAGGTAATCAATCTCTCACCCTATCTGCAGAAGAAAAGAGAAACTCATGCTGGAATAAGATGCCATCTGGAGCTTCTATGATTCATTTGTATATATCCTACAGAATACAGTCAAAATTGCTAGACATGCAAAAACACAGGAAAAGATGACTTAAAAATCAAGAGAAAAACAGAAAATAGAAGTAGACACATTATGTTGGAGTTAGCAGACAATGATTTGAAAATAACCATGATTGATATGTCAAAAATGTCTGAAAATTGATAAAAAAGAATAAGATGCATGTTAAAACAAAATTGGAATCCATAACAAAAGAACCAATTAGATATTCTAGAAGAGAAAAATACAATATCTGAAATTAAAAACTCATTGGATCAATTCACCAGCTATACTGCGCATGCATGTGGGAGACCTAAAGAACATAGTAAAAAAGCAGGCAGAGACCAGAGAGAAATTTACTTTCAAAAAATAGAATGACACAGAGTAAGATCAATGAGTTTTCTGCTTTTCAGCTCAGTGTATTTATTCCCCAAGAATGTACAGCTCAGCTCAGGTAGCAGAAAGCTAAAGCCTCGCAGGCTTGATGTGTAAAAGAACAGAGTCCAAAGTTGGCAAAGAAGTTAGAATTGAGGAGGCGTCCTTAGAAGCAAGTAAGTTACAGAGAAGCCATAAAGTCTGATTATATTCTCTGTCCAAATATTTGGTTCACTAATAAATTATTCAGGAAAAGAGGAAACCTCTCAAATGGCCAGGGATTTTGAAAGCAGCAACTGGAGACTATAAAAACAGGCAAAGATATTAGCAGTTGACTAGTAGGGAAGACAAAGTTTGCAATTTGATTCTGGGTGAGTTAACTTCCAACTGCCTAATACAACAAATGACTAATAATCTTCAGAACACAATAGATTCTAAAGCTACTACATGTTTTCTATAATGTCCACTTTTCAACCAAAATGTATTAGACGTCTGAAAAAACAAGAAAGTGTGACCCACATATAAGCAAGACAATCAACAGAAATTGACTGTAAGTGGACCCAGACATTGAATTTAATATAAAAAGACTTCAAAGCAGCTATTATTAAAATTGTCAAAAGACTAAAAGAAAATATATTCCAAGAATTATAGGAAAATATGAGGGGTAGTAAACAGATAGGAAATCTCAAAAGAATAATGGAAACTATTAGAAAGAGAAACAAAAAATAACTGAGCAAGTAATCAATAAATAGCAGAATGGCAGATCTAAATACAGCCATCTCGGCCGGGCACGGTGGCTCACACCTATAATCCCAGAATTTTCACTTTGGGAGGTTCAGGAGGGTGGATTACCTGAGATCAGGAGTTCGAGGCCAGCCTGGCCAATATGGTGAAACCCCATCTCTACTGAAAATACAACAATTAGCCAGGCATGGTGGCATGCGCCTGAAGTCCCAGCTACTCGGGAGGCTGAGACAAGAGAATTGCTTGAGCCGGCGAGGTGGAGGTTGCAGTGAGCCAAGATCACACCACTACACTCCAGCCTGGGCAACAGAGCAAGACTGTCTCAAAAATAAAAGTAAAAATAAAAAAATAAATACCACCCTCTCGATAATTATATCTGTCTCTGGGGTCCCATAATCACCCACTAGTTGGGTGATTCACTGGAGGACTCAGCACAACTTAGCATGAAGTTAAACCGGATAGCTGAAGTTTATCATAGCAAAAGATACAGTGCAGGAACAGCAGGAAAAATACATAAGTAGGCAAAGGCTAGAGAGATCATGTGCAGGTTCCTGAGTCCTCCCTTTCTAAGATTATCACACTGGTGTAATCCTCTCTCCAGCTTCAAATTGTAAAGACATATACAAGATTTCCACATTCAGGAAAGCCCATCTGGGGCTTGGAGTCCAATATTCTTGAAGAGAGCTTGTCACATTAATACAAAACTGCCACATCAGTAGCCATAGTGCAGACCCCAAACCAGGTACCAGGTGCACATCCTGAATCTTCACGTTTACTTTAAATCTGCTGACAACCTGGTTCATCTTGACCTACTGGATTGGGTGTATAGAATGACATCATTACCTAGTACTAGGTAAACATTACAGTACTTTAGTTCTTAGCATTAGACCAAGAGTCAGTTATAGCTACAGAAATAAACAAGAAGTAAATAAAAATAATCTGCTGTGTTAACTGTCTTTGTAGCATTAATTTTTTTTTTTTTTTTTTTTTTTTTTTTTTTTTTTTTTTTTTT
>NC_045438.1:143250278-143289250 GCF_002776525.5 Piliocolobus tephrosceles
TTTTTTTTTTTTTTTTTTTTTTTTTTTTTTTTTTTTTTGTGAGACGGTCTCACTCTGTGGCCCAGGCTGGAGTGTAGTGACATGATCTTGGCTCACTGCAACCTCTGCTGCCCAAGCTCAGGTGATTCTCCCATCTCAGGCTTCTAGGTAGCTAGGACTACAGGCGCATCCTACCATGCACAGCTAATTTTTGTGTTTGTAGTAGAGTTGGGGTTTCACTATGTTGCCCATGCTGGTCTGAAATTCCTGGGCTCAAGTGATCTGCCTGCCTCAGCCTCCCAAAGTGTTGGGTTTGCAGGTGTGTGCCACCATGCCTGGCCTTTGCTGCATTAAATGTAAATGGACTAAACAACCAAAAGGCAGAGGTTATTGTAAGACCGAATTTAAAAAAAAATCAAGAACCAGTCATAAGGTGTCTACCATTTTAAATGCAAAGATACAAATAGATTAAAAGAATAGAAAAATATGTAGCATGGAAAACTGGAGAAAACTGGAGTGATTTTATTAATATTAAACAAAATAGACTTCAATAAAGAAGTATTACTAGAGACAAAGACAATTCTTCAAAAATATTTTTTGTATTGTAAGATCAGAGAAAATGTGTTGGATTCATTCTGAGGTGAACATATATGGTGGCAAAGTGAGGATAGCAGTTCTACCTTCACATCCACATCCCACACTAAACAAAAAGAAAGAAACGTGTTCCAGAATTGTCAGCAAAAATCCTGAAATTCACACCTGACTTAAACCACAGATCCATGACTGATCTAATCACTGCAATAAGGCAATAAGACTTTCTTGGGCACAGTACATGTCACTCATTTTATCCTTGAAATAACGGGATAGTTGAGGGTAGAGTAACAATAAATTTCCAATAAGAGTATAGACTGTTGGGAAAGGTTAAGTGGGACATGGATACCAGAGCGTTAACCAACAGGTGAACAACAGGTGAATAATACTGTGTTTAACATGATCTCTCTCTTTCTCTCGCGCGCACACACACACACACATACACACAGCAACGAGCGGTAACTAACCAAACAAATGAAACATTAAACATTTACAGAGTATGTTAGAGCAATATACTCATATAGAAAACAGGAATTTCGTTAAATTACAGAACTGTTGTTTGATAAACTAGAGAGGATAAATAATACATAATATTGTGATAGTTTTTCTTTTATCTTTCGTATAGAAAGTTATGTATGAAAAAAGAACACTGACTTTCTCTTGTACTTAAAGTCTTTAGCATTTGGGAAATTTACTTTTATTCTCAAGTATAGTCACACTACATCAGATTTCAAGCCAAGACTTAATTTTTACAGATGTTCTAAGAGGCCTGGTGGCTTATGCCTGTAATCCCAGCATTTTGGGAGTCTGAGATGGATGGATCACTTGAGGTCAGGAGTTCGAGACCAGCCTGACCAATATGGTGAAACCCCAACTCTACTAAAAATACAAAATTAGCCTGGCATGGTGACACATGCTAATCCCAGCTCTTCGGGAGGCTGACTTGGGAGGATCCCTTGAGCCAGGGAGGCAGTTTTGCAGTGAGCCAAGATTGCGCTACTGCACTCCAGCCTGGCCAAAAGAGTGAGACCCTGTGTTAAAAAAATAAATAAATAAAATAAAATATTCTAAGAGTGTTCCATGCTCATGACTGCATAAGCATTACTGAACGTGGCATTCTGCTCTTGTCTCCTTCATTGTTAGATTAATGTTCACATACAAACATTTCCATAATTATACCACTAAAGTGTTAGACATCCTCTGTGACTACAAAAGGAAAATTAAGGCATAAAGAAAATATGTGGTAAAGGGGAAAGGGCCTGGTTGAGGAATAGGTGATAAGTCCAGGTTAAAACTCATTGAATATAAAAGTTAGAATTACTGAGCCCAAAAGGATCTCAAGAGATCATCTGGTCCAGTCTGCTTTCTAAGCAACAGCACACTTTAAAATTATTGAAAACTAACAGTTAATTGTATTCTGTGTAGCACTTTTTTTTTGGCTTTTGAAAAATTGATCAAACAGTAGGGATAAAGAAAAGCCTAATGAATTCTTAATTCAAAGCTTACTGTATTTTATGGTACTAAAATATTTTGAAAAGGTTTTAAAATGTCAAATCCCTGCCAGATAGAAAGCAGATATTCCAAAATAAATATTTTACTGTTTTCTCTGCCAGTGTGATATGAGACAATAATTTCTTTATTATCAGGAAAGCTAAGGGAGGCCCTTGGAACCAGCATCAAAGTAATAATCCTGTTTCTCTGAGACTTTTGGCAGACAGTTTGTTCTTTAGGTTTCCTACAGATTGTTAAGCACACAATTCAACCAAAACACTAACAATTCAAATTAATTATATTTATCAACAACTGTCACATACTTTAGGAAAGTATATTACTCTTCTGCATATCCTATTGATTTGTTAACATAATTTTGCACAACACTATTTGCTCTAGCAACTCAATTTCTACTACTAAATGTTTATTCTGAAGAAATAATCATAGATGCAAGCAAAGATTTGTATACAGTTGTTTATTAAAACATTTCTGACCAGGCGTGGTGACCCATGCCTGTAATCCCAGCACTTTGGGAGGCTGAGGTAGGTGGATTGCTTGAGCCCAGGAGTTTCAGACCAGCCTAGGCACATAGTGAAATCCTATCTCTACTAAATATATATATATATTTTTTTTTTTTTTTGAGACAGAGTCTTGCTCTGTCGCCCAGGCTGGAGTGCAGTGGCCGGATCTCAGCTCACTGCAAGCTCCGCCTCCCAGGTTCACGCCATTCTCCTGCTTCAGCCTCCCGAGTAGCTGGGACTACAGGTGCCCGCCACCTCGCCCGGCTAGTTTTTTGTATTTTTTAGTAGAGATGGGGTTTCACCGTGTTAGCCAGGATGGTCTCGATCTCCTGACCTCGTGATCCGCCCGTCTCGGCCTCCCAAAGTGCTGGGATTACAGGCTTGAGCCACCGCGCCTGGCCTAAACATATTTTTAAAAATGTATCTGGGGATGGTGGCATGTACCTGTAGTCCCCGCTACTTGGAGGATTGCTTGAGCCTGGGAGGTGGAGGTTGCAGTGAGCCTGGATCACACCACTGCACTCAGGCCCGAGCAATGGAGCAAGACCCTGTCTCAGAATAAAATAAAATAAAATAACCCAACCCCCCCCCACATCATTTGTAATATTAAAAATTAGAAACCACTTAAATACTCAACAATAGAAAATTGGTTAAATGAATTACGGTGTGTGTCTATACAACAAAATACTACATAGTCATTAAAATTATGTTATCAAATATCCAAGGTGATGGGAAAATGTCTATGATGTGTCATTGTGAAAAAATTCAAAACATAAGAAGTATGTATAGCGTGATCCCATTTCTGAAAACAAACAATATGATTGAAAGGAAATATACCAAAATATTAGATAGAGTTAAACCTGGGTGGCAGAGGTTTAATTTAATTAAAAAATGCAATACACGATTGCATTTTCCTCTTTCTCTTCTCACTGTCAGAGAAGAAAGTTATAAATATGAAAAGGGAGAAAACTAGAATGAACCTGTGTTGTCATATTCAAACTCGAGGTATCAGTGTAAACTCATGATTTTCTTTCTTTTTTTTGAGGTGGAGTCTTGCTCTGTCGCCCAGGCTGGAGTGCAGTGGCCGGATCTCAGCTCACTGCAAGCTCCACCTCCCGGGTTCACGCCATTCTCCTGCCTCAGCCTCCCGAGTAGCTGGGACTACAGGCGCCCGCCACCTCGCCCGGCTAGTTTTTTGTATTTTTAGTAGAGACGGGGTTTCACCGTGTTAGCCAGGATGGTCTCGATCTCCTGACCTCGTGATCCGCCCGTCTTGGCCTCCCAAAGTGCTGGGATTACAGGCTTGAGCCACCGCGCCCGGCTAAACTCATGATTTTCAAAATATATTTGGATATATAGATATAGAAATAAAGATGTCAATATGTATTCAAGTATACAGTCCAGCCCTCTACACCCATGGGTTCTGCATCTGTGGATCAAAGATATTTTTAAAAAATGGATGGTTGCATCTGTACTGAATACATACAGACTCTTTTCTTTGTCATTATTCCCAAAACAGTACAGTATAACTAACAACTATTTATAGAACATTTACAATGTGTACTAGTTTGTTCTCACACTGCTATAAGGAAATACCTGCGACTGGGTAATTTATAAAGAAAAGAGGCTTAACTGGCTCACAGTTCCATAGGCCCATTGTTCCATACAGGCATGGTGACATTAGCTTTTGGGGAGGCCTCAGGAAACTTACAATCATGGTGGAAGGTGAAGGGAGAGCAAATGGCCAGAGTGGGAGGAAGGGACAGTGGGGAGGTGCACACTATACACTTTAAACAAACAGATCTCATGATAACTCACTTAGTCCCTATCATGAGAACAGCACTGAGGGGATTGTGCTAAGCCATTCATGAAGGACCACGCCTATGATCAAGTTCACCTTTCACAAGGCCTCGCCTCTAACACTGGGGATTACAATTAGACATGAGATTTGATGGGGACACAGAACCAAACCATATCACACCATATTAGGTATTATAAGTAATCTAGGGTATACAGGAGGATGTGTGTAGGTTGTATGCAAATACTATACCATTTTATATAAGAATCTTGAGCATCCATAGATTTTGGTATCTGGGGAGGGGTCCTGGAACCAAGGCCCCACAGATGCTGAGGGATGACTCTATATGTAGATACATACATATATTCCTTAGCTCTGTCCACTGAGAGGGTCTAGGAGCAGCAGCAACATGGCAACACTCCAATAGCCAAGAGCACACCCGGTGCCCAGATATAGGTATTTAAATATCACAGTCTATTAAACCAGGGCTTCCTAGAGAAATGGCTGATCCCAAGACAGTCACAGGGAAAGTGATCCTGGAACCCCTTGTGCCAGAAAGTGAGAAAGTGAGCAAAGAATGATGGGGTCAAGTCAAAAGGACATGGGAGTGAGTTAGCTTTAATGAGGTTTTCATTGGTGAAATCTGGGACAATTTAGCTTCAAAATAAATAATGACAGTAACAAATTATATTCCATTGAATAAACTCATAACCCACAAGTCCATACTAATATAAATAAATACATGGGGAGGAAAAAAAGGTTTCTTTTCCTTGCAGTAGGATTCCAACTAATAAATAGAAGGAATGTTGGAATTAGGAAATCACCATTTGGCAACTGCCAAAGTTAATAATTGAGCCAAGAAATATCAATGGATGATAACACTGGTAGGTAAAATTTTGATATCCACATAACCTCAGCACATGTATTCCACCATTGAGAATGAACTCCTGGGGCCCACTGTGGCTAATAACGAAAGCATATTTATGTGTGCCTACAGTGTTACTGGTTGGTCACCAACATCTCAGTGGCCTCTGATTCAGGGTTTATGGTCCACAGCACAAGCACTGGTAATTTCCACTAAGAGACCATGTATTGAACAATTAAATATATATATATATATTCCAGATCCTAGAGCCTTTGCCTAAACTAAGGGGTTCCAGATATCTTGGCTGGTCCTTCAGGATGGGGTGACAACCCCTCAGCAGGCCATAAAGATTCAGTAGACACGTAAGTCTCCACAGAGGGGTGTGCCCCTCCAGCAATCTTCAGTAACATTCTAAGGGAGCGCTGTCCAATAGAAATATAATGCAGTCCATAAATGCAAGCTACATTTATAATATAAAATTTCCTAGTAGCCAAAAAAAGCAAAAGAAATAGTTAAATTTAATAGTGTATTTTATCTAATCCAGTTGTAGCTAAAGTATCATCACTCCAACACATAATCAATGTGAAAATTATTAGTGAAATATTTATATTCCTTTGTTATACAATGTATTCAAAATCTGGTGATATTTTATATTTAGAGCACATCTCACTTCCAACTAGCCACATTTTAAGTACTGGGGAGCCATGTGTGGCTAGTGGCTACCTTATTGAACTGTATAGCTCTAAGGTCTTCAGAGTCTGTTCACAGTAGCAAAGGGGTTCTTGGAAACTCTTTTCTGGGTAGTGTCAGCATTTTCTGATGTAACTGAGGGTTAAGAGTAGACTTCCCTCATAGTCTTTCTTAAGCTCTTTAAAGCAGGGATTCTTTCCCTAGGGCCTCAGGTACACATTCACTGGCAACTCCCAGAGCTTAAAGAAACACATCAGAAACATTGCCTAGGATTGGGAGGAAGTAGTTATAGTCCATCCTCCTGAGTTAGATAGAGCATTTGTTATGTGAATTGGATTTCGGCAAAGCCATGAGATTAGCTAAAGGAATTTTGGTCTAAAAAAAAAAAAAAAAGCAGTAGCAAAATACATAATTTCATGATAGGAAAACAAGAAACAGATGAATGTGGCATGGAAGAGAAACTCTGGTAGTTTTGGGAACACAGTTAGATCAGGTTCCAAGGGATGAGGTAGACCCAGCAAAATTTTGTTGCTCAGGAACATTTGGAACAGAAATGTTTAATCTGGAGTTCACGTTCTCTTAGAAGGGCCAGAAATGGGCTTCAGGGGCCTATAGATCTCCTGAAATGATAAGCAAAATGTTGTGTTACATGTATGTTAGGGGGTGATAGATTCTCAAAGGAGAGCATTACCCACAAATGACTGAGAATCCTGTCTTATGGATTATAGGACCCCTATTAACTTCAGTAGGGATGACACCAGGTTCACAAGACTGAAGAAGAGCCAGCAGGTGAAACATAGGGTTTATCTGGGAACTTACAGGGCAGTCCAGTGGCAGTGGGTTGGTCAGAACTACCAGCACTTAAAAAAAAAAAAAGCATGCTGTTTATATAGCATTTTTCCTTAACACTCCTTTCCCCAACCCCACCTCCTTCCACACAACCTCCACCTGGCAACCCTCATATCTTAAGTGAAGTTATGCTGTCAGGTGCATCTGCCATACAGAGTATGCTTAAGTTAAATTATTGCTGTCAGGTGCCCCTACCATACATAGGGCCACCAGGTAGAAAGTTAAAAAAAAAAAAAAAAAAAAAAAAAAAATGAGAATTGTCAGCCAGGTGTGGTGGCTTATGCTTATAATCCCAGCACTTTGGGAGGCTGTAGGTGGGAGGATCACTTGAGCCTCGGAGTTCAAGGCCAGCCTGTACAACGTGGTGAAACCCCTGTCTCTATTTTAAAAAAATTGTTTTTTAAACAGTGAGGACTGTCACTTGTTCAAAGCCAGGAGAGATCTTGGGCCTCTGACCAAAATCTCACTTTTCAGTGGAAAAAATGAAATACAGAGATGTCGAGTTACTGGGCTAAGCAAGACTTTTCACTGACAACGTATTGACTGACATACAGAAATACAATGTTTAGGGACACTAGAGCACCTCTAAGACTCAGAAAAATTAGGCATTCTGGACCACAGAAAAACCCACTTAAAGAATTCTTGAAAACTTTGATCATCCCAACTGGTGTGGTCTTTCTTTCTTTGCTCTGTCGGAGCACCTGATTTGTATCACACAGAAAGCACCACACTAATTACACTCAGAGTTTCTCACCCTTGGTGCTATTGACATTTCAGGTAGGATAATTCTTGGTTGTTGGGGGGCTGTTCTGTGCATTGTGAGGATGTTTAGCAGCATCCCTGGTCTCTACCCACTAGATGCCAGTAGCATCATTTCCATCACTGTACCCACAGTTGTGACAATAATAATTGCATTTAGATACTGCCAAATAGGGGAGAAGGGGGAACAAAATCACTCCTGGTTAAGATCCACTGCCTTATACCAAAGGTATTTTAACATATCTCAGAATTCTAACTGAATCTTGCATTGGCACAAGCCGTACCTCACACAGCTTGAAGCAATCACAGTATGTTTAATATACTGGATAAATAAATGTTCAGTTTTTGTGTTCACGGATTCTGCGTGCCACATAAGCTGTTTCCAAATAAACAATAGGTTAATGGTTTCAAAAGATAAGAAAATAAAAAAGGAAACATTTCATTCCACTTGCTCTTTTAGGAGCTCCTGAGTTCTGCATCAGAAACAAGTTGAGCCTTGTATTTTCTTTTTTGAGTAGTAAAATATAGGTTGTCAGCTTCTCCTGCACGACATGGAAGAATACAATTAGAATCTTACCCAAATGAAGTTTTCCTTTAGCCTCACACAATGCACTCCATTTAGAGTTTGTTCACAAAGAGAACATTTCCCCCTACTTCCTTCATATTCTTTTAACAGGGAGTTTTTAAAAGGTCCAATATTCAAATTTTTTTTCTCAAAAAATGTACCCTTCTTAATTGTTACCTCTGAAAATAAGCACGGTGGAAAACAATTTTTAAAAACCTACTTTCCAAAAAAAATTAAGCTGTGCTTTTATGAAGTATTTCAACTAAAGTCGATGAGCCCAAAGATCTTTCTTTAACACCTCCTCCCCACAGTGCTTTATATTGTGTGGTTCTTATGGTAGACATACACGCAAAGAATATAAATAGAGAGGAAATACATTTCAAGCCAAATCTTAGATGTAGGCAAATCAACTCCACATGATTTCAATCTTGGAGTCTTCACCAGATGGAAATCGTTTCCCAGGAGACAGAGTTGCGGGGCAGGGGCTAGAAGCAGCAGCCTGGACGTGCCGGCACCAACGATTACGCACAGGCTACGTATAAAAAGTCCCCGAGGGAAGGAAGCCAGTGCCAAAACCCGATCCTGAAGGCTGCTGCAGCGAGAGAATCTCCAACTCATGGTGGCTGAGCTTCTGCGTGAGAGGCCGGAGCCTGAAAAAGAGGTGGGATCGGAAATAAACCCACCTGGGAGACCTGCAGGCAACAGCAGGTCATTCTCATTTGTTTATTTATGTTTAATAAGCGTTTTAGTTTGGAATAATCTGAAATGATTTAAAACTGCAAATCAAGTTCAGTGAGTTCCCATATACCTCTTATCCAGTTTCCGTCATTGTTAACATCTTACATTACCATGGAATATTTGCCAAAGCTAAAACATTGACATTGGCATTATATTAATTTATGAGATATGGTTTTGCTCTGTCGCCCAGGCTAGAGTGCAGTGGCAAGATTTCAATGCAACCTCCGCCTCCCGGGTTCAAGCGATTTTCCTACCTCAGCCTCCTGAGTAGCTACGACTACAGGCACATACCACCATGCCCGGTGAATTTTTGTATTTTCAGTAGAGACGGGGTTTCGACATGTTGGCCAGGCTGCTCTTGAACTCCAGGGCTCAAGCAGTCCTCCCATCTCAGCCTCCCAAAGTGCTGGGATTACGGGGGTGAGTCACTGTGCCTGGACGGCATATTATTTATTTTTAAAGAGTTAAACGATTTCCTTTAATAGAAAAACATTCAACACGTTTGTTCGAAGTTTCATATGTTTAAGGTGTAAGCTAGTGGTTCTTAAGAGCATAGAAAAATTCTTCCTGAGAGCAGTTTATTAGATGCTCCTGTTGCTTCCATGCTAAAAAGCAAACCCCACAGGAAGGCCTGTTTCCCAACATTTGGAGTAGTTCTTTGTGTCTTCCAAAATTCCGGTTATAACACCTACAGGGGTATGTGGCATCTCAAAGGGAGTTTGCTGCTTGTAAGATAGCAGGGAGGGAAGGGGAATTTCCCTAGGACTTTGCCTGTGGTTTTCCTTGGCATGCCAGGTTAAAATCTGAAGAATGGAGGGTCTCAGGATCTCCATCTGGCCATGCCAGAGGGGCTGGTGGCAGCCCACTTTCTTCCCTCTTCAGAAAAATCCTGGGCTTGGCTTAAGGAGGCAGGTGTCATCTGGTCCTCAAAGGCCAGTTGTGCAGCTGATGGAGCCCCTAGGGTAGTATCCAGGTTGGAGGCTACCCCACCCCTTGTAGAAAGGCGAAAATCTCAGATCTCAATGACTTATTTTAGTGAGAATTCCCTCTTTTATTAATATTTGCTATAAAAATGAGCTCCACCCACACTTTGGTGTCTAAGAACCACCCAGGGAAGTTGCTGACAGGCAGATGCCTAAACCCAGATTTGGTGGGTCTGGGTTAAGTCCTGGAGATCTGTTTCTAACAAGCATCCCAGATGATTCTGATTCAAATAGATGGCACTTAAGTCAGATACACTGTTAGTCTGCTCATTCTAGATCAACTACTAGAATTTGGATTGCTGTCAGCTGGGGGTATCTTTTAGCATTCTCCAGAGGGGCTCTTTAATTCATAATGTTATGCATCTTGTTTTGTTGTCATCCATTGACAGTAAGTGAAAACATACAATGTGAGAACTAAGTAAAATTCACTTAACACTTAAGCATGAATGTATATATCACAACTTGTAGACAGTGTCATTCTAGTGATAAATCCCCGTTTTTCTTTATTACGTGTAGCCAAGTTGTAGTGTCTGATTTTCATAGCCCGTACCTGTGCAAGGAATATAAGTAGAGAGGGAAATCATTTCAAGCCAAATCTTAATGTAGGCAAATCATCTGTTCTGGGTCTTGTTCCGTTCAGGGACCTGGCTCCTGGCTTTTTGCTGGTTTTCCAGGATCTATGTTGTCTATTTATCCTTTTATATACTGTAGGTGAGTCTGTCCTAAAATGATCATTCTTCTTTTGAGTTTTCTAATATCAATTGCCACTTTTTACTTTAATATTCAGAGACTCAAATCTGGGACCCTGTTCTGAGTGACAGCAAATGCTTGGACATACGCATTCTCGAAGATACTACTTTTTACTTCATTGTTCTGCTCAGCTTCACTGCTCCCAGAGTCTCTGCTGTGCCCTCTTCTGGACATATAGAAGTGATGTATTCTTCATATTCTAAGAGCCTAAGCAATATTTATAGCAATCTTTAATTTCCACTTAGTATTTTGAACTTATGAAATTCCTGTAAGTGAATTTTCAGCCATGCCACGTCTGCTCCACCTTCTGAAGTCTGCTCATGGTGACCGTTTAGGTACAATAGGTACAATGTGTCTAGTGTAGATTGTCTAATCTAGATTAATAGAGATTTTTCTTCAGTTCAGAAATATAATTTAAATGTCATTAAAAACTTAATATTTGATTTTCTTGTGTTTCTTATTTAATATAAAGCCTCAATCTCTAGTAAAGGCATCCAGTCTTTGAGTTACTCTTAGCGTGCTGGCCTGTGGAAACTGAAGAACTGTAAATATGCTCTAATTCACATCAATCTGACATTTGGTATTACTGAAGTTGCTCTGTTTCTACTTTTCAAGTCCCATGTGGTTTTTTTTCATTTAGAATATAATTCCAAATACCAATTATTTTATCTGATTTCATAAATCCCAGTAATTTCTTTTGCTATTTGGCCTGTCTCTTCCTTCATCCCAGACCTTAGTTGGCTTAGTTATCTAATGACCACAGGGTGTGGTTTTACCATCACGTCCAGCTCTTGTATCTGTGCATGAGTTTGGGGGCCTGTAGGACTTGCAATTTTAATTGGTGGCAAGGGAGTATGCAGTTCATGCATGTGACTTGAATAATAAGATTTTGCTCTCCTTTTTCTCACATAGTATCTATTCAATGAAGTAACTGTCTTTCTTGCTATTGCAGCCTTCTCCAGGCCAATCTGTCACTCCTGTGGTTTCTGGTTTTGCTCTTCATTCTCCCAAGAATCACTGTAGAATTTAAGAAATTTTACTGAAGACTTGAAAATAAGGTCAAAGACCTGCAATGCAGAAAGGAAAGTCTGTGCCTGAGTTGTCCTCAGATCCCGTTGCTCCTGAAACCTTTCAGTCATGGCCTTTTCACAGGACGATCCCTGGTCATCTTTCTACCCACCTTCTCCCACTCCCACCAGTGTCTCCAAGTTACTGGCTGTCTTAGTTTGTTTCAGCTGCTATAACAAAAATACCATAAGCTAGGTGGCTTATAAACAACCTTTACTTCTAATAGTGCTGGAGGCTGGGAAGTCCAAGAGCAGGGCACTGATGAATTCAGTGTCTAGTGAGGGCCTGCTTCCTGGTTTGTTGACAGCCATCATCTTGCTGTGTCCTCCCATGAGAGAAGGGACAAGGCAACTCTCTGGGGTCCCATGTAAGAAGGATACTAATTCCACTTATGATAGTTCTGCCCTAATGACCTAACCATCTCCCAAAAGCCCCACCTCCTAATACCATCACCTTGGTAGTTAGGTTTCAACATAAGAATTTTGAGGGGACATTCAGACCATAGAATTGCGTCAGCCTCCCACTTGAACAAACAGTTCCCTTGACTCTCTCCATCCTAAAGTCCACAGCTCCATTATCATTTCTTCTTAGTATAGCCATAGGAGAATTCGAGTTAAGCTCATGATAATCTGTAGGCACAGGGCCAGAATGAGAGTAAGGCAATGATGCATGAGGCCACAAGTGTTTTGTTTTGAGACAGGGTTTCGCTCTTTCACCCAAGCTAGAGTGCAGTGGCACAATCTTGGCTCACTGCAAACTCTGCCGCATGAGGTCACAAATTTTAACAGAGCACCCAAAAATTTAACAATTAAGAGCAATAATGTGTTAATGCAATATTTTAAAAATTAAAATTAATGCCAAAATTGATAATAAAATAGCAATAGTTTAAAAACAGGCTGTTTGTTTTGCAACTCTGCATTTTTGTGCAATAAAGCATAGTTGTTGATTAGCTCCAGGTTCCTGGGCCCACAAAGCTAGGTGGGTTTATAAGGGGCGATCATGGTGTATGAACCGATTGGACAATATGGTGCTTTATATTTAGTTATATTTTTGAATTGTAGAACTTTTATTTATTTGATTCAAAATATGGGGGAGGGTACTTTGTATGTATATATAAGGGTACATATTTATCCTTTTGCTTCAGGCTCCAACGTGACATTGCTCACCAGTGTTCTATCCACAATGAGAGGAGATTTTTATATTACCATCAGAGCAGGATTCTGGGCCCTGCTATGCACAATTAAAATCTATTAGTGGCCCCTCCACCTGAAAAAGAGAAGTCTTCCCCCAACATGGAGTCTGCCCCCTTTATAGTAATATAAATTACATGCTGCTTTTTAAAAAATGTGGTGAAAAACACATACTATTTACCATCTTAATCATTTCTAAGTGTAATGCGTAATGTTAAGTACATTGGTTGCATAATAATGTGAATCTCCAGAATGCTTTTCATCTTATAAAACTGAAACTGCCCACCAAACAACTCCCCATTCTCTCATCCCCACAACCACAGGCAATACCATTCTACTTTCTATCTCTACGAATTTGACTACTTTAGGTGGCTCACATAAGTGGAGTCATACAGTGTTTACCCTTTTGTGACTGGCTTATTTAACTTAGCATAATGGCTTCAAGGTTCACCCATATTGTAGCAAGTATCAGAATTTCTTTCCTTTTTAAGGTTGAATAATATTCCATTGTATATGCCATATTTTGTTCATTCCTCCATCAATGGAGATTCGGGTGGTTTACACCTTTTGGCTATTGTGAATAGTGCTACTAGGAACACAGGTGTACAAATATCTCTTCACTGGCAGCTTTTGAAGATCACAGAATCATATCTCACAAAATCCATTCCACCAACGATTATTTGTGAATTGGGTTTCTGCTCTGCACTCTTTACGGTAAGAGGAGGAATTTTCTGCAAGCCCCTGGCTCTTTGGTGGCAAAAGCCATTCCTAGATTGAGGTGCAGAAGTCATTAGAATCTTTAACACTCCACCTGACTTGCAACTGTGGTTACTGTTTAATCTTTTCTTGCCCACTTCCATGAAGGCTACACTTTCCTATACAATATCATATTTAATCTTTCTTGATAACAAATCCATGACACAGATGTTATAATTCCCTTTTTATAGTCGAAGAACCTGAGTCTCAGGGAAGGTAAGTGACTTACCTAGTTAATAACCCATTTGAGACCTGACATATAAGGATCTAGTAAGTACAAGTAAGCTAGCACTGTCCACATAGACTGAGTTTTGCTAAATCTATAAATCTTTCTGTTTGAGCAAAATAAATGTAAGAAGTTTTCAGAATTCATAACTCTACTTAGCAATTTCCAAAAGGGACAGTTTCCAACTTGTTTTGTATAGAAAGAGATGCTACAGTCTTCCTTAGGAACTCAATCTAGTGACTGATGACTAACGTACCCCTGGGAGGAAAAATCATCTTAATACAGATTAGTTTAATAAGACAATAAGACAACCTGATAAAATTAAAACTAGGGTATGGAGGTTAAAGTTTGACATATGGCTCCTGCACTGACAGACATTTTACTTTCATGCTATTCTGATGATCCTTGCCTGATGACCGCAGAGGGTGTGTGTGTGTCTGTCTGTCTGTCAGTGCTATCCAACAGAGTTTTCTGCAATGATGGAAATACTTTTTGATTGTCCAGTGAAGTAGCCACTAGCCATGTGGCAATTGAGCACTTGAGTGGTGACTAGTATAAAGGGAAAATCAAATTTTTAATTTTATTTAATTTATATTTAAACAGCCACTTGTAGTTATAACAACAGAATATCGGACAACGTGGGGGCTATAGAATGGGTGTAACAATGTTGTGTTTCAGTTCTTCTGCCAGTTCTTTGGATTTGTTTTCTTGAACAGAGTCCAAGATGGAATATTTTACTGTGAATTCCGGGTTGGAATAGGTAGGATTACAGTGAAACTCTAGCATTTAGTCACATGGATAAAGCTGAATGAGGACAAAGCATTTCAAAGAAGGATCATATGTCTACAAAGAAAGATAATCTGGCCCAACAAACCAGGTAAATTGTGTGTTTTGGAACAACACTCTAGTGTATTTTATTGCTAACACACATTTAGTGAATGGATTGATTTTCCTGTTAGAATGTAGTGGGAACATAATCTGAATGCCTTTGACTCTGAAGCCTACTGCAGCTAACAAGAACAACATCATTTGTATTTCGTTGGCCCAGACAGATTATGATGAATGACTGGATGAACACATTTAAGTTGAATTTATGTAGCACAGTGCTTCCCGTTATTTTTTCTTGTCGAGGAACTATTTTATGTTCTATTAAATTACACAAATATAGTTTTATTTTTATAACATTACTTCCTTCTATCTCTGAACACCTGCATCTTCTCTCACAATGTCATCCTCTCTTTGTATTGCAATTTGGCTTCTGTAACTACTGTTCCTTTTTTTTTTTTTTTTCGAGACAAGATCTTGCTCTGTGGCCCAGGCTGGAGTGTAGTGGTGAAATCTTGACTTACTGCAGCCTCAACCTCCCAAGCTCAAGTGATCCTCCCACCTCAGCCTTCAGGTTGCTGGGATGACAGATGCACACCACCATGCCCAGCTAATTTCTTGTATTTTTAGTAGAGACAGGATTTTGCTATGTTGCCCAGGCTGGTCTCGAACTCCTGGGCTCAAGCAACTCTTCTGTCTCAGCCCCCTAAAGTGTTGGGATTGCTGGTGGGAGCCACTATACCCAGCTTGTTTCTTTTATTCTCAGAATATTCTTAATATTCTCAAGAATATTCTTGGCCTCCCTTCTCTGCCATTTATAATGTTTCCTCCTTTGGTTTCTTTATTTTCCTTCATTCACACTCTGATAGCACCATTCAGTTTGACTCAATTGTAGTCGAATTCAACTCACAGGCTTGTTAACCCTAGTTTGGTGAACATAACAATTCTTTTGGATGCTGGTTGGAAATGCAGCTCCTCAATGCCTAACACCAACATTTAAGCAGTCGAAAGAAGAGGAGCAGCCCATGGTGAGGGCGATTGGAAAGGTCGGAGACCTGAGGGGAGATACGATGAAAGTTATCAGTGGTGCCTAATGAAGAAGAGCTGTTCTGTGAGACAAGGACTGAGAATGCTCCTCATGAGGACATCATCGATGACCTTGGTGAGAACAGTCAGCAGAAGGTTGAGAAATTGGGAGGTGCTGAAGCTGCCACCACAAGTACAGACCATGCTTCTGAGAGAGTTGGATGATGAGAGAAGGAGAAAGTGAAAAAGGGCTCTGGGTAGAGAGGCTTTTGTTTAGGATGGGAGAAGCCGGAGTGAGGTTGGGGCCTCCCTGGCTCTGTGACATGTTGGTCCATCTTTGTAAACTTGGTCCAAAGCCACAGTCCAAGGTTCCTTTCACTATTTCCCTAAATTTCCAAGGCTTGCTCCCTCATGCTTCTCTTTGTGTCCACTACCACATCTGTACCTGTGGTCTCAGATCCATCTTGTGGAACCACAGTGCAAATCTCAGCCTTCTCACCAGTTTCTACAGAAACACACTCATGTTAATAGTAATCTATTGAATTAACAATTTCACAAGGAACGTGAAGGTAGTTTGGAGGTGCTCCTGGAGAGGGGTTATACGCCCAACCACGCTGCCCTCTGCCATCCTGCCAGCTCTTCCTCCACTTTTCCCAACTTCCTCCTCCTTTAGAGCAAGGAATTGCTTTTCTTGTCTAGAACTGAGTGATCAACCCACAGTCAAGGTCTCATCTTCAACCTCAATGGGCTTATCCATGAATTTTTCTAAGAAATTGCCAAAACGAATCTTAATGCCATTTACTAAGAGAATCGATTGTCCTGTAGTCATTTTAGCATTCTGGGGGTGGCGGTGGGGCAAAAAGTTTACGTAGATACAGAAATTGATGCATGCGGTAAATGCGGGGAAGACACCTGGAGGGGAGAGGCGGGCAGCTGTTTTATTTCTTGTGATTGGTGGGACAGGAAGTAGAATGAGTGAAAATGAAGATAAACCTGTATGGGGGCAGGATGTGTATGGGGGTGGGATGGGAGAGTGAAGATTTGAGGGTTTGTGTGCTCAGTAGTCTCTGTGGGGGCAAGATCACCTGCTGACAGGGGATGGACAGAACTGAAGGTGTGAGATTCTCACTATAAGGGAGGAGTAGGGAAGGAGAAGGGATGAGGAGAGAGATGCTGTTTTTAGATAAGGACAAGTATTAACAAGGTGAATTGAGTATTCTGAAATTGGAAAGTATACCTTTGTGAAGATACCCGTTCCCATAGTTGTACTTCTCTCTAGAATCCTTAATTCACAAAGATATAGAAGCAGATGAGAGGGATTTCAGGATTAATCTAGGGTTAGAGCTTGCAGAGCAGGACCGTGTGTTTTAGTGCTTTATTCTGAAGTCCTGGTGAAAAAGGGAAGATTGAGTAGGAAGAAGCCTGCCCATTAGCACTGGGTTGACATTCAGCTCCCCTCTGGACCATGTTACCTTGGTGATAATGAAAGTGGAAGGAGGGATGCTTTTCTACCAATTTTATCTAAGCATCTTGGGCAATTTTAAACATATGATACCACCTCCATTTTTTCCTGCTGTGATTCGTTTCTTTTACTTAGGCTCTATTGGTGGAAAATGGTTGATCTTTGATGACGTTGTTATCTCCTGAACATTATTTTATTTTATTATTATTATTATTATTATTATTTTGAGACGGAGTCTCGCTCTGTGGCCCAGGCTGGAGTGCAGTGGCCGGATCTCAGCTCACTGCAAGCTCTGCCTCCCGGGTTTACACCATTCTCCTACCTCAGCCTCCTGAGTAGCTGGGACTACAGGCGCCCGCCACCGCGCCCGGCTAGTTTTTTGTATTTTTTAGTACAGACGGGGTTTCCCCGTGTTAGCCAGGATGGTCTCGATCTCCTGACCTCGTGATCCGCCCGTCTCAGCCTCCCAAAGTGCTGGGATTACAGGCTTGAGCCACCGCGCCCGGCCTCTCCTGAACATTATTATCCCTCCCGCTCTGGTTTACAGGGTTTTCCTGACTCTTCTCTTCTACATTACAGCTCAGGACTGCCACCCAGTGGTCTGTTAACATAGAGTTCTGGAAATGCTGATTTTTCTTCAATACAGCCACAGAATAAGACAGTAAGGAAATATTTGCTTCCTTGTTGGGGAAAGTAAAATGCAGAACTTCCTATTTACCAGCCAAACAAAAGAAGAATGCATTCTCTCAGGACCTCAGGGACTGTCAGAAAATAAGAAAAGCTTTTTTGACCTTAGTAACCTTTGGCATGGTTCTCTGAGAGCTAGTGTGTTTAGCCAGGGATTTATGCTAAACAGGGAATGGAATGAAAGCAGGATCAGGATTTTGAAGAAAAAGACCTCTCAAACTGGGGAGAGTTAGGCAAAGAGATTCTGAATGTAGTCATTTGGGGAAGATGTAGACCCTTGGATAAAGCATACCTTTTTTGCTTTCCTATTTTACTTTCTTCCTCACCCTTTAACACACGCAAGATGGGTCCCTGTGTATAAGGAGTTGTCACATTGCAGTTGTTTGAGTTACTTTATTTGGAATTTCTGGATGTGAGAAGCTATGAAAGCCAAGTTAAGGTTCAGTCATTCTAATTCTCTTATAAAAAGATTATCCTCTATGAAACAGTGATGTACATTTCAATTTCATTTTTGTAAAAATTTTAAAGTCTTACATTTTTATTATCAAAAGATAACTTATAGGCATAAGCTCTGGTATAATTTTTAATTTTTTGAATTGTAGATTATCTTTTTCTTTTTTATCATAGACACTCTGAAAGCTAATTGGGATGACAGAGAAGAAAAAGAGAAAAGAATCTAGAATAAGAGGCCCAGTGGCCTCACTAGAAGGAGAAGAAGATAAGACTTGCTCTAGAGGAGGAAAATGGCAGCTTTCTTGCCCACTAAGGGGAGCCACAGAGACCCTTGAGTGCAATGTAGAGTATCCTTCCTTAGCCCTTATACTGGTTCTTCAAAGTTATGACTGTTCCTATGAATGTTATTTACAGCCTGGGACTTCATTAAGCCAGAATATTTCCCTGAACACTACTAGAGATGTGCTCTCTAATAGTAGAAAGGTCTTGCTGATACCAAGGGAGGAAAAGTAGGTGAATATCTGTGCATGGCTCTGGAGGCATACTTAGGGCGGTATGGGTGGAGTGCCAGGCTCTGTTAAGGATTACCAGTGGGTCAGTCACAAGCATATGGAGTGATGGCTCCTGAACAAGGACTGGACAGAAAAGTGGGCAGGAGGGAATGCCAGAAATTGGAGACAGAGATAAGATACTAAAAACAAACTTTTCCACTTTCTAATTTTGTCTAAGATTAGAAGATTCTAAAAACAAATTTTTCCACTTTCTAATTTTGTCTAAGTCCAGCCCTGCTTGTATCCAATAGAAGAGAAAAGATTTAAACTAGAGATTATTTTCAACAAGCATGAATTGAGGACCTACTTTATATAATTGGTGTATTGAGCAGTCTTGCTTCACTGGACAATGAAAGTAGGAAGACATTTTATTTTTTCCTGTCGTTGCTTTTACCTGGGCTCTGCAAAATATCCCTTTCCTGCCACTTAATGAAATCTTGGGGAGATTTAATAATGTCAGAATCAGTTTGGTTATTAAACATCATTTTGTTTAAAACTCCAATCATATCTTATTGAAATTTCAAATATTACCTTACTTCACTCCTGCCCCGGGTACTAGGTCACAAAGAAAGTCTTTAAAGTCAAAATGTTTAAGAATCTAAGTTACATGAACCATATTATCTGGCTATATTATAATAATCATATAAGAAATATGAGACTTAAAAAGAATCTAAATCCTATACTGTTATAGGTAAAAACAAAACAAAAAAATAAACAAACAAAAAAATTGTGAGGCGTTTACATTAACAGTGAAGAAGGGAAACATTGATATTTTCTTTTCATAAAAACACACTACTTTTTAGCCTCTGAGATAGAAACAAGCTAATAAATAGGGAGTTTTTGACTTTTAACTTTGTATTTGATATACTAAACTAGCAGCCCAGAAGTTCAAACTCCATGTGCTTCATTTTTATTCTGATATAATAATTTAAATAGAGAAAATTCTGATTTAAAGTATCTTAAATGCTCATTTTTCCCCTCAAATAAATATCTCATATAACATGGTGATCAGAATAAGGTGAAATGCAATATGTCGCTGTTTGTAGCAGCACAGTTTCTATTTAATGGCTGATGATTTAAAATTTTATTTTAAAATTTATATATATCTATATTAAAATAAGATTTTATATTTTTATTTTATTTTAAAATCATCTTCTAAGATTGAAAACAACAATTTGCTTTGAAATGACAGTGCAAGAAATGTGCATCAGTGCCTCCATGTGAACTTGTTGACACTGAATGTTGAGTTTTATTCTGCAACCTGCAAGGTAATTTGTACATCATCCAAAGCTAAGGCGAAAATCAGGCCTGGAGTTAGAAGAACTCACTGGATGTCAATCTGGTTTCTGATGGATAACAGAGGCTGAGGACATATAATAGTCCGAGGGTTATTAATGCTATTCAGCTGGATATGTTTCATTGAAAGCAACTTGTTTTAAAAGGTCTGTGAGCTTGGAGTTGTATTTATATTGCATCAGATCCACAAAGGTGTGCAGTTTCTGGCTGGCACTGATCTATTGACATGTCCTTGGCATAACACACTTGAAAAGTTACCACAACAGGCTGCTTTTTTCTTCACGTTGGTTTTCAGAAACTTATAAATAGTTGACCAAATCTTCTAAATTAGAAGTAGCTGAATATGGCCAGGTACGGTGGCTCACGCCTGTAATCCCAGCACTTTGGGAGGCTGAGGCAGATCATGAGGTCAGGAGATCGAGACCATCCTGGCTAACATGATGAAACCCCGTCTCTACTAAAAATACAAAAAATTAGCCGGGTGTGTTGGCGGGCGCCTGTAGTCCCAGCTACTCAGGAGGCTGAGGCAGGAGAATGGCGTGAACCCGGGAGGCGGAGCTTGCAGTGAGCCGAGATTGCGCCACTGCACTCCAGCCTGGGCAACAGTGCATAACTCCCTCAAAAAAAAGAAGTAACTGGATACTAGCAATGATTCAAAACTTCTACAGGGAAGTTCAACTGAGTATACTTGGAATGTTGTTGTGACACAGCCTGAATACAGGCACTAAAGTTCTACATATGAGGCCTAGTATTAAGCTCAGATTTGTAGGGAAAGTGTGATTCGTGGCACGGAAGTTGGAATAGACCTGATACTGTTGTAGGTCTTGCTGGGGACATCCGCAAGGCATGGCCTGATTAGAACTCAAATCCGTAAGCTGCCATTTACTTGCTATGCCTCATTTTCTGACCCAGTTGCCGCTGCTTCATCTCATGAATTTGTTGGTGCTAAAGCTGTTGGGTTGGTTGTAACCACCCTGTAGCTTGAGTTGAGAACCAGGGAATGTTGCTGCTCATGACCTGAATACACGAAGGTAGACTTGTAAAATAATCTTGGATATAAGTTAGGATTTCATCTGTTATGCCAGTAGATAAAATCCTCACCAGAAAGTCAGATCTGAAGTTCCTTATTCTGATTGTATTTGATATCTTCAAAATCAATGTTTAAGGTTTTCCTAGTTTTGTATTGTCATTATTATTATTATTATATGGAAGGAAACGTCCATGATCTCCACAAAACGGCAAGTTCATTTGCTGAGATGGATCAATGATTCATGTTTTAAGACATTGCCTTTCTGCATTTTGCACAATATTATCTTGCTAATTACTGCCTTCACTCATAGATGCATTTAAAAAGCTCTTTCAAAGGGTGCAGTATTTGAAACAGGATAAAACACCCAGACTCATTTTGTTGCATCATAGCCTTCAGAAGGGAAGTAGGATTAATGGAATCCTTATTTTGAGTTAATTTGGTAGCAGAGTATTTTCCAATAGTGCTACTATTAGTCCTCATTAGTAAGAGTTCCATCATGACAGGGAAAGAGCTGATGATCTCATCCATCACGGCTTCTCCTGCAGTAAACATGATAAAAGATAACTTCTATTTTATTTTTGTAAATGCTCTGTTCCTTCTTCATTTGGGAGATGTCTTGAGTTGCACTGATACAATCTAGCCTGCCATTTTAAAAACAAAGATTGTGTTTAACTGAACCCATGTCCCCCATTCCCCCATGTCCATTGCTTTTTTTTTTCTTTTTTTTTCTTTTTTTGTAGAAAGCCTGTATAAGCTCAGGCCTCTTTCTTCAGGCTTACTCATCTGAATATGGTTTTTGACTCAACAAAGTGTATTAGCAGCCTGATCCTCCATGAACACAATTTTGCTTCAGCATATCCCAGAACAATTTTTCTTTTTGGCATCCCAAACTGTAGGTGTAAAATCTAGTTTGTGTTTAGTTTTAGGTTTTGTTTTTTTTTGTTTTTGTTTTTGTTTTTGGCTTAGGTTTCAATATGAATGGAGGTTGAAGTATGGCTGGATCAACTACTGTATAAAAGCCACGGGAAGTGGAAGATTCATCTTTCTCTTTCTTGTCTGTCCATTAAGATACTTAAACCACTCTTGGGAATTTATGGCCAGGAAGTCTATTCAGCAGACTTCCTGATTGGCAGAGGAAACACATTTCCATAAAAGAAGAGTTTCTGGAGGAAGCTAGCAGCTCCATTAGTTCTGCTGGGAGACAGTGCACTTGAAAGGTGTTTTTTTGTTGTTGTTTGTTTGAGACAGTTTTGCTCTTGTTGCCCAGGCTACAGTGCAGTGGCACAATCTCAGCTCACTGCAACCTCCACCTCCTTGGTTCAAGCGATTCTCCTGCCTCAGTCTCCTGAGTAGCTGGGATTATGTGCTCCATGCCTAGTGTGGCTGACGCTGAAGCTGAGCTCTGGATTTGGTGCGGTTCAGTTCATACATCTCTGATGTTGACATCAGAAGCGGAAACCCCGGAGAATATCGTATAGTAGAAACACAAAAGATTTATAGTGATAACTAATACCAAGCCATTCGGAGCCTGATATATGAAGTTTCCTTCCCTGTTCAGGCTTTGAGTTCTGCTCTCTGGTATTCTGGCCTCTATTTCTGTTAGCTGGGAAGGATTTTAATGTAACGTTAAGGAAACTCTTTTCTCAGGTGTGTGACACTGAGCCTATAAACTCTTTGCTCAGCTTAGTAATAAAATCTTGTGAAAAAGGTGTCACGCTATCCAAACGGGTAAACTCTGTAATAGGAGAGTCTCTGACGCCTGAAATATTATAGTTTGCTTTGATTCCCTCAGACTGGTTTGGTTTGATGTTTTCTGCCACTGGCGTGTACCCGCCTGCACCTGGGGCTGCGGGGTCCCTGCGGGCTGCAGGCTCCGGGTTGCCGCGGATTCCCGTCTGCTTTCCCTCCGTCCTCGCGGGGGAGGCCAGGGCGCCTCGAGGCCTGATCACATCCAACAGCTCCAGCAGGCTGAGGGCGAGCCCAAACTGGGGCTGAGACAGTATATCCGAACGAAGACGCACCTGAGACGGTCTGTACCCGTGGTGTCGCTGCCCGAAAGTGAGAGAAGGCTGCTGGAATCCAGGCCTGGGTGCTGCATGGTGGCGCCCCTCCCCGTGACCACCGCTGCGTTCTCTCGGGGTGAGAAAGATGTCCCCACCATGTCCCTGCCCCTGGGTTTCTGGCCTGAGAAGCTCCAGCGTCCGCTACCTCCCTGGGAGGGAGTGGGGTGGGGCTGGGGGTGGTGGGGAGCAGGACATGTTCTGGATTCTCAGGTGGCCCCCTGCACCTTCCATTAACTTTTAGTATGGGACATGGAGATACTAAACGGTGTCTCAGAGAATCTCCTGGGTTTAGACACAGACTTCCCAAGCCCTGTTGTTTAGTAGCAATCTAATTTCCCTTTTGTAATGAGGATCTATGGCTGCAGCAATTGAGAAATGCTCTTCTTTGTTTCAGTGGCAGGAGAAGCCCCAAAAGGCCAGGTGTTTGCTTCAGCTGCCATTTCAAGAGCCCCATTGTTGTTGGGCTCAGAGTTGTGGGGACAGGAAGCAAAAGTCCTGCAATTGAGTTGTTAGCTATGAAAGAATAAGGGGAATCCCCTCACGGCCATTCCTTGATCCTGGGCTGGTAGAAGAAACAGTACCATGCATCAGTCCCTCTCTCCCTCTGGCATTCTGTAAGATAGAATCTATCCTTTTAGGATGTTGTCCCCTAATTGGTACCATCTGTAGCTGAGTTTTTGGTAAGCCTCTTATCAGCTTGTTACCATGACCCACGTTTGGTGGTCATGGGTTACCTGGTAAGGCCGTGTATTTCAAGGGCATCAGTCTATCACTGTGCTGTTTTGTGAGTGCAGATGGTGTTGGCTAGTACATATTTTGGCAGGGAGAGCTAATCCATATTCAGAATAGTGTCTATTCCAAGGAGGACAAATCAGTTCTCTTTCTGTGATGTAAGTGGCCTGATGTAATCAATCTGTCACCAGGTGGTTGGCTGATTTTCCCTGGGGGAAGGTGCTATATTGGAGACTCCACTTTGGTCTCTGCTGTTGGAAGATCCCACATCTGGTAATGTTGGTAGCAGGCCTCAGAGAGGGGAACTCACATGACTGATCCCTGCCAATATGGCCGCTTTGCATTTGGTAAAGAGGCTGACTGAAGGAGGAATGTGATTTTTTTTTTCTTTGAGACAGAGTTTCACTCTTGCTGCCCAGACTGGAGTGCAATGACACTATCAACCTCCGCCTACTGGGCTCAAGCAATTCTCCTGCCTCAGCCTTCTGAGTAGCTGGGATTACAGGAGCGTGCCACCAAACTCGACTAATTTTTGTATTTTGAGTAGAGACAGGGTTTCGTCATGTTGGCCAGGCTGGTCTTGAACTGACCTCAGGTGATCTGCCCGCCTCAGCCTCCCAAAGTGCTGGGATTACAGGCGTGAGCCAGTGCACCCGGCCAGGAATGTGATTTTGTCTACCTGTCGAGGTTGCCCTTTGGTGAGTATGCACAGAGGACGCAGATATCCACATCATCTACATCATCCATATACCTCTTTGACTGGAGACATTCCTATTAAAGCCAAAAATAAGACAAGCATGCCTGCTATCCCCACTTCAGTCAACATTGTAAAGAGAATTTGGTTAATGTAGTGAGACCAGAAAAATAGGAAGTGTCTACTATAGACACTGGTTGCTTAAGCTCATAGGACTTGCTCAGAAGCCTTATGAAGTGCATCTCAGAACTGTCTGCATAGGGGAATAAAGGGGAAAGCACTTTTCCACTTGCCCCTATTCCCCATCTGTCAAGGATTTCCTCATCAAGCATTAACTCTCCCTGCCCTACCCCGCTTCTGGGTTCTGTGAGTGCTGCTGAGCAAATTTCCAGGGCAGGAAGAATTTCCAGGACATAGTAAGGGTGCCATCGGGTTGCACCTGGGTGGCAAAGAGGTCAGAAGTGGTGAGCAAGACGTATCCAATATCAAGTGTATAATAATTAAGAAGAGAATAAACTAATTTACATAAACATGATTATTAGAAAATCCAAAGAATATTATAAACAGAATTAATAAGAGGCCTCAACAGCATTTCCAGATTGACCAATGTACAAAAATCCATAGTGGTTTTGTATATTGATTAGAAAAGGCAATCAAAGGCTAGGTGCAGTCACTCACGCCTGTAATCCCAGCACTTTGGGAGGCTGAGGTAGGTGATCACTTGAGGCCAGTTCAAGACCTTCCCGGTCAACATGATGAAACCCCATCTCTACTAAAAAAGCAAAAAGTTATCCGGGCAGGGTGCAGGCCTTGCAGGCCTGTAATCCCAGCTACTTGGGAATCTAAGGCACGAGAATGAGCCTGAGGGGAAGGTTGCAGTGATCTGTGATTGCACCACTACATTCCAGTCTGGGCAACAGAAGGAGACTCTGTCTCCAAAACAAAGCAAGAAAAACCAAACAAAACACAAAACCTTAAAACTCCCCAAACTCCTATTCCTGAGGCAAATAGGCAAAATACTAACATATGATAAAACACAATGGAGGTTCAGGGATGTTCATTATATTATTTTCTACATTCATCTTTATGTACAACAAAACTTAAGTCCAGTTAAGGCTAATTGGTTTAATCTGAATTCTGACTTTATTTCTCTGTGAGAATTTGAGCTTCTCCCTTGTGTGCCATCTTTATTCTCTAGTCCGCTTCTGTGGTCACAAGATGGCTGCCAGTAACATCTGGGGCTTCATGCATCCTTGTTTACATACAGAGAAAGACCTCTCAGAGCTATTGTGAAAATTTTCTGAGCTTCTCAGAGTATCTTGGGTCAGGTGCACACTTCTACATCAATCCTGGTGGCTGGGGGAATTCCATGCCCTGACTAGCTTGGGCAGGACTGTGTAAATTAATCAATATGGCAAGAGGGATGGGACTACCCTCATTGGCTGAGGTTGTCAGTCCCATTAAAACCACATAGCTACTACACAGTGGTGACAAACGGAAAGAGTATTGGGAGGGTCAGGTGCGGTGGCTCACGCCTGAAATCCCAACTCTTTGGGAGGCCAAGAGGGTGGACAGTTTGAGCCCAGGAGTTCAAGACCAGCTTGGGCAACATGGTGAAACCCCACCTCTATTAAAAAATAGAAAAGTTAGCCGGGTGTGGTGGCGCACACCAGTAGTCCCAGCTACTCTGGAGGCTGAGGTGGGAGGATCGCTTGAGCCTGGGAGGCGGAGGTTGCAGTGAGCTGAGATCGCACCAGTGTGCTCCAACCTGGGTGATAGAGTGAGACCCTGTCCCCCAAAAAAAGAGTATTAGGAGACAATGAGTATGTATATAGGGGTATTTTTTTTTTTTTTTTAAACATGAATTTGAGACCATGCTATATGTATGGCTAAATTTAGAATTTTTTTGTTTAGAGCAGGATTATTTGTATCAATAATAGTTTCTAAAAACCTGGATTCAACCAAAATACTTAACTAAAAGTGAACAAAAATATGGGCTATTATGCCGGTATTAATAATGACAAATCGTAGACTTAGCTTTTTCAAAGCTTGGCAATGACTTGGCAGTGAAGTAAATAGTAAGTCATGTTGATGTGATTTTTCTGTCCAGTAACCTCAGATAATAATTTAAAGCCATCTTTAATATGTCTTCCTGATGAAAAAGTGAATGCTTTGGGCAAGAAAAACAGTATTCAGTGGTTCAGTGGGTGCTTTATTAGATGTAGTCACAACTCCATTACTCCCTTTCATGGTTTTCATGTTTTCAACATCATGAATGTTTCAGGACTTTTTTTGTATTCCGATGATGTCATTTTTTTATTTGTCCTCTTGGTTCTATAATTCCCCCCTGCATCAGAACATTAGAATCTACCTACTTTACTAGGAAGTAGTCTCAACAAGTTGAAAACATGAGTGGAAAAAAGTCAAGTGGGGAAGGAGTTAGTTTGTTAATTTCCAAGGTACTATTTTTTAAAAAGTTGTAAAATACTTACAAATGTTATCATTTTAACCCTTTTGAGTGTGAAATTTGGTAGAATTAATTATATTTACATTGTTGTGCAACCATCACTACATGGCATATCCAAAACATTTTTATTATCCCAAACTGAAACTCCCTGTTCTCCCATCCCGGTAACCACTATTGTATTTTCTTTCTCTCCCAATTTGATTCTTACAGATACTTCATTTAAGTGGGACCAAATAATATTTACTCTTTTGTCTAACTTCATTTAGTATGAAGTTTTCAAGATTTAACCATGTAAATTATTGTAATTATTGATAAGTAAGAACTTAACTTTTACCATTTTTTAATTTTCTGTACATCATAACTTTGTTTCCCATTCCTTCTGTTACTGCCTTTCTTTGTCTTTATTTTTTCTGAGCTGACTCATTTTGATTACCTTTTCATTTCATTTGTGTGCTTTCTGTAGATATTTTCTTTGTGATCACTATGGAGATTATGTGTAATATCCTAAAGTTATAATGATCTACTTTGAATTGATAATTTAACTTCAGTCATATACAAAAACTATATTCCTATACAATTTCATCCCACCTTTATGTTATTGATATTACAAATTATATCTTTATACATTGTATACCCATTAATATAGATTTATAATTAATTTTTATGCATTTGTCTTTTAAATCCTGTAGAGAATAAAAGGTGGTGTTACAAACCAAAATTACAGTAAGACTGATTTTTTTCAAACCCTTAGTCAATTTTAATTCTTTTTTTTATTTTACTTTACGTTCTGGGATGCATGTGCAGAACGTGCAGGTGGGCTACATAGGTATGCATGTGCCATGGTGGTTTGCTGCACCTATCAACCCATCATCTAGGTTTTAAGCCCCACATGCATTGGGTATTTGTCCTAATGCTCTCACTTCCCTTGCACCCCACCCCCCTACAGGCCTTGGTATGTGATGTTCCCCTTCCTTCGTCCATGTGTTCTCACTGTTCAACTCCCACTTATGGGTGGGAAAATGCCATGTTTAGTTTTCTGTTCCTGTGTTACTTTGCTGAGAATGATGGTTTCCAGCTTCATCCATGTCCCTGCAAAGGACATGAATTCATTCTTTTTTATGGCCACATAGTATTCCATGGTGTATATATGCCACATTTTCTTTATCCAGTCTATCACTGGATATCACTGGATAGATTAGGTAAAGAAATCCATTTGGGTTTGTTCTAAGACTTTGCTATTGTAAATAGTGCTGCAATAACCATACATGTGCATGTGTCTTTATAGTAGAATGATTTATAATTCTTTGGGTATATACCCAGTAATAGGATTGCTGGGTCAAATGGTATTTCTGATTCTAGATCCTTGAGGAATCACCACACTGTCTTCCACAATGGTTGAACTAATTTATACTCCCACCAACAGTGTAAAAGCGTTCCTATTTCTCCACAGCCTTGCCAGCATCTGTTGTTTCCTGAATTTTAAATGATCGTCATTCTAACTGGCGTGAGATGGTATCTCATTGTGGTTTTAATTTGCATTTCTCTAATGACCAGTGATGATGAGCTTTTTTTCATATGTTTGTTGGCTGCATAAATGCCTTCTTTTGAGAAGTGTCTATTCATATCCTCCACCCACTTTTTGATGGGGTTGTTTTTTTCTTGTTAATTTAAGTTCCTTAACATTTGTCAAATGGGTAGATAGCAAATTTTTCTCCCATTCCGTAGGTTATCTGTTCACTCTGATGATAGTTGCTTTTGCTGAGAAGAAGCTCCTTAGTTTAATTAGATCCCATTTGTCAATTTTGGCTTTTGTCACAATTGTTTTTGGTGTTTGAGTTAGGAAGTCTTTGCCCATACCTATGTCCTGAAGGGTATTGCCTAGGTTTTCTTCTAGGGTTTTTATGGTTTTGGGTTTTACACATAAATCTTTAATCCATCTTGAGTTAGTTTTTGTATAAGGTGTAAGGAAGGGGTCCAGTTTGTGTTTTCTGCATATGGCTAGCCAGTTTTCCCAGCACTATTTATTAAATAGGGACTCCTTTCCCCACTGCTTGTTTTTGTCAGGTTTGTCAAAGATCAGATGGTTGTAGATGTGAGGTGTTATTTCTGAGGTCTCTGTTCTGTTCCATTGGTCTATATATATGTTTTGATACCAGTACCATTGCTGTTTTGGCTGCTGTAGCCTTGTAGTATTGTTTGAAGTCAGGTAGCGTCATGCCTCCAGCTTTGTTCTTTTTGCTTAGGATTGTCTTGGCTATACGGGCTCTTTTTTGGTTCCATATGAAATTTAATGTAGTTTTTTCTAATTCTGCAAAGGAAGTCAATGGTAGCTTGATGCAGATAGCATTAAATCTATAAAGTACTTTGGGCTGTATGGCCATTGTCACAATATAGATTCTTCTTATCATGAACATGGAATGTTGTGTCCTCTTTTATTTCCTTGAGCAGTGGTTTGTAGTTCTCCTTGAAGAGGCCCTTCATGTCCCTTGTAAGTTATATTCTTAGGTACTTTATTCTCTTTGTAACAATTGTGAATGGGAGTTCACTCATGATTTGGCTCTCTGCTTGTCTGTTATTGGTGCATGCTTGTGATTTTTGCACATTAACTTTGTATCCTGAGACTTTGCTGAAGTTGCTTATCAGCTTAAGGATATTTGGGGCTGAGACAATGTGATTTTCTAAATATACAATCATGTCATCTGCAAACAGAGACAATTTGACTTCCTCTCTTCCTATTTGAATACCCTTTATTTCTCTCTCTTGCTGATTGCCTGGCTAGAACTTTCAATACTATGTTGAATAGGAGTGGTAAGAGAAGGCATCCTTGTCTTGTGCTGGTTTTCAAAGGGAATGCTTCAGCTTTTGCCCATTCAGTATGATATTGGCTACAGATTTATGATAAATAGCTCTTATTATTTTGAGATATGTTCCATCAATACCCAGTTTATTGAGAGTGTTAGCATGAAGGGATGTTGAATGTTATCAAAGCCATTTGCTGCATCTATTGAGATAAACATGTGGTTTTTGTCATTGGTTGTGTTTATGTGATGGGTTATGTTTATTGATTTGTGCATGTTGAACCAGCCTTGCATCCCAGGGATGAAGCTGACTTGATCATGGTGGATAAGCTTTTTGATATGCTGCTGGATTTGGTTTGCCAGTATTTTATTGAGGATTTTCACATCAATGTTCATCCAGGATACTGGCCTGTAATTTTCTTCTTTTGTTGTATGTCTTCCAGGTGTTGGTATCAGGATGATGCTGGCCTCATAAAATGAGTATGGGAGGAGTCCTTCTTTTTCTATTCTTTGGAATAGTTTCAGAAGGAATGGTACCAACTCCTCTTTGTGCCTCTGGTAGAATTCGGCTGTGAATCCGTCTGGTCCTGGGCTTTGTTTGGGAGGGTATTCATTACTGCCTCAATTTCAGAACTTGTTATTGGTCTATTCAGGGATTCAATTTCTTCCTTGTTTAGTCTTGGGAGGGTGTATGTGTCTAGGAATTTATTTCTTCTAGATTTTCTGGTTTATTTGTGTAGAGGTGTTTATAGTTAATAGTGTTCTCTGATGGTAGTTTGTATTTCTGTGGGGTCAGTGGTTATATCCCCTTTATCATTTTTTATTGTCTATTTGATTCTTTCGTTTCCCCTTTATTAGTCTATCTAGCAGTCCATCTATTTTGTTAATCTTTTCAAAAAAAAAAAAAAAACAGCTCCTGGATTCACTGATTTTTTTTAAGGGTTTTTCGTGTCTTTATCTCTCTCAGTTCTGATCTTAGTTATTTCTTGTCTTCTGCTAGCTTTTGAATTTGTTTGCTCTTGCTTCTCTAGTTCTTTTAGTTGTGATATTAAGGTGTCGATTTTAGATCTTTCCTGCTTTCTCTTGTGGGCATTTAGTGCTATGAATTTCCCTCTTAACATGGCTTTAGTTGTGTCCCAGTGATTCTGGAATGTTGTCTGTTTGTTCTCATTGGTATTAGGGAACTTTGTTATTTCTGCCTTCATTTCGTTATTTACCCAGTAGTCATTCAACAGCAGGTTGTTCAGTTTCCATGTGGTTGTGTGGTTTTGAGTGAGTTTCTTAATCCTGAGTTCTAATTTGACTGCACTGTGGTCTGAGAGGCTGTTAGGATATCCATTCTTTTGCATTTGCTGAGGAGTGTTTTACTTACAATTATGTCATCAATTTTAGAATAAGTGCCATGTGGTACTGAGAAGAATGTATACTTTGTTGATTTGGGGTGGAGAGTTCTGTAGATGTCTATTAGGTCTACTTGGTCCAGAGCTGGGTTCAAGTCCTGAATATCCTTGTTAATTTTCTGTCTCATCGAGCTTTCTAATATTGACAGTGGAGTGTTAAAGTTTCCCACCATTATTGTGTGGGAGTCTAAGTCTCTTTATAGGTCTCTAAGAACTTGGTTTATGAATCTGGGAGCTTCTATAGTGGGTGCATATATATTTAGGATAGTTAGCCCTTCTTGTTGCATTGATCCCTTTACCGTTGTGTAATGCCCTTCACTGTCTTTTTTCATCTTTGTTGGTTTAAAGTCTGTTTTATCAGAGACTAGGATTGCAACCCCTGTGGATTTTTTGTTTTCCATTTGCTTGGTAAATATTCCTCCATCCCTTGATTTTGAGCCTATGTGTGTCTTTGCATGTGAGATTGGTCTCCTGAATACAGCACACCAACAGGTCTTGACTCCTTACCCAATTGCCAGTCTGTGTCTTTTAATTGGGGCATTTAGCCCATTTACATTTAAGGTTAATATTGTTATGTGTAAATTTGATCCTGTCATTATGATGCTAGCTGGTTATTTTGCACATTAGTTAATGCAGTTTCTTTATAGTGTCATTGGTCTTTCTATTTTGATGTGTTTTTGCAGTGGCTAGTATCGGTTTTTCCTTTCCATATTTAGTGCTTCCTTCAGGAGCTCTTGTAAGGCAGGCCTGGTGGTGACAAAATCCGTCAGCATTTGCTTGTCTGGAAAGGATTTTATTTCTCATTCACTTATGAAACTTAGTTTGACTGGATATGAAATTCTGGGTTGAAAATCCTTTCAGAATGTTGAATATTGGCCCCTACCCTCTTCTGGTTTGTAGGATTTCTACAGAGAGATCAGCTGTTAGTCTGATGGGCTTCGTTTGTAGGTTACTTGACCTTTCTCTCTGGCTGCCCTTAACATTTTTTCTTTGGTTTCAACCTTAGAGAATCTGCAATTATGTGTCTTGGGGTTGCTCTTCTTGAGGAGTATCTTAGTGGTGTTCTCTGTATTTCCTGAATTTGATTGTTGACCTTTCTTGCTAGGTTGGGGAAGTTCTCCTGGATAATATCCTGAAATGTGTTTTCCAACTTGGTTCCATTCTCCCCGTCACTTTCAGGTACAACAGTCAACCATAGATTTGGTCCTTTTCACATAGTCCTATATTTCTTGGAGGGTTTGTTTGTTCCTTTTCATTCCTTTTTTTTTTTCTAATCTTGTCTTTATGCCTTATTTTAGTAAGGTGATTTTCAATCTCTGACATCCTTTCTTCTGCTTGATGGATTTGGTTACTGATACTTCTGAATGCTTCACAAAGTTCTCATGCTGTGTTTTTCAGCTTCATCAGGTCATTTATGTCCTTCTCTAAACTGGTTATTCTAGCTAGCAGTTCCTGTAAGCTTTTATCAAGGTTCTTAACTGCCTTGCATTGGGTTAGAACATACTCCTTTAAGTCAGAGGAGTTTATTACTCACCTTCTGAAGCCTACTTCTGTCAATTCATCAATCTCATTCTCTTTCCAGTTTTGTGTCCTTGCTGGAGAGGAGTTGTAATCATTTGGAGAAGAGGCATTCTGGTTTTTAGAATTTTCAGCATTTTTGTGCTGGTTTTTCCTCATCTTCATGGATGTATCTACTTTTGATCTTTGGGGATGATGGCCTTTGGATTGGGTTTCTGTGTGGGGGTCTTTTTTGTTGATGTTGATGTTGTTGCTTTCTGTGTGTTAGTTTTTCTTCTAATGGGACCCTCTTCTGCAGGTCTGCTGCAGTTTGCTGGAGTTCCACTCCAGACCCTGTTTGCCTGGGTATCACCAGTGAAGGCTGCAGAACAGCAAAGATTGCTGCCTGCTCCTTCCTCTGGAAGCTTTGTCCCAGAGGGGCACGGGCTGATGCCAGCCAGAGCTCTCCTGCATGAGGTGTCTCTCGATCCCTGTTGGGATGTCTTTCTCAGTCAGAAGGCACAGGGGTCAGGGACCCACCTGAGGAGGCAGGCTGTCCCTTTGCAGAGCTGGTGCACTGTGCTGGGAGAATCCCCCTTGTCAGGATCAGCTGCTCTCTTCAGAGCTGGCAGGCAGGAAAGACTAAATTTATTGAAGTTGTCCCACAGCTGTCCCTCCCCCAGGTGCTCTGTCCTATGGAGATGAGAATTTTATCTGTAATCCCCTGACTGGGGCTGCTGCTTTTCCTTCAGAGATGCCCTGCCCAGTGAGGAGAAATCTAGGGAAATGGTCTGGCCACATCCACTTTGCTGCACTGTGGTGAATTCTGCCCAGTCCATACCTCCTAGCCTCCTTAGCACTGTCAGGGGAAAATGGCCTACTAAAGCCTCATAATGGCAGATACTCCTGCCCCCACCAAGCTTGATTGTCCCAGGTCAACTTCAGACTGCTGTGCTGGCAGTGGGAATTTCAAGTCAGTGGTTCTTAGCTTTCTGGGCTCCTTTGGAGTGGGACCTGCTGAGCCAGACCACTTGGCTCCCTGGCTTCAGCCCCCTTTCCAGGGGAGTGAATGGTTCTGTCTTGCTGGGGTCCCTGGCACCACTGGGGTATGAGAAAAACTCTTGCAGCTAGCATGGTGTCTGTCCAAACAGTCACCCAATTTTGGGCTTGAAACCCAGTGCCCTGGTGGTGTAGGCACATGAGGGAACCTCCTGACCTGTGAATTGCAAAAACCATAGGAAAAGTGCAGTACCCAGTCTTGGTAGCACAGTCCCTCACAGCTTCCCTTGGCTGAGGGAGGGCGGTTCCCTGGCTTCTTGCACTTTCCGGGTGAAGTGACACTTCACCTTGCTTCTGCTTGCTCTCCATGGGTTGCGCCCACTACCTAACCAGTCCCAGTGAGATGAACTGGGTACCTCAGTTGGAAATGCACCCACCTTCTGCATTGGTCTCACTGGGAGCTGCAGACTGGAGTTGTTTCTATTTGGCTATCTTGGCCCTTCTCTAAACATATCTTTTTAAATATGCCATCCAATGTGTTGCCAAAAAATGATTGATTAAGACATGGAATCAAAAATGTACACATTTCTAGGCTTCCAGGGGGCCCTGACATCTTAGCTGTGGATCTCCCAATACCTGCAGGTCACAAGGCCACAGAAGCTGCATCTCTAGGAGCAGAGGACACAGAGCAGTGAAGAGGAGACCTGGAGCTCTGGCTGCAGTGAGAGACTCAGTTTGCAAAATTTTTATTGCCGCTTTTGTAATTTTGTTGCTTTTCTCTTATTGTCTTTCATATATCATGTTATATGTACATACATATATATATACACACACCTCTCTCGTGTGTGTGTATATTTATATATATGTGTGTATATATATGTATGTCTTTTTTACGCTAGTACCACACTATCTTGCTATGTTGCCCAGCTGATCTCAAGCAATCTTCTTGTCTCAGCTTCCTGAGTAGCTGGGATTACAAGTGCCTCCTATCACCTGGCTGATTTTTTTTTTTTTTATATCAGTCCACATATTTATTTTTGCTGAAGATCTTCATACCTTCCATGGATATGAGTTACTGTAAGTGTCCTTGCATTTCTACCTGAAGGACTCCCACTAACATTTTTTATAAGGTAGGTCTAGTGGTAATGAACTTCCTGGGTTTCTGTTTATCTGTGAATGTCTTAACTTTTCCCTTGTTTTGAAGGACTGTTTTGCCAAATGCAGAATTCTCAGCTGATAGTTTTTTCTTTGAGCACTTTATCTCACTGCATTTTGTCCTCCAAAGTATCTGCTGAAATATTGGTTGATAGTATTTTTGAAGATTGCTTGTATGTGATGAGTTGCTTCTCTCTTCTCCCAATTCTGTCTTTGGCTTTCAGCAATTTGATTATAATGTGTTTTGGAGTGGACCACTTTGGAAGTTGAGTTTCTTGGATTTGTACATTCATGTATTTCGTTGTATTTGGGATTTTTTAGTCATTATTTCTGCATATAATCTCGCTATCTCTATCTCTCTTCTTGGATTCTCATAATGCAAATATTAATCTGCTTCATAAGTTCCTTCATCTCTGTTCACTTTTCTTTATTTTAGATTTAAAAATTTTGAATGTACTATCTTCAAGTTCACTGATTTTTTTTCTTCTGCCTATTAACATCTGCTTTCATTTCTCTTGAATAAATACCTAGGAGTGAAATTGCTGGGTTATGGTTTCAGCATATGTTTAATTTTATAAGAAACTGCCAGACCTTTTTAGAAAGTGGCTATATATTTTACACTCCTATCCATAATGCATCAGAGTTGCTGTTGATCTATATTTTTGCTAGCATTTGGTGTTAAAGTCTTCAATTTTAACCATTCTGATGGGTGTGTAATAGTACCTTATTGTAGTTTAAGTTTGTGGTTTTGGGGGCTCTGATCATTAATCTCTGATGGCTAATGATATTGAATACTTTTTGATGTGTTTATTTGCCATTAGTAGATCTTCATTTGTAAAATATCTGTTCAAATATATTGCCCCTTATTTAAGTGAGTAGTTTGAACCTTTTAAAGAAATTGAGTTGTAGTAGTTCCTTATGTATTCCAAGTATTAATCCTATGTCACACTTTAGTTTTGAGAATATTTTCTCCTGGTTTGGAGTTTGTCTATTATTTTTTTAATGGTGTATTTTGATTAGGAGCAACTTTTAATTTGGATAAAGTCTAATTTATCAATTTTTTATGGTTATGGACTTCTTTGTCCTTTCCAAGAAACTTTTGCCTACTCCCAAGCCACAAATACATTCTTCCAGAAGTTTCATAGTTTTATTCTTTGTTTAGACCTGTGATCCATTTTGAGTTAACTTTTGTGCAGGTGTAGGGTAAAGGTCAAGGTTCATTTTTTTTTTCAATTTGGATTTTCAGTTGTTTCAGTGCCATTTGATGAAAAGACTTCTTTTTGCGTAAGATTGCTCTGATACTTTTTGTTGAAAATTAGTTGACCATATAAATATGGATCTACTTCTAAGCTCTGTTCTATTTATCTACTTGTCTGTTTTTTATGCTGGTACCACACTGTCTTGATCTTAGAGATAGATAGTACCAGCCCTTCAAGTTTGTTCTACTTTTACAAGACATATTTGGCTATTTTGGGTCCTTTTCATTTATTTGTAAATTTTAGAATCAGCTTGTCAATTTCTTTGAAAGGGCCTTTCAGGATTATGATTTGAGTTACCATTGAATCTACACGTAAATTTGAGGAGAGCTGACATCTTAACAACATTGAGTCTTCCATCTGTGAACAGATATATTTCTCCATTTACTTCAGTTTTCTTCATTGTCCTTCAGCAATGTTTTACAGTTTTAATGTAGTGGTCTTGCACATCCTTTGTTAAATTAATTAATTAATTGATTAATTAATTTATTTATTGAGACGGAGTCTCGCTCTGTGGCCTGGGCTGGAGTGCAATGGCCGGATCTCAGCCCACTGCAAGCTCCGCCTTCCGGGTTGACGCCATTCTCCTACCTCAGCCTCTGGAGTAGCTGGGACTACAGGCGCCCGCCACCTCGCCTGGCTAGTTTTTTGTATTTTTTAGTAGAGACGGAGTTTCACCATGTTAGCCAGGATGGTCTCGATCTGCTGACCTCGTGATCCGCCTGCCTCGGCCTCCCAAAGTGCTGGGATTACAGGCTTGAGCCACCGCGCCTGGCCTGTTAAATTTATAAACATCTATTTTTTTAAAATTGAAAACAAAATTTATTTCAAATCATTTGCTGCCAGTATATAAAAACATAATTGCTTTTTATACTGACCTTGCATCTTGCAGCTTTGCTAAACTCATTTATTCTAATAGTTGTTTTGCTGATTACTTGGAATTTTCTACAATGTTGATTAGAAGTATTGAGAATAGACATCTTTGCTTTTTCTTTTTATCTTAGGGGAAAACATTTACTATTCCACCATTTCATATGATGTTAAATATAAGTATTTTGTATTATATGATAAATATAAATATATTTTGTATTATATTTTGTATGTATGAAAGGAACTTGAGAAAGTTTCTTTCAATTTTAAACTTGCTGAGATTTTTATAAAAATTCACGATAAAATAATATTGAGTTTTGTCAAATGGCCTTTTCTGTATCTACTAAAATGATTTTTATTATCTCCTTTATTCTGGTAGTATAGTGAATTTCATTTTTTTTTCAAAGAATAAACTAAACTTGCTTCTCTAGGAAAATCTGCAACTGCTCTCAATGTATTCTTTTTAACATATTGCTAGATTTGATTTGTTAATATATTAAGACTTTTTTCACATATTTTTCTAGCAGTTTTGTTTTAAAATCCAAAAGCAATATATACTTATGAGAGGGAGAAGCTTCAACCAATTTAAAAGTGAATGAATTAAATATAAAAGTTACTTCTTTCTATCCCATCCAGCCTCTTAAAGAAATAATCACAATGAACAATATGATGTGTATTCCTTTCACTTTTTAAATGCATGCACAAATATATGCAGTTTAAATTCTGCTTTTTTGCTTAACACTTCCTCATAACATTAAATATTCTCCAAAATATGTATTTTTAATATATTTAACTATTTTCCTATTGTTGGACATATAGGTTGCATATATTTATTCATTGAGACAGGGTCTCACTGTGTCACAGGCTGGAGTGCAATGGTATGATCATGGTTCACTGCAGCCTTGACCTCCTGGGCTCAAGTAATCCTCCCACCTTAGGCTCCCTAGCAGCTGGGACCACAGGCACATGCCACCACATCTAGCTAATTTTTTGACTTTTTTGGTAGAGATGGGGGTGTCCCTTTGTTGCCCAGGTTGGTTTCAAACTCCTGGGCTCAAGAGATCCTCCCGCCTTGGCCTCCAAAGTGTTGGGATTACAGGTGTGAGTCACAGTGCCTTGCCATATTACTTTATTATGGAATGAAACAAAATGTTAAAGATGACGTATGCTAAGAGTACAATAGAGTTACATACCAGGTGCTGAAAAGACTTCTCAAAGTAGATGGCTGTGCTTGAGCTGATTTCTGATTATTGATAGAGTGCTGAGTCGTTTCATTAAGAATGGAAGAGAGAGAGGGAGGGAAAAAGACAAAGTAGGAAAAACAGAAGGAAGACAGAAATAAAGAAGAAGGGGGAAGGAGAAGAGAAAAAAAAGATGAAGAAAATAATCATTAGTATCATGCTTGGCAGCTGCTCAACATATACAGTGTTCTGAACCACCAGCCCATTTCTCCATCCCATCTTTAAAAGAAAGATCTTTCCAATGTAGTTCACTCTTTCCTTCAAAATGTTTTTTGTTATTTGAATTTTACTATTTTTACCTGATGAAAAGTCAAACAACTCATGGAAAACTTTCCTATGAGGTAGTAGAGGAACCCCTGAACAACATTCCAAATGTCTTATTTCAAGTGATTACACGTAAGATTTGTTTTTCTCCTATGCTTTTCCATTGGATAATGAGGAATATATACAGGTGTTTATTTTGTAATGGCTCCAACTCCTCTTGTAGATCCTATCATAGTGTATCCTCTAAAATCTAAACATACTTGGCAGGTGACTTTTCCTCTTTTGACCTCCCGCCTTTGAATGGCCAACGACAGAATATTTCCACTTCCTAAGTTTGGTCCCTTCCCTTCCCTTCCCTTCCCTTCCCTTCCCTTCCCTTCCCTTCCC
>NC_045438.1:143289260-143312094 GCF_002776525.5 Piliocolobus tephrosceles
CCTTCCCTTCCCTTCCCTTCCCTTCCCTTCCCTTCCCTTCCCTTCCCCTCCCTTCCCCTCCCTTCCCCTCCCTTCCCCTCCCCTCCCCTCCCTTCCCTTCCCTTCCCTTCCCACAGGGTGTTGCTCTGTTGCCCAGACTACAGTGCAGTGGTGCAATCTTGGCTCACTGCAACCTCTGCTTCCTGGGTTCAAGTGATTCTCCTGCCTCAGCCTCCTGAATAACTGGGATTACAGGTGCATGCCACCATGCCTGGCTAATTTTTGTTTTGGTAGTAGAGATGGGGTTACACCATGTTGGCCAGGCTGGTCTCCTGACCTCAAGTGATCCACCTGCCTCAGCCTCCCAAAGTGTTGGGATTACAGGTATGAACCACCATGCCCGGCCCTTTTTTTATTTTTATTTTGTTTTAATGATACAGGGTCACACTCCATCACCCAGGCTGGAGTGCTGTGGTGTACTCATGACTCATTTCAGCCTTGACCTCCTGGACTCAAGTGATCTTCCCACCTCAGCCTCCTGAGTAGCTGGGAATGCAGGAGCACACCACCAAGCCCGGCTAATTTTTGTATTTTTTGTTTTATTTATTTTTTTCTGAGACGGAGTCTCACTCTGTCGCCCAGGCTGAAGTGCAGTAGCACTATCTCAGCTCACTGCAACCTCTGCCTCCCTGGTTCAAGTGGTTCTCCTGCCTTAGCCTCCTAAGTAGCTGGGATTACAGGCACGCGTCACCACGCCCAGCTAATTTTTGTATTTTTAATAGAGATGGGATTTCATCATGTTGGTCAGTCTGGTCTCGAACTCCTGACCTCGTGATCCGCCCACCTCGGCCTCCCAAAGTGCTGGGATTACAGGCATGAGCCACCACATCTGGCAAATTTTTGTATTTTTTGTAGAGACAGCCATTTGCCATGTTGCCCAGTCTAGTCTCAAACTCCTGGATTCAAGGGATTCATCCACCTTAGCCTCTCAAAGTGCTGGGATAACAGGCATGAAGTTTGGCTCTTTTAAATATACCTGAATTCTCCTTCTCTAGTATCCCACTGTCTTTCTACTGAATACCATTTAAGAGTAAAATATATTGGAGATCCTCATTATTTCCTGCTAGTCTTCTAGCATCATTGATATGCACAAAAGGAAATCACTTCCTAGACTGTTCTGGCTATTGTAGTTCCCCATAGTCGTTTCAGGTGGAACTAGTTCTTGCTCTAGTTTACTACAACAAGGTCTATGTTCTTTCTGTGCACCATTTTTCTTTTCTTTTTGAGACAGAGTCTTGCCATCTCAAAAGTGAAATGGAGTGCAGTGGTGCCATCTCGGCCCACAGCAGCCTCTGCCTCCCAGGCTCAAGCTATCCTCCCACCTCAGCCTCCCAAGTAGCTAGGATTACTGGTAGCACAGGCCACTGTGCCTGGCTTATTTTCATATTGTTAGTAGAGAGGGGGTTTTGCCATGTTAGCTGGGCTTGTCTCAAACTCCTGGCTTCAAGTGATCCATCTGCCTCAGCCTCCCAAAGTGCTGGGATTACAGTGTGAGCCATCGCACCCAGCTCTGTGCATAATTTTTCTTATCTGAAACATGGGTGTGAATTTACCGTGCTGCTTTCTGAAGGAGGCTGTGCTAATCAAATGGAATGTGTGTAAAACTTGCTTAAATGGTCAAAAGTGGTTGATGTCGTGTTCATTATTAATAATATATATAAATAATGATAGCTGCCATTCAGTTTCGTCTTTGATATGTACTAGGCCCTGTGCTAGGTGCTTTATTGACATTATCTCACTTTTAAAACAACTCTATTATTCACATTTTAGAGATTAGGAATTAAAGCAATTTACCTAACGTCATTCAGAGACAGAATTCAGGTCTGTCTGAATCCATAGTCTAAGCTTTTAAACATTATATTGAATGCCTGTCAGGAATATTTATTGAATGTACAGTATGAAATGTGATAATGAGGTTACCTGAATAATCACCAAATAACAGCAATCTATGATTGCTTAGGTGGTTTCTCCACTATTGATTTAGCCATAAGCTAGCAATAATAACAATAATTTTAAAATACCTTGTTTTTATATAGCATTTACTGTATAGACATTTAATTCAATCAACACTGCATTAAACCAGGGCAGATATTAACCTCACTTTGCACGTGGTAAAACAATGCTTCAGAGAGGTTGATAGTCTTAGATCCCACAACTAGCCGAGTGCCAGTGCCGGATCTTCCCTTTTTTGTGTTCGTTACTGTAACTTTGTTGATCTGCAGTAGCTTTATTTTTATTTTTATTTTTAGGAAATAGAAACAACAGTCAATCGTAATACTTAAAAATATAATTATCTCACAGATCAGAAGTCCCATTTCAGTCATTCTCCAAGATATAATGTATGTATAATGTTAATTCTCTCATGCTAATAATTTTTGTCCTTGGGGCTGTATTAGTTTTTTGTGGTTGCTGTGACAAATTACCACAAACTTTGCGATTTAAAACAATGTACATTTACTGGCCCACAATTTTTTAGGTAAGAAATCCAACACGTCTCTCACCGGACTAAAATCAAGGTGTTGGCAAGGCTATATTCCTTTCTAGAGATCCTAAGGGAATAATTCATTTCCTTGCCTTTCTAGCATCTAGAGACTGCCCATACTCCTTGGATCATGGTCCTTCCTCTATTATCATAGCCAGCAAAGAAGGGTCAAATCCATCTCACATGGCATCATTCTGATCTCCTGTTTTTCTTCCTCTTCCACTTTCACGGGCCCTTGTGATTACACTGGACCTGCCCAGACAATCCAGAATAATTTCCCTGTCTTAAGGTCAGCTGATTAACAACCATAATTCCCTGTTGCTATGTAACATAATAAATTCACAAGTTTCAGGGATTAGGATTAGGACATGAACATCTTTGTGGGATGGTTATTCTGCCTGCCACAGGGGCTCATTTATGTTTACAATGAAGGACAAAAGTGATTAGCATAGGTAGTTGCAGTGACTTTCTTCAGTAGTCTGTTGATCTGTTTCCATAACAGCAAAAAGAGAGCTGTTAAATTGTGGGTTGGTGAGCCAATGGGTTGGGCATGCTCACACACAAACTGCTCGGTAGGGAAAGGAGCAGGCACATGAGCAAAGGATGGCCCTGGTGGCCAGGGTAAGGATTTTACTTTGTGCTGAGGCATTCTAGACGTTTTGGGTTTGGAAAATAAGTTTCAAATCACTGAGCTTGGCCAGTACGGTTTTTCATAATATAGCCCTTGCTTTCTTTTCAAGCCTCAATGAGTTACTTTTTCCAGCTTAAACAAGATACTAAATATCAAAAACGTGGTATAAGGTAGATATATTAGTCGAGGTACTTAGTTATAAGTACCTATATACTTATAGGTAGGGCAGGACAACCATGCCAGGTGGAGGAGCAGGAACAAGGTCCTAGTTTATATTAAGGAAGACTTCAGGGCCTGGACACAGGCCTGAACATGGGATGCAACTGCTGGGCTCTCAGCAAGTGCTGCCTCTGAAGGCTGAATGCTTCCTTTCCATCCTGGTGAGAAATGATTCTTACCAGCACCTCCTTATTCATGTCACTCTTAATTTGATGATGTAGCTAGGTAGTTCTGATCAACAGAGTCCAAGTCCCATACCTGTATCCCACCCACAAACGAGGTTAAATAGGTGAGTTTTTGACTTCTGTACTGGAGAGGCCAGGACTCCAATGGTAGGGAATTCTCAAAATATATGAAAGTTGTTAAAAAGTTGCCAGAAAACATGACAAATATTCCAAGAGTAGGTAGTCAATAAATAGTACCTCCCTTCTCCAGGGAGAAGAACATACTAGAATGGGTACATAAACATCCATTAACAGGTTAGGTGAGTGAAGTTCACTATGAAATTTTATTATGAAAACTTTCAAATATATACCAAGCTTCAACTTTTGTCAACTGATGGTCTACCTTGTTTTAGCTCTACCTGTACTCATTCCTTCATTTCCCCTACCCCCACTATTTTGAAGAAAATCTCAAACATTAAATATTTTCATTCATAAATGTTAACATGCATCTCTAAAACATGAAGATTGCTTATGAATTTTTGATTGTGGAGAAGTAACGTGGCATAACCACATTGCTGAATTTAGATAAGGATTCATATTTTCCTTCAGGGCAGAAGTGTTGATCCAGTCCCCACTGTGTGGAAGATATAGTTAGTTCACATTCTTTAGGAGCTGACAACCCATTTATTTATTCATTCATCCATGAAGTAGGAAAACAGGTAAGTACCAGCTACCTTTTCTACACTGGGCTCAACACAGATGAACCAAAATACAGTCACTGTTCTTAGGAAATTTTGATAAAAAGCAGATAAAGGCCTGAAGCATTAAACAACAAAGCTGAATATAACAGACAGACATAGTAAGGCAGTAGGTGAGTGATCACAAAATGAATTAAGAAATAGTAGGCAAAATTCTCCATGTTTTTATAGCAGGTGTTTGATATGCTCATTCATAGTTACAGTGTTCATTTTGCATTGCTATAAAGGAGTACCTGAGGCTGGCTAATTTATGAAGAAAAAAGGTTTAATTTGCTCACAGTTCTGCATGCTGTTCAAGCATGGCACCTGCATCTATCTTCTCAGCTTCTGGTGAGGCTTCAGGAAGCTTTTACTTGTGGCAGAAGATGATGACGGAGCAGGTCCCATGGTGACAGAGAGAGGGAGGAATGCCATGCTCTTTTAAACAACCAGCTCTTATGTGAACGAACAGAATGAGAACTCATTCAGTACTGCAATCAGGGCACCACACCATTCATGAGGGATCTGTCCCCATGACCCAAACACCTTCCGCTGGGTCCCACCTCCAACACTGGGGATCACATTTCAACATGAGATTTGGAAGGAACAAATATCCAAACCATATCAGTTACTCTGCAGGTAGAAATTACATGGGTACTTAAGATAATTGAGTATCTTTGTGGATTATTCAATCACAGAAATTTGAAACAAATTTTAGAACAGAGAAAAACTTGCCCAACATATTTGTTAAACTTTCCTGTCAGGGGATTACATCAAAGCACGTTCATCTCCTCAAACATATTGCCAAATTTTATTCAAATATGAAGTGGTATCTGGAATTATCTCAGTCTCTAGGGCTGTACTTGTGCAACTTCAGTAATTTCCAAACCCAAAGAAGCACATATCTAACTCATAATGGCTATAACAAGTATGTACCTGAGGAAGAAATACAACCCTTTACATTTCTAAGTAAAACATGGATAAATATTACCAGAACTTAACTGAGTTTTAAAATTTTTATTAATTTCGTAAGTATAGTCAGTCTTCAACTCCTCTGTTTTTATCATTTTCAGTAGAGATCGAATTGCAAACAAGAAAAGAACTCTATGAACTAGACAAGTTGGTCTAGTGCTTTGGGCAATAAGCTAATCCTCACATTGCTTAACTCTGAGCATATTATGACATTCATCAGATAGCATATCTTAAATTGACACCGTGCAAGACACCTTGGGTGTGGGTGCTGGGTGGTATGAAGTTCTTTATTTCATATAAAAAGCATGAAATAAAGGGGTAAAAAGTTATCACCCTAAAAGTCAGGCTAGAATTTCTCAAGTATGGCAAATGAACATGAGAGCAACAGTGTTTTCTGAGTGATCAGGCACATGGCTCGTTTCTTTTGAAACCTGCCATTCTATGTACCAGTCGTTGACTTGGAAATGGGTATCAAAGAGAAGGTCATAATAGTGATGAAGAAGCTTACACTCAAATCTTTTTAAAAAACCCTCAACCGGTTACTGAAAATGAAACAAAATATCAAAGGTCTTCCTCTGCATGGGCAATCAGATAGGCGCTGCTATCATCATGGGGAAACTGTTTCTTTGAGATATTTTGTGTCTAAACTTCCTTGGAAGAGGCTGTGAAAAGTGAAGAAAGGGATAAGAACTGCAATGCCTTTGACTAAGAAAAGTAGATTTGAAAGGGCTGTCTGGCCTATAAATGGACGATGCTAGGACTCTGGAGGAAAATTGTTATTTACTGAAAAGAAATAATACTGAGTGACTTTACCATGTTCACTATGAAAACAGGCTAGAGGCTGCTGATGTAATTATATTTTCATTGTGCACTTGACTCCTTATAATTGTTTGGAGGCTATACAGAAAAGAGTTGGCATAAAGGCCCAAGTGCTATTCTTTGACAGGTCTGATTATAAGGTTGGCATCTGCGAACTTAGGTTGTGGGAGGCTTCCCGTGATTAACTGGTAGAGTGGCTCACTGTACCTAAGCTATTTGAACAAACAATGTGGTTATGGTGAACCCGTGATTTTCTTGGGGGAATTTAAGGTTTGAGTATGTGCCAAGCAGAGGATGCCTACATGACTAGCCCCCAATAAAATCCCTGAGTGCTGAGTCTCTCCTGCTTGGTAATATTTCACAGGTGTGCTTTCAACTTATTGCCAGGGGAATTACGCACATCCCATGTAACTCTGTTGAGAGAGGACTCTGGAAACTTGTGCCTAGTTTCCCCCACGCTTTGCCCCATGTGCCTTTTTCCTTCGTTGATTCTGCTTTGTATCATTTCACTGCAATAAGTCATGGCTGTGAGTATGACTATGGGCCGAGTCTCTCAAACAAATCATGGGATGCGGCATGGTCTTGGGAACTCTCTACACAGTGGCTCTGAAGAGAAACATGAGAGGATAATGACCTTAAATTTTGGAATATTGCTTTTTTTTGTACATTTGTTATGTTTAGTAGAGTAGAGTCAGTATGCTATAGAGCAGACTTGTCTAATCTGTGGCCCACAGGCTGCATGCAGCCCAGGACAGCTTTCAATGTGGCTCAACACAAATTCATAAACTTTCTTAAAACATGACATTATGAGATGTTCTTGCACTATTTTGTTTGTTTGTTTTAGCTCATCAGCTACTGTTAGTATTAGTGTATTTTATGTGTGGCCCAAGGCAATTCTTCTTCTGTTGTGGCCCAGGAAATCCAAGAGATTGGACACCTCTGCATAAAGGGTGAAGTTGTGGGCCATGGCATGAAAGAGACCAAGGTTTGAATCCTAGCTGTGACTTAAGCAAGTGACTTTGTCACTCTAAGCTTCAGTTTCCTTACATGTAAAATGTAGACAGTGGTATTTACTCTGGAGATTAAATGGGATAAAGCTTATGTCTGTGTCTGTCATAGAGTCATAGTTCAATATTATTGTTGTGAATTGAGGAATATCATTAAGGTGTATCTTCAAATATTCTTCCAATTGATAACATTGTATCTGTGGTAGAGTCAACTCCAAATTATTTTTGATATTGCAGAAAGATTGCAGAAAGAAAGAAAATCGTTTATATAATAAAGTTACATAATATTTCATCATAGAAGTATCTTTTTTCACATTATAAAGCCAATATACACTTAGTATATAAAGCATTTAAATGATACAAAAATGTTAAAAAGTAGAAAGTGTGATTCCTCCAGAATTTTACATCCTGCTCCCATGATTTGGTGCTTATTCTTTGAGATTTAAGTGTATCTAGAAACACATTGTTTTTAGGCAAAACTAGAACACATTACTCATACTATTTTTGTATTCACCAATATACCTAGGCATTTGGCATTTTCACATTGTTACAGATAGAGTGACCTCATTATTTTTAAATGTGGCATAGTTTCCTATAGGTTGGGCGTAGGGTAGTCTGTTTAACCAGGCTCCTTGGTGGACCTTTTTAGTTCCAATCTGAAGTCACCATAAACAATGTTACAGTAAATAAACTCTACATTTTAGAAAACAGTTGCTACTTTCTCTACTCTTTGAGAAGAAATAATAATAGCATTTTAAAATAGGCCTGGATAGTTTTTCTTAATGAAATTGCAAGATATGCTTCTTTAACCTGAAGATATGGGCTGAGGGACACTGAATCACTTCAACACTTGAAACTATGGCAGCTTCAGAACATAGATGAGCTTACACCACCAAAGAAAACTAAAATGAAAAAACTGTGTTCAGTGTACACTGCTCAGGTGATGGGTGCACCAGATTCTCAGAAATCACCACTGAAGAACGTATTCAAGTAACCAAACACCACCTGTTCCCCAAAGAGCTATTGAAATAAATAGGGTGGGTGTGAGTGGCTCAAGTCTGTAATCTTAGCACTTTGGGAAGCTGACGTGGTTGGGTCACTTGAGGTCAGGAGTTTGAGACCAGCCTGACCAACATGTTGAAACCCTGTCTCTACTAAAACTACAAGTATTAGCTGGGTGTGGTGGTGCATGCCTATATTCCCAGTTGCTCGGGTCGTTGGGACATAAGAATTACTTGAACTCAGAGGCTGTGCACTCTAGCGCCACTGCACTCCAGCCTGGGTAATAGAGTGAGATTCTGTCTCAAAAAAATATTAAATAATTACAAAGAAAAAGCTGTGTTCAAACTTCAAACTAAGACTATAAAAGTTTGGGCAGTTACTGTAATCTCCTTAAAAATTTGGCCAGAATGTACAGACCACATTTGGATCCTGATTTGATCCAGAAATAGATGAGACAACTGGGGAAACTCGACCATTGACTTGCTATTTGAGGATAGGAAATAATTTTTAATAAATGTGTTAGGTTTAGTAGTGATATTATGGTTATCAATCTTCAGAGTCCTTATATTTTAGAGAACCAGAATAAAATATTGCTGGATAAAATCGTATGTCTGGGGTTGGCTTTAGAATCATCCAACTAAGGAGAACAAAATTGTGTGAGGTTGTGTGCATGGATGTGAGGGTGTGTGGGCAGAGATGAATTGTTGAAGCTGGCTCAAGGAGTTTCATTATATAATACTCTCTACATTTGTATATTGTGAAAATTTTCATAATAAGTTGAAAAAAGAAAAAAAACACTTCGTTTCAATGGCTAATTTTTTCTACTGGGGTAGAGAGAAGTCATGAAAAGGCCAGAGGGAAAAGGGTGTTTTTTTTCAGGGCTGACTAACCTTAGCAATGGATTTTCACTCCTGGCCTTAGTCCAGGGGTGCAGAGCTTTGGATTCTTAAGGTCACTGACTCATTGGAAGAAAATAAACAAAACGAGGACATATGTTTTTAATTTTAAAAATTAAAAAAAATGTTTTTAAGACACCGAGAGCACTAACTTTGCAAATTTAAGAAATTAAGAAAGAAATCGCAGGATTTGAACCACTAAGTAATTGTGATAATAAGTTGATGTCTTTGAGTAAAAAAACCTTTCTCTTTCTTTCTTTTTTCTTTTTATTTTTTGTGGCTGCTGGGCATTCGCTACCTCTTTTTAATAGCACTGCCAATTTCCAAACATATCCATCCTATCATGTACAGCCTTCGTGGGAGAGGAAATCCAGTGGTCTGCCTCTTACGTTATAAGCTCCTTCTTCTCATGACCTGGCTGAGGGAGGTCACTGAGATTTTCACAAATGCTTTACCCCAGCAGTGACATCCTTGACCAGACTGTTTCTGCTGGGAAACCAATCCTTTGGCTCCCACTTACTAGTCCTTAGAGCTACCCTGGATCCTGCCAATGTCCAAGGCCCATTCTCTTAGCTTGCTTACAGATTCTCATTGCTACCAAGTTTCTTACACTAATCTGTCTTTTGCCGTAAGTAGCCAGAGTTGGATTTTTGCCATTAGTGAGCAAAAAGTTTATTCCTCTGTTGTGAGTTAAGGTCAATTAAATGCCATCAGAGGAAGAGGCTGTCAGCCAGAAAGAGGAATAGAAAGATTAAGGGAGCAGCTGGAGAAAGAGCAAAGACGGGGTTTGCATGAGCAAAATTCTGCAGAAAGCTATAATAGATGAGGCACTGGAGAAAGACAGGAAGACCGTTTTTTTTTGCCCATCCTTTCTCTGCCTCTTAATAAGGAACCAGATTCCCCTCTACCACCTTACCCCAATTCCTTCCAAAGCCCTCTGTTTCTCTTCTTCAGATCCTACGCCTCCCACTCAAGGCTGCAAACTGTCCAGGGTCAATCAGTAGCTTCACAGGCACATTCCATCCCTGTACTTCCCCACCCAGCCAACCAGGAATCTCATCTCGGCTAATTTGTCATGTACCCCACCCCTGCCAACTCCCTGCCCAGCAGGGAGGCGCTGCACTCTATCTGCTGTTAACTTAGACCTGCTTTGCCCTTTTTTGTCTCTGTTTGATTAATCATCATAGGTTGAAATTCTCTGAGGATGACCTGAATAGAAAATTAAAACTTGTATCTTTTCATAGAAACTCTTTTGTTTTAGAGCTAGTCAAGGGTGGTTTTTGGAGGAAACTATGTCAACAATAACCCACAACCTTTGAACCAACTCAAAAATGCCCTTTTAAAAATATAGCATAGGTCTGTAAAGTAATTGCTTTTTAAGTAAACATGAATTTAAACAGCCAAGCAAATGTAGACCCTATTAAAATAATGTCCTCAGAGGCTACCAGGTTATTCTAACTATGCTGCTGTTTCTTCTCATATTTTTGAAACTCATTTCTGGTCATTTAGCATCTAAAGCCTGATTTTTCTCATTCAATGAATATATTCTGAGTGTCTATCATGTTACAAACTTTGGGCCAGGGACTGGTGAAGAAGAGGTTATGGTTTTTAAACTAGTCTCAGAAAGGACGCAGATACAAAAGCACTTATAAAAAGCAAGAGATCCAGATAATGAATTTCTAAATAATCAAGTGCTAAGTGCTTTTAGGACTCTCTACAGTTTGAAGGAAATTCTTTACTACATCCAAAATTGAGCAAATTGACATTCTTTTTTTTTTTTTTTTTTTTTTTTTTGAGATGGAGTCTCACTCTGTTGCCCAGGCTGAAGTGCAGTGGCATGATCTCGGCTCCTTGGGACTACAGGTGTGTGCCACCACACCCGGCTAATTTTTTTGTGTGCTTTTAATAGAAAGAGGGCTTCACCATGTTGGCCAGGCTGGTCTTGAACTCCTGACATCAAGCAATCCACTCGCCTTGGCCTCCCAAAGTGCTGGGATTACAGATATGAGCTGGCCTCAAATTGACATCTATCCTGTAGCACCTAGATTGTGGTTTCCAGACACCTTTTCCAACAAGAGGAACCAAAACTTTTAGGAGAAATAGCTGATTCAAGGTGTCGGACAGAAAATATAAAAGAACATGAAGTATCTTATTATAGGAGAGGCAAGGAAATATCAAATACTATTGGGGTCATCTCAAAATGACTCACAAGGGCCAGCTTGAAAAGCTTCCTACTTACCACCTCACATCTGTTAGAATAGCTATTATCAACAAGATGAAAGGTAACAATGTTGGTGAGGATATAAAAGAAAGGGAACCCTTAAACTGCTGGTGAAAGTATAAAATAGCACAGCTGCTATGGAAAACACTATGAAGTTTCCTGAAAAATTAAAAATAGAACTATCATATGACCCAGTCATCCCATTAATGGGTATATATCCAAAGGAATTGGAGTGAGTGTGTCAGAGATATTTGAAAAGAGAATATCTACACTCCCATGTTTATTGCAGCATTAGTCGCAATAGCCAAGATACGGAATCAACTTCAGAGTCTATCAGTGAATAAAAGGATCAGAAAAATGGAATACTACTATTCAGCTTTAAAATAGAAGGAAATGCTGTCATTTGTGACAACATAGATGAAACTAGGGACATTATATTAAATGAAATAAGCCAACACAAAAAGACAAATACAGTATGATCGCATTTATATGTATGTCTTAGTCTGTTTCCTATTGGTATAATAAAATATCATAGACTGGTAATTTATCAACAGGAATTTATTTCTCATAGTTCTGGAGGCTGGAAAGTTCAAGATAGACACTGACAGGGATGATATATGGTGAGGACCCAATCTCTGCTTCCAAAATGGCAACTAGTTGCTGCATCCTTTGGAGGGGAGGAACACTGTTGCCTCACATGGCAGAAGAGCATAGGAGCAAGAGGACTCTCCCTTCAACCCTGAGGTCTTTTATAAGTGTGCGAATTCCATTTGTGAGAGCAGAGCCCTCATGACCGGATCACCTTCCAAAGGCCATAGCTCTTAATACTGTTGCATGGGGATTAAGTTTCAACATGAATTTTGGAGGGAGCACCGTCATTCAACATAGCAATGTAGGATTTTAAAAATTCAAACTCAGCAGGGCGCGGTGGCTCACGCCTGTAATCCCAGCCGGTTGGGAGGCTGAGGCGGGTGGATCATAAGGTCAGATGGAGACCATCCTGGCTAACACGGTGAAACCTGTCTCTACTAAAACATACAAAAAATTAGCCGGGCTTGGTGGCGGGCGCCTGTAGTCCCAGCTACTGGGAAGACTGAGGCAGGAGAATGGCATGAACCTGGGAGGCAGAGCTTGCAGTGAGTGGAGATCACGCCACGGCACTCCAGCCTGGGTGACAGAGAGAGACTCTGTCTCAAAAAAAAAAAAAAAAAAAAAAAAAAAATCATCAAGGCAGAGAGTAGAGTAATGGTCACCAAAGGCTAGGAGATAGGCGAATTGGGAAGATGTTAGTCAAAGGATACAAAATTTCAGTTGGACAGGAGAAATAAATTCAAGAAATCTATTGTACATCATGTTCACTATAGTTAACATATACTTGAAAATAGCTGAGATTAAATTTTAAGTGTTCTCACCACAGAAAATAAGTATGTGAGGTAATCCTTATGTTAATTAGCTCTATTCAGCCATTCCACAATGTATGCACATATCAAAACGTCATGTATACTCTAAATATACACACTTTATTTGCCAGTTAAAAAAATAGGCTTCTCACTGACCAAAATGGGATGATATGAGCACTAATACAAGTAATGAGTGGATTCAAACTCATCAAATATGTTTAACACAATATGTTCATAATGTAACTAAAACAAATTAGAGGGTCATAGGAAACCAACTCCTTATTTTGAAAAATGATTAAAGAAAAAATATTATGTGTTTTTTACAAACTGTACAACTGGGTAAGCAAGTTGTAGGTAAAGGGAAATTTATCTTAGGATGATAGTTAATGTATAAAAAAGAAGTGATAGGGTTTTGCCTTTTTACAAGCCCCTAATGAAATAATAGATCACAGAATTGAACATTAATGGTTGGCAACATCAAACACAAAAATAAAGAATTTGACATCATGGGCATCCTGATAAATGCCAAACTACCATTTGGCTGCCTCTAGGGACAGATGTCAGAGATAGAGCAAGGGAGATTTGACTTGACTTTAAATACCTTCTTTTTTTCTTTTTTTTTTTTGAGACAGGGTCTTGCGCTATCGCCCAGGTTAGAATGCAGTGCTTTTCTCCATGCTAGGTTATTATATTTGTTATTTTTTTCTCAATTAAAATTTTGTTTCTGTTTGTAAAAATAATATAATATTATTTTAGGAAATTTGTAAAAGTACAGGAGAGCTTAAAGGTTTAAATATACATCTTAGAAGGGATGATATTCACTGAACTTGTTTGTTCCTAGAAGCCAGGGTAGAAAGCAGGCAATGTAATGAATAATCAGTATTTATTAGATGCTCTCTGTTTTTGTGATCTGTATCTTGAAATAGGTTACCCCAGCCAGAAGGTTATTCATTCAGTTTAGCTGAAGTGGGTGGCAATATAGTATGATAATAAGGGTTTTGGGTTCTATTTACTGCAAACCACATAGAAAGCATTTGTAGGGCAACTACTGTGTTTGTAGTGAGGTGCTATAGGGAAGATTATGGTCATAACAACTAGTGCCATAGGGAAGATTATGGTCATAACAACCATTCAACAAATACTGAAAGTGTGCCTGCTAGGAGCCAGCCATCACTGTAAGCACTGTGGATACAGAGGTGAGTGTGGCAAAGTTCCCTCTCATGTGGAGCTTATGATACAGTGGGACGGGATGGGCACGGTGGTCCACACCTGTAAACCCAGCACTTTGGGAGGCTGAGGCGGGTGGATCACCTGAGGTCAGGAGTTTGAGACCAGCCTAGACAACATAATGAAACTCTATCTCTACTAAAAATTCAAAAATTAGCTGAGTGTGGTGGCATACATCTGTAATCCTGGTTACATGTGTGACTGAGGCAAGAGAATCACTTGAACCCAGGAGGCAGAGGTTGCAGTGAGCCGAGGTCATGCCATTGCACTCCAGCCTGGGTAACAAGAGCGAGACTTTGTCTTAAAAAAAAAAAAAAAAAAAAGCAGTGGGACAGAAAGATAATATACCTACCCGGGCCCCCTCCCCCCTCACACACACAATATAATGTCAGATACTGACTAGAAAAAGCGGAGTATATAGATATAGGGCTGTTGCACTCCAGCTTGGGCAAGAAGAGTGACACTTTGTCTCAAAAAAAAAAAAAAAAAAAAAACACAGTGGGACAAAGAGATAACTCACACCCCGCCCCCCCACCCCCCACAATATAATGTCACATATTGATTTTAAAAAGCTGAAGAAACGAGTATATAGATATAGGGCTGTTATTATCACATACTTAAGCTTATGTGGCAAGTGCAGTATGAGAAGCTTTATATTCATAACCTCATTTAAACCCCACAACCTACATAGAGTAGGAGTCATTATTTCTCTGTTGCAGATGTGGAAAAGAGACTTTAAGAGGTGAAGTTCATATATCAAGTAAATGGAAGAGGTGTTGTATTTAAGAGCCTTTCCCTTCTCTTTTCCAAATTTCCTCTGGATCACTCTCCTTTTCTCTCCCTCTTCTTCTCCCTCTCTCTCAATTTCAAAACTTAAGGTGTTAATCAGTATGATGGAGGCACAGCAGAAGATGGAGGGTCATGTTAATACATGAAGAATGACCTCATTCTCAATAACAATGGTCATGTTATATAATCTGTCTCAATTTTCTCTTCTGCAGGATAATACCTACCACATAGTTTATAGGATGACTTGAGAAAATATGTATAAATCAGAAGGAACATACCTCTTATCAAAAGTCCTCAGTACATATTATATTGCTAAATATAATTGATGGGTATGTGGTGAGGAAACTGATAAATAATTGGGAGTCGGCGTACGAGGTACAGGTGGGGCCTGATACTCAAAGCATATGGAGTATGTGGAGTAGATTGGGAGGGGCCTCCGTGTTTGGAGAAGGATTAGGAGGACACCAAAGCAAACCTTTGGTAGACAGTGTGAAGAAAGATAGCACCTTGATATTCAATACAATTGTTTTCCAAACGTCAGCAGCCGTGAGTATTGTAGGTTGCTTTTTTGATTAACGAGAAGAATCTCAACTGTCGCTTCAATAGTGGTTCCTCAAATTGCCTGACAATCCAACTTACCCGGGAAACGTCTTACAAAGACAAATTCAAAGTTCTGTGTCTTCCAAGGTGGAAATTTCCATGGTGGGGAAATTTGAGGGACCACTGGTATAAAAGGAAAAAACCCATTTGTTTACTGGTATAATCCCAGAACCTAGAGCAGTGCCTGGCATATGTAGGATATTCAACTAGTGTTTGTCGACTGAACCTCCTGTATATTTTTCTCCTTCCTATCTTCCTTTTCTTTTCCCCAAACACATAGGACATTCCCCTAACACCTGTGAAATGCTCTGTGACTGCCCTGCATCTTCCCAGGGGTGGATTCTGTGTAGAGAAAAAAGAAGTCTTTGTCTTTGTCTTTGATGGGAATTAAGGGGACATGGTCAAGCCTGCTTGCTCCAAACTTCCTCGCTGTGTTTGCTAGCATACCAGCAACATCCACATGGCAGCTATTCTGTGTTGAGATCATGTGTTTCCTGATAGCCTCTATTGCTACTACATAATGCATTGGACTGAGAAGGACAGTGACTGGGTGAAATCATTTTAACTCTTCCTAGCTTCTCACTCATTTGTGCAGATTAGGCCATGAGAAGGCTTGCTGCCACTTTGAGTAGCAGAGGGGCCAGGTCCTGAAGGAATGAGACAGGGCAGTATTGATGGGAAACAGCAGGAAGGAAAAGTCCCAGGGCTTAGGGGTGGCAGACTAGGAGGAGTACCCAGAAAGATGGCTGGTATGGAAGGAGCTTTTGGGGGATGGTGGGGTTAGTGGTAGTGAGCATTTGACGAGTACGGAGAGGTGTTCCTGCTTAAGACTTTCCTGAGCAACACTTTGAGTTAGGTTGGTAGGGTGTTATTAATGGCTCCAAGTGCTTGGTACACAGTTGACTTACCTGCTGAAACACTTGCTGAGTTAGCGGTTCAATTTCACAGACGTTTTTAAGTCTTGGGTATGCAGAGACTGACCTCTGTGTGACTGTCATGGAGCATGGCATTCCAAGGAGACAGAGTCACAGGTTTTCACCCTTTCTAGCACTATGTGAGCTCTGATGATTGTTTCCTCACGTTAATTTAGTGATTCTTCCCCTGACCTTGGGTATTTTCCCACACATATGCACTGATCAGTACTTAGCTGACTGTTTGAGGGGGACCTTCTGCAGGTCTTCAGGTTCTTCCAGGGAGGCTCTCAGGTCTTTGGTACTCTGCCCTAGGCACTCTAGCCACATCACTCTCCAGACTCGCGGCTGTCTCCTCAGCTCCAGGACACCTCCACGAAGGTGCCTCTTCCCTGCCCTGTGACCTGAAAAATCTTCCTCCAAATAGTATACTGGGGCAATCTTTAGCTCACCTCATTTATTTCCTATTTCTTGGAGATCACCATTCTTCATTGTCTAATTTGTTCTAAGAATTGCTGTTTCATGTATTTGTGTTTTTGTTGTTGTTTCAGAGAGGAGGATAAATCTGTTCTCTCTTACTGCATTTTGGCCAGAAATGGAAATACATGAGTCATTCTTAATGCTTTTATTTTCTACTCACTTTTGGTTTTAATTTACATTTCTCCAATGACTAACAATGTTAGATACTTTTTTATGTGCCCACTGGCCATGTGTATATCTTTTCTGATGAAATGTCTATTCAAATCTTTTGCCTGTTTTTTAAAAACTTGTGTTGTTTATATTTTTATTTTTGAGTTGTAGAAATTCTTTGTATATCTCCCACCTTTTAAAATATGTAATCAGTTTAGTAATTAATTTATTACACAGATTAACTCCAGAGGTACAATCTTAAAATCTACACAAGTATTTCTATCAAATGGATTTTCACCCTTATGTACACTTAGACCTAAGCGATTAAGAGCATAAGAAAAATAAGAACTAGTTTGGACAGACACCAAGCTAGCTGCAGGAATTTTTTTTTCATACTCCAATGGCACCTGGAATCACAGCAAGACAGAACTGTTCACTCCCCTGGAAAGGGGGCTGAAGCTAGGGAGCCAAGTGGTCTGGCTCAGTGGGTCCCATTCCCATGGAGCCCAGCAAGCTAAGAACCACTGGCTTGAAATTCTCACTGCCAGCACAGCAGTCTGAAGTTGACCTGGGAAGATCAAGCTTGGTGGGAGGATGGGCATCAGCCATTACTGAGGCTTAAGTAGGCAGTTTTCCCCTGACAGTGCTAAGGAGGCCTGGAAGTTTAGACTACACAGAATTCAACACAGCGCAGCAAAACGGCTGTGGCCACACTGCTTCTCTCAATTCCTCTTCACTGGGCAGGGCATCTCTAAAAGAAAGGCAGAAACCCCAGTCAGGGACTTATAGATAAAACTCCCATCTCCCATGGGACAGAGCACCTGGGAGAAGGGGTGGCTGTGGGCGCAGCTTCAGCAGACTTAAACGTTCCTGCCTGCTGACTCTGAACAGAACAGCGAATCTCACAGCACAGCTCTTGAGCTCTGCTAAGAGACAGCCTGCCTCCTCAAGGGGGTCTTGACTCCCATGCTTCCTTACTGGGAGAGACCTCCCAACGGGGGTTGACAGGCAACTCATGCAGGAGAGCTCTGGCTGGCATCAGGATGGGGCACCTCTGGGACGAAGCTTCCAGAGGAAGGAGCAGGCAGCAATCTTTGCTGTTTTGCAGCCTCCACTGGTGATACCCAGGCAAGTAGGGTCTGGAGCAGACCTCCAGCAAATGGCAGCAGACCTGCAGCAGAGGGGCCTGACCATTAGAAGAAAAACTAACAGACAGAAAGCAACAACATCAGCATCAACAAAAAGGACCCCCACACAGAAACCCAATCCAAAGGTCATCAGCCTCAAAGATCAAAGGCAGATAAATCCACAAAGATGAGGAAAAACCAGCACAAAAACACTGAAAATTCCAAAAACCAGAATGCCTCTTCTCCTCCAAATGATCGCAACTCCTCCAGCAAGGGCACAAAACTGGAGAGAGAATGAGTTTGATGAACTGACAGAAGTAGGCTTCAGAAGGTGGGTAATAACAAACTCCTCTGAGCTAAAGAAGCATTTCTCATTCAATGCAAGGAAGCTAAGAACCCTGACAAAAGGTTACAGTAACTGCTAACTAGAATAACCAGTTTAGAGAGGAACATAAATGACCTGATGGAGCTGAAAAGCACAGCATGAGAACTTCATGAACCATACACAAGTATCAATAGCCAAATCCATCAAGGGGAAGAAGGGATATCAGAGATTGAAGATCAACTTAGTGAAATAAGGCGTGAAGACAAGATTAGAGAAAAAACAAAAAGGAAAAAACAAAGCTTCCAAAAAATATGGGACTATGTGAAAAGACCAAACCTACGATTGATTGGGGTCCCTGAAAGTGACAGGGAAAATGGAACCAAGTTGGAAAACACTCTTCAGTGTATTATCCAAGAGAATTTCCCCAACCTAGAAAGACAGGCCAACAATCAAATTCAGAAAATACAGAGAACACCACTAAGATACTACTTGAGAAGTGCAACCTCAAGATACATAATTGCAGATTTCCCCAAGGTTGAAATGAAGGAAAAAATGTTAAGAGCAGCCAGAGAGAAAGGTCAAGTAACCTACAGATGGAAGCCCATCAGACTAACAGCAAATCTATCTGCAGAAACCCTACAAACCAGAAGAGGGTAGGGGCCAATATTCAACATTCTGAAAGAATTTTCAACCCAGAATTTCATATCCAGTCAAACTAAGCATCATAAATGAATGAGAAATAAAATCCTCTCCAGACAAGCAAATGCTGAGGAATTTTGTCACCACCAGGCCTGCCTTACAAAGAGTTCCTGAAGGAAGCGCTAAATATGGAAAGGAAAAACCAGTACCAGTGACTGCAAAAACACATCAACATAGAAAGACCAATGACACTATGAAGAAACTACATCAACTAATGTGCAAAATAACCAGCTAGCATCATGATGACAGGATCAAATTCACACATAACAATATTAACTTTAAATGTAAATAGACTAAATGCTCCAATTAAAAGACACAGACTGGCAATTGGATAAGGAGTCAAGACCTGTTGGTGTGCTGTATTCAGGAGACCCATCTCACATGCAAAGACACACATAGGTTCAAAATCAAGGGATGGAGGAATATTTACCAAGCAAATGGAAAGCAAAAAACCCACAGGGGTTACAATCCTAGTCTCTGATAAAACAGACTTTAAACCAACAAAGATCAAAAAGGCCAGTGAAGAGCATTACATAATGGTAAGGGGATCAATGCAACAAGAAGAGCTAACTGTCCTAAATATATATGTACCCAATACAGGAGCACCTAGATTTATAAAACAAGTTCTTAGAGACCTACAAAGAGATGTAGACTCCCACACAATAAGAGTGGGAGACTTTAACACCCCACTGTCAATATTAGATCAATGAGACAGAAAATTAACAAGGATTATATTCAGGACTTGAACTCAGTTCTGGACCAAGTGAAACTAATAGACATCTACAGAACTCTCTACCCCAAATCAACAGAATATACATTCTTCTCAGTACCACACGGCACTTATTCTAAAATTGACCACATAATTGGAAGTAAAACACTCCTCAGCAAATGCAAAAGAACGGAAATCTTAACAGTCTCTCAGACTCAATCAAATCAGAACGTAGTATTAAGAAACTCACTCAAAACCGTACAACTACATGGAAACTGAACAACTTGCTGTTGAATGACTACTGGGTAAATAATGAAATGAAGGCAGAAATAAAGATGTTCTTTGAAACCAATGAGAACAAAGACACAACATACCAGAATCTCCGGGATACAGCTAAAGCAGTCTTAAGAAGGAAATTTATAGCACTAAATGCCCAGAAGAGAAAGCAGGAAAGATCTAAAATCGACACCCTAACATCACAATTACAAGAACTAGAGAAGCAAGAGGCAAACAAATTTAAAAGCTAGCAGGAGACAAGAAATGACTAAGATCAGAACAGAATTGAGGGAGATAGAGACACAAAAAACCCTTCAAAAAAATCAATGAATCCAGGAGCTGGTTTTTTGAAAAGATTAACAAAATAGACCAGTAGCTAGATTAATAAAGGAGAAAAGAGAGAAGAATCAAATAGACACAATAAGAAATGATAAAGAGGGTATCACCAGTGATCCCACAAAAATACAAACTACCATCAGAGTACTTATAAACACCTCTACACAAATAAACTAGAAATCTAGAAGAAGTGGATAAATTCCTGGACACATACACCCTCCCAATACTAAACCAGGAAGAAGCCATATCCCTGAATAGACCAATAACAAGTTCTGAAATTGAGGCAGTAATTAATAGCCTACCAACCGTATAAAACAAGGCCAGATGGATTCACAGCCAAATTCTACCAGAGGTACAAAGAGGAGCAGGTACCATTCCTTCTGAAACTATTCCAAACAACAGAAAAACCCATCACATTTGATGTACTAATAGCTCCAATCCATATAAATGTTGTCCAATTAAACTTAGACCTTAAAATACAGGATGTGGGTAGAGTTTAATCTGGTTGGTCATAATTTTTACCTAAGATGTAGCTCCTTTGCAGTAAAATGAATACAGAAACAGCTTCAGTTCACTTTGCTTTTCACAACTGTCTTGACTATAGATGGATTCTACTGAAAAACAGTTTCCTACAGGTGAGTAGAGCTTTTCTCCTCCATCCAAGCACACATCATACCCATCACCCCTAACTGTTATCCAAATTTAAGTCAATGAGGAAAGCTTTTAGTCTGACACCTAGGCTATGCCTGTAGAACTGGCTTGTCACACACACACTTCTGTGCTAGGAGGCAATGTTGGTACAGATGTACAGTATTTCTAGTATGTTGTTCCAAGTATGTGCAACATGCAGCATTGCTGTATCAGGTTATATGTACAGGGCAGGGTGAGGTATGTACTCATGGAAGGCAGTAAAATGGAAATCAAAATAACTTGCTTTTTTTTCTTTTTTTTGAGACCAGGCCTTGCTCTGTCACCCAGGCAAGAGTGCAGTGGTACTATCATGACTCACTGCAGCCTTGAATTCCTGGACTCAAGGGTGCCTCCCACTTCAGCCTCCTGAGTAGCTGAGACCAAAGGCACATGCCATTATGTCTGGCTAATTTTTAAATTTTTTTGTAGAGACAGAGTCTCACTACATTGTCCAGGCTGCTTTTGAACTCCTGGGCCCAAGCAATCCTCCTGCTTTAGCCTCCCAAAGTATTGAGATTATAGGTGTCAGCCATTATGCCCAGCCTAAAAGGACTTTCTCTTTCAGAGTGCCCCGTCTTTGTTTGTAGAGGATATTCAATTTCTTTAATTACCTGGCATACTTTGAGTCCATCCCTGAGCTCTTCTGCTATATTTTTCTCTATCCTTTCTGTAGATCCCAGCAACCTCAGTCACTAGAGGATCATGTGGATTGGAATCACACAATAGGGAACAAAATGTTCAAGGGTACTTTTGAAATAGTGCTGGAGACCACTGTGACCATAGAATATCAAAACACATGCTGCCATTACTGTTACTATTTGGATAATACATTCCTGTAAATGCAACCTTAGGGGGTTTAAAGGGGTAGTCTGTTGGGAAATGAATTGCAGGTAAAAAATTCCACGCTGATAGGGACTGTCATTTCAACTCTTACTGCAGCTTGCCAGTGGGACATGCCATCTCCAACAGGACCGGCTGAACACTCTGCTGGAGCAGGGCGGGTCCTGTGCCAGGTCATTCAATTCCTTGTGGGTTCTCTTCGGAGCTTTGGTGGGAGGCAAGTGGTGTTCCCTCCAACCCCTGGGACCAGGATGAGGACAGGGAAGGGACGGGCGAGGGAGCCTGAGGCCACCTCCCAGCTGGAGAAAATGGGGAGTCGGGGTGAGGGGGTCTGGGGAGACAGGATGAGGGCTGGGGATGCCTGCTGAGTGGCCACCATGTTACTCTAGGTGGCCCCCTTGTGCACTGCAGCAGCTTAATTAACTCCCTTTTCTCTGGTAATATTTATTGCTTAAAAGAGGATGGATTTATCTTTCTCTTAGTTAATATGTTAATAGTTAATATGGCTATATCAGCTTTCTCTTGGTTAGAATCTTTTTCTATATCTTTCTCATATAGCAGATACAAGTATATAAACAGGCATATTTCAGGCTCAGGTGTATAGAATTGATCATAATATTAACCATACTATTGTGGGTCTGTTTTATGTGTATATAGTCTGTTGTTTTTGCTAGCTCTTGTTCATCGTGCCTTGGCTGTTAAGTTATTTTGTACCATGAGCTGCTTCATGGTTTGTAATTTTACTTACAGAAATTCTCGTTAGCTAGCTTAAAGATGGGGTCCTTCAAAGAGAATTTTCCCCTTCTTCTAGGTTTATGGGAACTCTTAGTCCAGGGGCCTCTAAATTAAATGTTCAGCAAGACTTTTCTCCATTTCTCTCAGGTAGTGTAAATTCAAGCTACAAACATGCATAAAGACTAGATTTCTCTGGTTTTCAGTATTTAGAAGGCTGTTTCTTTTCTTGTTTCTGCTTAGCACTAAAATTTGAGCTGATAGATTTTCTTTTCTTTGGAGCTGGAGGTAAGAAGGGAGAGGTGAGGTATTGGAGACTATTATGGGTTTATTTCTATTTTTTTCTTTTTTTTT
>NC_045438.1:143322094-143405543 GCF_002776525.5 Piliocolobus tephrosceles
GTTACTGAAGCTTGTGCATTTGTCACGTATTTCTCGTGTCATGGTTTTCATCTCTGTCATTTCGTTTATGACCTTCTCTGCATGAATTAGTCTAGCTGTCAATTCTTCCACTCTTTTTTCAAGATTTTTAGTTTCTTTGCACTGGGTACGTAATTCCTCCTTTAGCTCTGAGAGGTTTGATGGACTGAAGCCTTCTTCTCTCATCTCATCAAAATCATTCTCTGACCAGCTTTGATCCGTTGCTGGCGATGGGCTGTGCTCCTTTGCAGGAGGAGATGCGCTCTTATTTTTTGAATTTCCAGCTTTTCTGCCCTGCTTTTTCCCCATCTTTGTGGTTTTATCTGTCTCTGGTCTTTGATGATGGTGACGTACTGATGGGGTTTTGGTATAGGTGTCCTTCCTGTTTGATAGTTTTCCTTCTGACAGTCAGGACCCTCAGCTATAGGTCTGTTGGAGATTGCTTGAGGTCCACTCCAGACCCTGTTTGCCTGGGTATCAGCAGCAGAGGTTGCAGAAGATAGAATATTGCTGAACAGCGAGTGCACCTGTCTGATTCTTGCTTTGGAAGCTTCCTCTCAGGGGTGTACTCCACCCTGTGAGGTGTGGGGTGTCAGACTGCCCCTGGTGGGGGATGTCTCCCAGTTAGGCCACTCAGGGGTCAGGGACCCACTTGAGCAGGCAGACTGCCCCTTCTCAGATCTGAACCTCTGTGTTGGGAGATCCACTGCTCTCTTCAAAGCTGTCAGACAGAGTTGTTCGCGTCTGCACAGGCTTCTGCTCCTTTAGCTGAGCCCTGTCCCCAGAGGCGGAGTCTACAGAGACAGGCAGGTTTCCTTGAGCTGCTGTGAGCTCCACCCAGTTCGAGCTTCCCAGCGGCTTTGTTTACCTACTTAAGCCTCAGGGATGGCGGGCGCCCCTCCCCCAGCCTCGCTGCTGCCTTGCGGTTAGATTGCCGCAGACTGCTGTGTTAGCAAGGAGGGAGGCTCTGTGGGCGTGGGACCCTCCCGGCCAGGTGTGGGGTATATTCTCCAGTGTGCCGGTGTTATAGCGCAGTATTGGGGTGGGAGTTACCCGATTTTCCAGGTGTTGTGTGTCTCAGTTCCCCTGGCTAGGAAAAGGGACTCCTTTCCCCCTCGCGCTTCCCAGGTGAGGTGATGCCTCGCCCTGCTTCAGCTCTCGCTGGTCAGGCTGCAGCAGCTGACCCGCACGGATTGTCCGGCACTCCCGAGTGAGATGACCCCAGTACCTCAGTTGAAAATGCAGAAATCACCGGTCTTCTGTGTTGCTCGCGCTGGGAGATGGAGACTGGAGCTGTTCCTATTCAACCATCTTGCTCCGCCCCCCCTGCCCTAGTAATTTTTAAAAGTTTGCAATCTAGTTTTCCATCAAGTGTGATCAAAGAATGACAGTCAGATGAGAGAACTGGATTAGAACGTCTCTGGAGGCTGGATTTCAAGAGTTTCCTGGTTGTGAGGATCAAATACACTGTGTGTGCTTAAAGCATTTAACACATGTGAGAGCTTCCATAAGATGACCATTGCTTTTTTAAGAAGTCCAGCACTCATGCTCAGTGCTGACCATCAGCTCCTGCTTTGTTTTCAACTACAGCGGTGGTTTTAATGTTTGACACTTCCACCTGTCTTTCCTTTACCCCCTCAAACTGTGTTTTCACTCTCACACCATAACAATCAACACAGAAGACTTCTATGACCAAATATGTTGGGGGTTGGTTGCCATGCTTTAAGCAGTGGACACCAGCCAAAGGTCCTCCAATTCGATTCTTACACTATCTACCTAGAGATCGCATCAGACCCCATGGGTTGGGTCGCAGTTCCCAAGATTGTCTCCTCTATACCAGTTGCAAGTCTGGGCCTCTGAAACTTCTGACCAACTAGCTTGAAGTTAAGGTTCCCAGGAAATCCCTCTTTGGGTTTGATTACTTTTCCGGAGCAGCTCACAGAATTCAGGGAAACACTTACATTTACTTGTTTATTATAAGGAATATTACTAAGAATACAGATGAAGAAACATGTAGGGAGAGGCATAGGAGAAGGGATGCAGAGTTCCATGCCCTCCCTGGGCTCCACCCTCCAGGAGCCTCCATGTGTTCAGCTATCTGGAAGCTCCCTGAACCCACTCCTCTTGGATTTTTATGGAAACTTCATGACATCAGCATTCCTTCCCCCAGGGTACGAGGTGAGACCCTCATGGGGGAGACTCTTAAGACCCACAATCAGAAAGACAGGGAACATTAGAATCCTGCCTTGGGTCAGGTAAAAGGAATGCAGGAGAGAGATTATTTCCTGAGGCCTGCCTCTGAGACCTAACGCACCCAGCATTATAACAAAAGATTGTAACAAGAGATGTGGGAGTTATGAACCAGGAACTGTGAAGGAGAACATCATCGACTGTGCCAGATGGAGCTCAGATTTCCGGGAAGGGGCTGACTAAAATGCATTATTTGAATATCATGATGCAGAAGATAAATAGATAGACAGATAGATGAAAACAAATATATATATTTTCTATAATGTTCTATAACACGAGAAGTTTCCCAAACATTTATTTATATTGTTTGTTTATTCCCAAATATTTATATTTCCCAAATACCATGGCAAGGAGATTGAGAAATCACAAAGGACAGATGAGAACAATGTTACTTAATGCCACAGAACGGGATATCATTTCAAGGAGTTACTCAAAGTGTTTCACTTCTGCCATTATGAACTCCTAAGCCCCTCAGCAGTGTGGGTGGTCGTGGGGAGGTGTTGAGGTTAGCAGCACCCACAGGCTTCTCTTCACACAGGATATGCTATGTAGTGAATTGGTATCAAGACTGGAGGAAGGCAAGGGTTTCCAGAAAACCACCTCAGGCCGTGGTTTGGAGTAGTCTCATTGAAGTTGACAGACTCAAAAGTCACAGATATTGTGCGCATGTACTCTAGAACTTAACGTATAAAAAAAAGAAAAAAGAGTCACAGGTAATTAGGAGGCATTGAAATAGAGACCTGGTTTCTTTTTTTCTTTTTTTTTTGTGATGGAATCTCACTCTGTCACCCAAGCTGTGCACCCAAGAGTGCAGTGGTGAGATCTCTGCTCAACCTCTGCCTCCCAGGTTCAAGTGATTTTTATGCCTCAGCCTCTCAAGTAGCTGGGACTGCAGGTGCACCCCACCACACTTGGCTAATTTTTGTATTTTTAGTAGAGACGGGTTTCACCACATTGGCCAGGCTGGTCTCAAACTCCTGACTTGTGATCTGCCCGCCTCAGCCTCCCAAGTGCTAGGATTACAGGCGTGAGCCACTGTACTGTGCCCAGCTGACCCCATTTCTACGACCAGTTTAGCCACAAAGTAGACATGTAACCCGAGGAAAGTGACTTAACCTCCTAGGGCCTCAGCTTCCCATATTACACACCCCTGGGGTGGGGATGACAGGAGGTGTGGCGGGGTTGAGCTGGATAATATAAGGTTCCTTACTGCTGTAGACATTTATGATTTAACATTTTTTGATGGATTGCTGCTGCTTTTTTTTTTTTTTTTAATGTCAAATTCTTGTGTATATAAGGCCTTGATTCTTTCAGGTCTGGGTTGTATGGCCATGAGCTAATTCCGGATGACTTATTCTAGAAGCAATTGTTTAAGTATCCTTTACTTAGCTAAACATATGCAACATAAATTCATCTAATATAACGTATGTTCTCTCATAACATGCTACTGGGCAGAGTTGTTAGATTTTGTTCACACCCTAGATCCTGCTGTATTTTATAGCACTTTAGAATAACAATCATTCTTTAAAAACCCTTCGACCCACCTTTGCTGTTTCTGTAAATACACCGGTCCTTTACAAGCATCTGGCTCTTTCTATCATTCTTCCTCCAGAAATCATAGTATTATAGATTTGGAAAATGCTAAGCATTCATTTTCTTGTTATAGACTGGCTTAGGTGTCCCTCTTGATTATTCTTAATGCATTCAGTGTATTAATTCATTTCTTCATTCATTAAAAATATGCCCCATGCCAGGTGTTGGGGACATTGCAATGAACAAGACAGGCATGGTCCCTGCTCTCATTCAGTCATGTCTAGGGGTAAAGATAAACATTGGATAAGTAATAATTGGTGTGCTGACTGTTAAGAAGCACTACAGTGCTATACAAGCTGTAGGATCATATTGGGCTTTAACCAATTCCTTGGGAATCAGATTTCTAGATGAAGTGGCATTTAAGTTGAAATCTGAGTAGTGAGTAGGAGTTGTCCAGGCAAAGATGAGGAGGGGGCAACCACTCCAAGCTGAGAGAACAGCTGAAATGAGAAAGTCCATGGAATATTTTTTTTTCTTTTACTATAAGAAGGTCACACTGGCCAGAATGGAGAGAGGGCTGGGGAGGGTGATTCGACATCAGTCCATAGAGGTAAGCACAAATCAGACCAGGATGCTTTTGGCAGGCCATACTACATATTTTGAACTTTATCCTCATGGAAGTTGGAAATCATTAAGAGTATAAAGAGAGATATGATCAAATCTGATATTTTAAATAAAGCTCGTTTGGCTGTGATGTGGCAAGTGGGCTGGTGGCAGGGTGGTGAGAAGAGACACAGGAAATTCAGTTGGGACATTCCTGCTGTGGTTCAGATGAGAGCTATGTGTGGGCTTGGACTAGGGCAGTGCATCTGCTTCAAGGGGAAAGGGTTTAGTGTTTTGTGGAATTTGGGGAATGAGGGAGGAAGAAAGGTCAAGAATGGTTTCATGAAGCCCAGGGAAGAGTGTTTTTAAAAGGAGGACTTCATCAACTGTGCCAGATGGAGCTGAGATGTCCAGGAAGGGGCTGACTACACTAGAATGCATTATTTGAATATCATGATGCAGAAGATTTGTTTTTTTGAGATGGACTGTAATCTTTCCCCATTCAGTTGCTGTTAAATTTAGCACAGACATAAAAATTAAGAAATTCAATGAAACAATTATGTTGCTTTCATATTTTTCTCCTGCACTGCCATTAATATTGGTTGGTAAAAATTATTCTATACTTATTTCTATGAAATTTGAAAAGACTTAAAACTGCCTGATACTTTGGTGATATTCTTCCAGGAATGAGGAAATGAGACAGAAATGGCCTTTGAATGTTTTCAGGAAGGCAAAATGGCAAAGGAAAGCTGGATTAAAAGGTGTTACAAAAGCAAACTAGTTAATACTTCCAAGAAATGAATATGCTAAGATTTTGTTTGCTAATCAACATTTATTAAACATTTACTGTGTACCACTGATCTAGGCTCTTGGTCAGATGTGAGTAATAAAAAAAGGTAGTACAGTGCTTGCCTTCCAAACTCCAGCGTGGTCCTAGAATGAATTCAGGTTTCACTAAGGCGACTTAGGGAGAAAGTTCTCTAGGTTCTAGCAGTTAAGGCAGGCACCCACATAAAGACTCAGTGGCAAATGGGTGGGAAGAATGATTTTTATTCATCAGCACAATATCTTAAAAATCCCAGGGTAGCCTTCTTTGATAAAAGACAGAGTACATGACTTAGAGGCTTCAGAGGGGTCCTCTACTGCCCATTCTGGATTTCTGTTTTGAGACTTGGATGTTCTAAAGTGCTTGCAGAGGAGATTCTGAGGCCCACCAGTAGCCTAAAAAGCTCCAGGCCTGCTCCCCTCACTGCCCCCACTTGTGGGTGGAACACAGAAGTAGAAGATGCTATTCAGCTCAGTGGCCCTGCCCACCATGCATTTGACCCTGTGAATGCCTGTGGCCATCCAGGTTAGTTCGTCTTCCCTCCTCTCCCACACCATGGAGACACAGGAAGAGAAGGAGGATAAGTGTTTTTTGTGTTTTTCTCTAGTGCTGACATTAGAGCCTGAGGCTCTAGCCTTGCACGAGGCCCGATGGGCTGTGGTTTCTATGCTGGGTTTTTCGAGATCTCTCCGGACCCTTCCAGCAAATTCCTCTTTTGACTCAAGGAGGTTTTGGAAACAAATGAGTAAGACAGACATAGTCTCTGTAATAAGAGAAGAATGGTGAGTCAAGGATGCCTGGAAAACAGCAATAGCAAAGGTCAGGCAGAAGAAAAGGAAAAAAAAAAAAAAAAAAAAAAGACAAAGCAAAAAGAGCTCTGGAGACACAGGAGAATCCGGAGAGCTGAAAGCTTCAAGAACGAGGTAGCCACAGTCCTCAGTGTGATAAGGAGCACCAATAAGGTAAGGGCTGACAACGGCTTTTTGGGATTCACTGTGGAGGTCACTGGTGGCCTTCGTGACAGCAGTTCCAGTGGATTGGTGAGGAGCTGGATTGTCATAGAGGAATAAAGTTAAGAAGTGGAGAGGGAGGAATAAGGAAAACAAAGAAACTTGGCAGATGAAGAAAAAGAGGATAATTGCTAGAAGTGGTCATTATCTCAGGTAGATTTCTATTAGGACGCTGTTTCAAGGTCTAGAAAAAAGGTGTGCTGTGTGGGCGAGAGTATCTAAAACCTTTACCAGAGAAACCTGGAGGACCTCTTTGGGAGATGAAGCTCTGTGTTGCCTAGAGATTCACCAAAGACTCTGAGGCTGAGAGGACCAGTATACTGTGGAACTGATTTCTAAGACCACAGTTAGAAATTGTGTGTTCAGAGTCCTTACAAGTCTGAAAAGTCCTTTATTTTACAGTCACACTTGAATCACCATTTGGCCATAGAATTCTCCCTCAGAATTCTGTAAACATCACCCCATTGGGTCTCCTGGAACTTCATTTCCAAATGAGACGGCAATGTCCACTGGTTTATTTGCCCTTGGCAGACACCTGATTTTGGTGAAGGGGTTGGGGTGTCTTTTGTTGGGAGAAGTGAGTGTGAGGAGGGTGGGGGAGTGGTCTGGAAGTTTGTAGGATTTCTTGTAGGATTCTTTTCTGTCGTTTATAAATTTCATCAGATTATCTGTAATATGGCTTTTTTTCAGTATTCCTGCCCAACAATCCTTAGATTCCTTAAATATGAAATCTAGATTTTCTTCTATTGAGAAAAATGTTAACTTATTCTTGATCATTCCTTCATTTGTTTTCTGGAATTTCTGTTACATAGAAGTTGTATATTATTCTTCCTATTTCTTAATTTTCTTTCATAACTTCTCTTTTAGGAGATTCCTTAAATTGGTTATCTGTTTCACAGATGCCAGGTTTGGTTTCTGGCATATGATTCTGCTACTTAAGGCCTCCACTGTTTTTTTGTTTTGGCGCCCATGATTTTATTGGAAAAATCCTTTTGTTCTCTCATTGCCCATTTTCATTTATGTGACACCTTCCTGAAAATTACCCCTCCATTTGAGATTTAAATAAAATGTCTGGCTCTTCATCCCATTCTTGATGGGAAATTTAATGCCTCCCCTAACTTGTGTTTTTGACTTTTTTTTTTCTTTTCAATTCCAAGATGTTTTATACTTGGTCCCCACCTAGGTCCAATTTTCTTTGTCCTCGATTTCCTAATTGTACATCTTCTTATAGTCTATTCTTATAACTTGTCCTGGTGCAGACATAGAACACATCTTTTTCCTTTGTGTTCCCCAGATGGCATTCTTCACACTTTGCTAAAGGTCTGAGGTAGTGAAAAGGGTGGTGTCACCGCTCTCCAGAGAGCATTCATGTGTTTTTAAAAAGTCCTCCATCTGCCCTATTACCAGGGATTTGTCACCTACCACCTTACTAACTCCTCTCCTGCTCTGTTGAAAGGAAGAGTCACTAATGGATGCTAGCAGGGCTTAATACCTAGGTGATGGGAATGTCTGTGCAGCAACCTGCCATGGCACATGTTTACCTATGTAACAAACCTGCATATCCTGCACATGTACCCCTGAACTTAAAAGTTGGAAATCAAAAAAGAGAAAGGGGCCTCTGTTCTCTGCCTTTCTTATCTTCCTGTTTTCAGACAGAACTCACTTTACCTGAATTCTAAAGTTCTCTTTGTTTCTATCTGATATTAAAGTCAAAAAGATGTTACCACACCTGTTCTCTCCTTCAGAGAATTCAGGTTCCTGCTCTTATAATCCCTTTTTATGCCTTGATGCATTAAATTTCTTTCTCTGAAAATTCTTCCTTGTTTTCTTCACTAAATCTATCTTGTGGAAAGGTATCTTTGCTCTAATTGTTCAGTTTGTGATTATTTCTGGCAGCTAATTTTCCCCATGTGTCTAATGTTTCTTGTATAAGAGAAAATAGATGGCTTTAATTTCTAATCAGAGGTCTATGTTGCTCAACATTGGCAACTCCTGTGGGTTCCCTGAGCAATTGTGCATGTCAGGGTTCAGTTCTTTCTGGTGGTTTCCTGCTTTCTTTTCCTATGTGAGACTTATGTAGAATTTATTTAACATGCAATAAATATGCAGCCTCCAGCAATAAAATATGCACATAACATGAAATATGTTTACAATATGGAAAATCCCACAATCATAATGGTAGGAGAAAGGCCAGATACAAAAGAGCATATGATTCCATTTATACAAAATTTAAGAGTAGGTATAACCAGTCTATGGTGATACAGATTAGAGGAGTGGCTATCAATTGAGTGGATGTTGACTGGGAAGGAGTTAGCTGGAGTCTTAGAAACGTTCTATATCTTGATGTGGGAGGTAGTTACATGAATGTATACCTGTGTAAAAAAGTCATAGAGCTATATATTCAAGATTAGTGCATGTTACTGTATGTAAGTTATACCTCGCTTTAAAAAATGTCATGTGATGTCGTCTAGAACTAGGGAAGGAAGAATTTGAGAGACCTTCTTGATTTGGGGAGGAAAAGAATACTTTTGAGGGCAGGTGTTACTTAGAAGAATTGCTTCACGTAGCAGTCTTTTCTTCCTTTATCCTACTACCTGACATTTCTCCAACTAGAATAGATGTGGTTACAACTGTCCTCTTGCTCTTTCCTGAGAATTTGTTCAGTTGTTTCCTACATACCATTTTAAACGTTGTGGCAAATACAAGTTCAACGTCACATTGCCAGTGCTTTGGAAACTTACAGTCTAGTTGGAGAGACAAGACTAACATGAAAGAGAATTTAGTGTTGCTGTCTTTTTTTTTTTTTTTTTTTTTAGTGCAAATTTTGAGGCACAGAATTCTCCAGGGATCCAGGAGAGAGCGCACTCAGTGGGAAAAGGAGGAATTGATTTTAATGAAGTGGGGAGAACTTAAGGTGAATTTTTGAAAATACATGGGCAGGCACAATGCCAGCTAGTTCTTCACTGTATTGTGTTTGTTGAAAGAACCACAGAACACCTGCTTGCTAGAGCTGAAACAGTGACTGGGCAAGACAGGATGTTTATCAAACTGGGGAAAATAAACCAAGAGGCATACAGATGTCTCAAGAGATTTAGACTTGGGCCACTAGTCTGAGCCCTCAGGGTTGAGAGGACAGAAGTACAGTCAGGGGAGGGTAGGGATCAGGAAGGAACAGAGGCCAGACCTAAACTGTATGCCCCAGTGGGAAATACTATACAGAGGTCTTTTCTTTTATAATAAAGCAATTCTTTTTTTTTTTGAGACGGAGTCTCGCTCTGTCCCCCTGGCTGGAGTGCAGTGGCGCAATCTTGGTCACTGCACGCTCCACCTCCCGGGTTCATGCCACTCTCCTGCCTCAGCCTCCCGAGTAGCTGGGACTACAGGTACCCGCCACCACGCCCGGCTAACTGTTTGTATTTGTAGTAGAGACGGGGTTTCACCATGGTCTCGATCTCCTGACCTTATGATCTGCCCGCCTCGGCCTCCCAAAGTGCTGGGATTACAGGCGTGAGCCACCACGCCCGGCAGCAATTCTTATTATATTACAAAGAAAACCAAAATCTGTTTTTGTGACAGGATGACTCACAGAAGGATACATAAAATTGGGAGTGATATATTAAGTTATCCTTAATATTTTCTCCTCATACACCACATTCATGTGTCTGCAAAACATACATGTGCATTCAGGCACACATATGTATGAACACACACACGCACACACACTTCATCCTCCTGTGCTGGTGGGGAATTCGGAGTTTATCTAAAGTGCACCATCCACTTGCTAGGCTCTATGGGTGGAGCTGGAAGGGTAATAGAAAGGTTGGCAGATATATGAAGACAACTGAAATTCATATCAGCAGGCCGAGCGTTCATGTCACCAGAAGTCTGACTCGCCTGCTGTGCTCTTGCCTGCTGTGCTCTCGTAATTGCTTTTGGAAAGGTTTTCTGGCTACAATAAAATCTGATTAAATTTATTACCAAGCAAATTGAATTGTTCAGGCTGCAACCTTTCTAGAAGTTTTAAACATTATTTAAAAGAATATTTCAACCTCACTCCATTTCAGCTATCTCTGAGGAGTTGCTCTTGTGCTGTTTGGCCTCTGCCTACTCAGAATGGAACAAAGGTATGGTGTGCATTGTTTTTCTACTGAATTTAGGATATTTATTTTTGATGGTTTGTCTTTTCATCTTCTGTGACTAGGTATAAGAATTGAGAGTTCTTGCTGGGGGATGGGGAAGGATTTATGATGTTAAAACAATTTTCGAATATATAGTATTTGCCATCTTCGGAACACCTGATTTACAATTCACCCAGTTACTTCGATGTATAACTTGCTTGTATCGCACCCTGCTTGCCCTTTATATTCTACCTACTTGAGCCCTCTCTGCAACCCTGTCCACTTTACCCAACACCCTTATCAGCAACACTGCCTTTTCTGTGTACTTCCCTTATTTTTTTCTCTGGCTGCTAGCAGATCTTGTTTTTGGAGCTTTCCTTCGTCAAGACATTACTTACTGCTTTGCTCAGGTCTCAGAAAGCTTTGGGATCCAGAGAGATACTAAAGGATTAGGGCTGAAAGGGCATGGAAGACTCAGGGTTTGAACTTGAGGGGTGCTGTGGACTAAATGGTACACTGAATTCATGGATCAAAAATGCAGTCAGTCTTAAAGCTCCAATCAATACAATGTCGACTACTTCATGGGGTAAGTAAGACTTTTGTGGGCTCATTAGAACTTACTTGCCATTTGTAACTTGTTTTTATGGGAAAATATCAAGTGCAGTATAAAATAAACATTTAGACCACTACCTAGTCATAAAGGGGGGGTGCTTTCTGTAGTATATTTAATTAAACACATACTATTATAACACTTTGCTAAGTTCTAGTTCTCAAGTAAATATAAAGCCATTCTAAAGATATTTTAGGAATGGTGACATGTTTAAATCTCAGGTTTATAAAAAGGGTTGTAAGAATAGCTGTTGTGGGCCATTAGTTTCAATGCTGATTTATTCTCTCAACAAATATTTATTGAAATCCTCATGTGTGCTAGGCTGTGGGGTTGCAACAGAACCCTAACACAAACATGGTTCCTTCCCCTGCATGGCTTACAGTTTTCTGGGGGACACAGATATTAATCAACCAACCTCATAATTAAAAATGAAATTATTGGCCAGGCATGGTGGCTCACACCTGTAATCCCAGCACTTTGGGAGGCCGAGGCGGGTGGATCATGAGGTCAGGAGATTGAGACCATCCTGGCTAACATGGTGAAACCCTGTCTCTACTAAAAATTAAAAAAAATATATATATATATATATATATAGCCAGGCATGGTGGCAGGCACCTGTAGTCCCAGCTACTCGACAGGCTGAGGCAGGAGAATGGTGTGAACCTGGGAGGTGGAGGTGGCAGTGAGCTGACACTGCGCCACTGCACTCTAGCCTGGGGGACAGAGCGAGACTCCATCTCAAAAAAAAAGAAAAGAAAAAAAAAGAAATGATCAGTTTGATAAGTGATGTGAAAGAAAAAGACATAGTGCTGTGAGGCTGTATCACAGTGGGATTTGACCTTATATGAGGAGTCAGGGAATTCCCAGTGGGGCTACTGATTGAACTGAGACCTAAAGTATAAGGTATTGGGGGAACCTGCCCCCAATATTTCAACATAGTTTCTTTCTAGTTTCCATAAGCGTCAGCCGGCTGAGAAATAAAGAGACAGTACAGCGAGAGGAATTTTACAGCTTGGCCGCCAGGGGTGACATCACATATTGGTAGGATCATGATGCCCACCTGAGTCTCAGACGAGCAAGTTTTTATGGAGGGTTTCAAAAGGGGAGGGAGTGTAAGAACAGAGAGTAGGTACACAGATCACAGGCTTCAAAGAGCAAAAAGCAGAACCACTGATAAGGGTCCAACAAAGATCAAGTGCTTCTGAGGGGAACAGGGCAAAGGGCAAAAACAGAACCACTGATAAGGGTCCAATAAAGATCACAGGGCAAAGGACAAGAGCAGAACCACTGATAAGGGTCTATGTTCAGTAGTATTGTCTTGATAAACATCTTAAACAACAGAAAACAGGGTTTGAGAGCAGAGAACTGGTCTGATCACAAATTCACCAGGGTGGAATTTTCCCAACTCTAGTAAGCCTGAGGGTTCTGCAGGAGACCAGGGCATATTTCAGCCTTTATCTCAACTGCACAAGACAGACATTCCTAGAGCGGCTGTTTATAGACTTCCCGCCAGGAACACATTATTTTCCCAGGGTATTAATATTAATATTCCTTGCTAGGAAAAGAATTTAGCAATATCTTTCCTACTTGCACATTCATTTATAGGCTCTCTGCAAGAAGAAAAATATGGCTCTTTTTGCCTGATCCCGCAGGCAGTCAGACCTTATGGTTGTCTTCCCTTGTTCCATAAAAATCACTATTATTTATTATTCTGTTCTTTTTAATGGTACATTGATTTCATATTGTTCAAACACACGTCAATTTGTACAGTTAACACAATTATTACAGAGGTCCTGAGGTGACGTACATCCTCAGCTTATGAGGATAACGGAATTAAGAGATTAAAGACAGGCATAAGAAATTATAAAAGTATTATTTGGGAACTGATAAATGTTCATAAATCTTCACAATTTATGTTCCTCTGCCACAGCTCCAGCCGATCCCTCCGTTTAGGGTCCCTGACTTCCCATAACAATAAGGAGAGTTAAATCTGTGAGGAAGGGATCAAAAGAGAATATTCTGAGTATAGGGTTGTACATTGAGGAAATGAAAGAAGGCCAGATGTCATTAGGAGGAAGAACATAGTACAAAATAAGCTGGAAGAAGTGCATAGGGGTCATTATATATGCATCACCTCCTAGGCATGTTAGGAATTTTGCTCTTTCTCCTAGGAACAGTGACAGGAGACAAGTGAAAAAAAAGGTTGATAGGGTGGAATTATTTTAAATTTCCATTTAATCTATATTATTCTGCCTCATTCTCCATGATGTGATTATTAAGCATTGCATGCCTGTGTTAAAACATCTCATATACCCCACAGTTACACACATCTATGTACTCACAAAAATTTAAAATTAAGTAACTATGTTATTCTTGGTCATCGTGGAAAGAACAAATGAGAGAAAGAGTGAATTTAGGGTGACCAGTTGGGGGTCTATGGCAGTGGCCCAGAGGGCTATGGGGATGGCTTAGATTAGGGTGACAGGGAGGATGGTGGTGAGAGAGACTTAAGAGCTAAGATGAATGGATTTGACTTAGCTATAGGGTAGGGAGAGAAAGGGAGTTGTTGAAGATAACAGGTTGTCATGAAGTACATTTGAAGGATGAGAATGAGTGAGATGCACTGAGCTGAATTTTGGATATGCTAAGTTTCAGGTATCTTTAAGACATCCAAATACATATGTACAAAAGGTAGTTAGCTATACAGATACAACTTTGTGGCTCAAGGTCTACTCATGTATGTCTTTGAGAGTCATTTTTGCTCAGGAGATAATTGAAGCCAAGAGTATGAAGGAGACTCTCTAGGGAAAAAGTGTCAAATGAAGAGGTTGCAGAACTGAGCCTTGAGGAGCTACAATATTTAATGGTGAGATAGAGGAAGGATCCATCTACAAAGCAAACAAAAAAGGACTGAAAATGTAGGAAGAAAACTAGTAAGCTATTAGGTGTGCCGAAACAACAACCACAAAAAGTATACCTAGCTGAAGGGTCTTTGGGGCTGAAATGCTTAAAAAAAAAAGAAAAAGAAAAAGAAAAAAAAGAAGGAAAAAAAAGGTTTGGATGGTTTAAAAAAGCAATATAATGTAGATTCCTTCTACATACCATTCATGAAATGACAATATTATAAGGATAGCTGGCAAATCAGTGGTTGCCAGAGGGTATGAACAGTGGGGATGTGACTATAAAGGGTAGTCCTTGGGAGCTTCACTGAGGAAGTTCCTTGTGGTGATAGAAGAGTTATATGTCATTTTGTTTGTTTTTTGAGATGGAGTCTCACTTTGTCAGCCAGGCTGCGGTGCAGTGGTGCAATCACAGTTCACTGCAACTTTGAAATCTGGCTCTTAAATGATCCTCCTCCCTAAGCCACCCAAGCTGTAGCTGGTACTACAGGTGTGTGCCACCACATCCTACAAGAATTATGTATCATTTTGTTCTTCACATTCCTGTCAGACACTTTATAAAACAAATGGATCCAGTAGGGAACAAACACAATCATTATGCTGACTGTAGTGAATACAGAGGGAAAGAAAAAAGGTTCGCCTTAAAGTATTTGAAACCCACTGACTGTATGAAAATGCTACTTCCAGACACCTGGGCTGTGACTCAGATGCTGACAACAGAAAGGTCTCAATTTAGTGACTGTCCCACATGCTCCAGCCTTCCTGATTTTATCTCTCTGTATTTTTGAAATGACAGAGCCTGAATATCGTGGACAATGATTGAGGAGGAGGATCAGAGAGCCCAGCCAGACAAAGTTAGAACAGACTTGGGTCTTGCAGGCTATGCCTGGTGAGATCTGAGTTCTTGAGAAATGTGTCACATTCAGGAACCTGCCTTCACTTTTTCTGCTGCTTATTTTGTAATGGAAGAAACAGACCACCACTGTGTGCGAGGGGTCCTTCCTGGCTTCCTTCCTCACAGCTGTGTTTCAAAGGGGAAGAGGCCTGTGAAGGTCAAGCACAGGCACAGCCAGAGCCCACAGAGTCCACTGGGACCAGCATGGGGACAGTCAGAGTCTGTGTTCCTCCTGCCTACTGCATGCCCTACACTATCCTGTGGGGGTTGGGGTGAGGTAGCTGCCGTGGGGAGGAGCACTGTGACTGAAGGAAACGTCTTTTCTCAGCTGTGGTCATGCCTAACCTCTTCTCAAACCCAACTCTGCCTTTACCTTGGAGTGTCCAGAAAAGACAGCAGGAGCCAAATGACAAGCCAAAGTTAGTGTGACATTTCCATGGAGTAGGGGTTGCAAAATTCCCGTTGAAAAGAGGAGAAATAAAGGCCATGGAAAGAAACTCCAGGGAAATGACAGGCCTCATTCACAGACTATATCCAGAATAAAGGAGCCCCAGGGTCAAGGATCAACAGTAGGCCTGTTGGAAACTAGGGTCCCATTGGAGTCAGGAAAACAAAAAAAAATAACAAAAAAAAACAGTAGACCTGTTGAAACTAGGGTCCCCTTGGAGTCAGGAAATGAGAAATTCAAGCCATTCACAAAAGTCTTGAAAGGCATGACAGTTTCTAACAGTTGCTAGAAATGGTGCCAACTCTGGGTTCTTGGGCTGTTAATGCACAGAAATTGGCATGAGGCTGAAAGTTTCCCCAGACAAGTCTTTATTGGAGCTTATCTTATACCTGGACAAAAGAGAGGCAGCACAAGAGAGAAAGAGAATTCCCTGACTGAAGCCAGTAGGGCTTTTTTTTTTTTTTTTTTTTTTAAATTAGGCAAAGCGTGGGAATTGACTTTAGGGGTAGGGTAGGCAGGATGGGCTGGGCAAGTGTGAAGGGTAGCCAGTCAGCATATCTGGTTACAGTGGTTATCTTCAATAATGGGCAACCTGGTGATCTGGCTGGCTGCAACAACAGTGTAAATCAGTGGCTCAGCATTCCTTACCTATGTGGGATACTCAAAAACCTTGGTTATCTCCTAAGGCCAGTTTCCAGATTTAAGTAAAAGGCATGGTTCAAATATTATGGCCTGAGTGAGGTAGTACCATGGGTTTTGTGGTGAGTGGGGATGCATGAAAGAATGATCTAGTCAATATAGGCTGAAGCCAGGCCCCATTCCTACTTGGTCTCAGAAAAAGACAGTTTTCTTTAGTATCCATTGGCCAAGAACTCAAACTTTTATAAACTTGGTTGACCAACTATCACTGCTTCATTGTGATCTCTTCCGCCACTGGGAATGGATTTATTAACTACAGGACTTTGCTTAGTGGGAGAAGATTTAGTGATTTTTTTTTTTTTTCTTCTTCGAGATGGAGTCTCTCTCTGTCGCCCAGGCTGGAGTGCGGTGGCGCCATCTTGGCTCACTGCAAGCTCTGCCTCCCAGGTTCACACCATTCTCCTGCCTCAGCCTCCCAAGTAGCTGGGACTACAGGCGCCCGCCACCACACCCAGCTAATTTTTTTGTATTTTTTTAGTAGAGACGGGGTTTCACCATGTTAGCCAGGATGATCTCGATCTCCTGACCTTGTGATCTGCCCGCCTCGGCCTCCCAAAGTGCTGAGATGACAGGCGTGAGCCACTGCGCCCGGCCAAGATTTAGTGATTCTAAGAAAGGAATTTACTTTTATTAAAATAGGTTAATAATTAGAACTTCAAAGTGCTACCCAGCCATAGAAGTTTCCTGAAGAAACAAAATGGTCATTGGCCATATGAGGTGGAGATGGTTTCATATGAAGCGTGGGAAAAAACAGATAGACTTGAGCTCTTTCCTGTGGCAGGTGTGGGTACATGTGTCCCCCCACAGGGGCCTGCCCTTGCCCACAGCCCTACAGTGTCCTGCAATGTAAACATTTTCTTTTCCAAGGATCTGGTGGGGTCGACACAAAGTCCAAGGCTCATAACATAGGAAGAAAAGGCGGTGGCCTGGGAGTTCCTAGCAGTCAGGTCCTCCTCATATTCGTTGTATTTCCAGGGTGGGGCACAGTGCTTCACACATAGTAGGAGCTCCAGGAATACTTATTGAACAAAAGAAGAAAGCTAAAGAGAAGAAAGGGAGTTCAGATGGAAGAAAGCACATGACCAGTTCAAAAGTAGACCCCCTATGAAGATGCCTGCAGTGATCAATTTTACCACCAGCCGGCAGTACAGAGAAACATTCTGGCCAGGGCAACCTCGAGGTTCCTGAACCTCTGCCCCTTTTCTCAGCCTGTGACTGAACTCCCTGTTTTGGAGATCTCTAAATCAGGCATACACCTCATCATTCCAAAAACAAAACAAAACAAAAGCGCAGTCCTTTGGCATTTTTAAAATGTGAGTTCCAGTGTAGCTTAAAACTGCCCACCCCTCAGCCTTGCTTAATGTTTTAATTTTAAAAATTTAAATAAATTTTGTTCCTTCATACTTTACACTTCGGATTTTGGTGCCTGGCAGAAGGACTAGTCTGTCGAGAGAGAAAGACCATGATACAGGTGGCGATTGGGCCGCTGTCCTCTTTGGACTTGAGGTCCACAGTGATCTGGTCATTGGTGTTGGGGATGAACTTGAAGAACGAACTTGAATGTGCGCGCGGCCCACCTCCCCCATGTGGCTGACGGAAATGTAACACCAAAGTCCTGGGTGGCACTCAGGAGTCCTCGCTGCACTGCTGGGGACAGGACCAGCTCAGTAGCGCTCTCCAGCAGGTGGACTAGGGGTGAGGCAGCCTGACAGTTGAATTTCCATGGTGGCCCTGGGAGCACTGCAGCTGCACAACTAGTTCTTGTGGTCCACGCTGCCCTTGTGGCCTGCCACTCACCCATTCTACGTTTTCAGTCACTATGCCCCCTCCTTGCCCAGGCCGCCCTCCTACAGACGGTCGCCCTCCACTGCCATGAACCCCTTCTCCACTGCCCCATCGCCTTCGGAGAGAATTACCCAGGACACAGCCTTGCTGCCTTCCATCTGATAGGTCACCCCTCTCCCATCGTTCACAGAGTAGTTTCCCACCAGAGACATTCAGATCCGAGAGCTCCATGCCCCTCTCCACTTTCCGCCAGGTGAGACTCTAGGATGCAGTGGTCTTTGTCTCATTTCACCACCACCCTGTCCCTGCTGTCTGATAGAGTTGGGTAGCCCCTTTTCAGGTAACTGAACCAGGTGTTTTCCTCTTGGGCCCTTGACCCTGTGTCCTGGTCGGCAATGACTGCTACTGGGTATCGAATCCTACTTGGTGTCATCTAGAAGGCAGCCAGGGGGTAAGTGTCATCGTCCATGGCCTTGGTCACAGGCGCCAGCACAGGAAGGCCCTGCACACTTATCTGGAGGGAGTGCACAGACTCATTCCATTCCAGGTGGTCAGAGGGCTGGACAGGCATTAGACTGACGGGCAGGTGGGACCAGCTGGGTCTGGGGCAGGCAGGGCCCAGTGGAGCAGGGAGGCCGACTTCCACCCTTAGCAAGCTTGCCTGGCCTGAGTTATGTGAGAGTAGTGATGGCTACACAAATTAAACATAGAATAAAATTTCATAGAACTGTATACACACACACACACGCAAATAGATGCCTGTGAAAACTGGTGACGTGAGAATAAAATCTGTGCTCTAGTTAACAGTATTGTACCAATGTCAATTTCCTGGTTTTGATATTGTAATACAGTAATACGGTTGCATAAGAGATCACCATTGGGGAAGCTAACTGAAGGGTACAGGGGACTCTGGAGTATTTTTGCAAATTTCTGTGAGTCTGTGATTATTTCCAAACAAGATGTTTTAAAAAGTCAATGAGAGAATGAAAAATATGGAATTTACAATGACTTTTTCTTTAGTATTTTGCCCTTTAAGTGTAATCTAATTATTAACAATCATCATTATTACTCATGTATTGTGTACAGGAAGCACTTCTCTTATTAAAACGTAACTCAAAACTTCCAGAACTTGTCACTGGAAGGCCCTCCCTAGAGGAAGTTTGGCTGACTTGAAAGTCAAACCTGTTTGCAGTAGGACCTTCCTTAATTATAGCAGATTATTATATCCTTGATTATAGTTGATTATAGCTGGTTGCAGGAGTGGGCTGCTCTCTCTTGAGAGGTCAAACTTACAATTGTACATCAGAATAAGTGAGGAGGGAATATACTTTGAAAGGCATATTTAAAACACCAGTTTCCCCATTATTTTTATTGTGGAATATAACATACAGAACAGTTCAGAAAACATAAATGAAGAACACTTAGAAAATGAACACCAGTTTAACCTCGGTTAAAAAAAAAAAAAAAAAAGTCATATTATCTGTAAGTACCCCAGAAATCTATCATGTGCTGCTTTCTTTCTTTTTAAAAATAGCTTTATAGATATATGATTTACATACCATAAAATTCACCTGATTTAAGTGTATCATTCAATGGTCTTTAGTATACTTATGGAGTTGTGCAACCATCTTCACAATCTAATTTTAGAATTTTTCCATCACCCCATGAAGAAACCATGTGCCCTTGATCAGTCAGTCTCCATTTTCTGTCTACACCCCCACCATTGTCTCTGATAACCACTAATCTGTCTCTGTGAATTTGCCTATTCTGGACATATCATATAAATTGAATTATATAATATGTGGTCTTTGTGTCTGACTTTCATTTAGCAGAATTTTTTTGAGATTCATCTATTGTAGCATGTATCAGTAATTTATTCCTTTTTATTGCCAAATAGTATTTCATTACATGGATGTATACATTTTATTTATCCACTAATTGAGAAACATTTAGGTTGTTTGCCCTTTGGGACTGCTATCAGTAATAGCGAAGTGAACATTCATATACAGGCTTTTTGTGTGTGTGTGTGGACATATGCTTTCAGTTCTTTAGGTGGAGACCGAGGAATTGAATTGCTGGATCAACAGAACTCTAACATGTTGAGAATCTGCCAAACCTTTCAAAAGTTTATCAACAACAGTGTTTGTTGGTTTCTGTTTCTCTGCATCCTTAGCAACACTTGATATTACCTACATTTTTTCTTATAACCATCCTAATGGATGTGAAGTGCCATCTCACTGTAGTTTGGTTTGAGTTTCTATCATGACTAAGGATGGTTAACCTAGGTTAACTAAGGATGATTAACCTAGGTAATTCACAAGCATTACTGACCATTTATATATCTTCTTCGGAGAAATGTCTGTTCAAGTCCTTTCATTATTTTATTTTATTTATTTAAAGATGGGAGTCTTGCTATGTTGCTCAGGCTGCTCTCAAACTCCTGGGCTCAAGTGATCTTCCTCCCTCAGCCTCCTGAGTAGCTAGGGCTACAGACGTGCACAACCATGCCTGGTTCTCCTTTGATTATTTTTAGTTGGGTTGTTTTCTTATTATTGAGTTTTAAAGATTTTTTGTATATTTTTGATACAAGGTTCTTACAGATATATAATTTGCAAATATTTTCTCTCAGCTTGTGGGTAATTTTCATTTTCTTGATGGTGTCATTTGAAATGCAAATGTTTTTAATTTCAATAAAGTCAAATTTCTCTTTTCTTTTTTCTTTTGCTTGTGCTTTTGGTGTTGTGTCTACGAAATCATTGCCTCACCCAAAGTGGCACAGATATATTCCTATTTTTCTAAAGTATAGGTTGGTGCAAAAGTATCATGGTTTTTATCTTTAAAAGTAATGCAAAAACTGTGATTACTTTTGCACCAACCTAACAAATGACTCAGAGATGTTCTCTATGTGTTAGCTCTTCGGTTATTTATTTCTTCACAGCAGACTGAGATCCATTAGCTCAAAGGTTGCCAGCACCAGACTTAAAATTGTACACATACAATTGTTTTAAACATAGCGCAAATAAGCAGATTTTTAGCCATTTAGCGCCTGATCTGCATACTCTATGAAATTGGCAATATTTACTATCCATAGATAAGATAAGCCCCAGTGTTATAAAGATGCCAGGCCGCTGCTGTCCTTTGCATTCACTGACCCTGAGATTCCCTCCTGTGCCTAGAAGTTTCCTTTCTCTCCTTCCCTTCTGAATGGTGGTCCCACCAAGACTGGATAGTTTCAAGATGTGAAGGACTCATTCATCCTGCTTACTTGCTAAAGCAGCACCCTACTAAAGCTTGTGCATGCTGCTGCCAGCTCATGATATCTTTTTCTTCCATCAATCCAGAAATCCTTGAACTCACTCCCTACAGTTTTCCTCTAAAACTTTTATCATTTTAGCTATTACATTTAGGTCTATAATTCATTTTGACTTAATTTTTGTATGTGGTGTGGGATAGGGGTACAATCTATGCTTTTGCATGTGGCTATTAAGTTATCCCAGCAGCATTTGTTGAAAGTTTTGAAATGGAGAAGTATGAGTTCTCCAACTTTGTTCAAGATTATTTTAATCTGAGTCCTTTGTGTGTTCTTATGAATTTTCAGATCAGCTTGTGAGTTTCTGGGATTTAAAAAGGAATTGCATTAACTCTGTAGAAAAATTTAGGGAGTATTGCCATCTAACCTTCTGATCTATGAACATGGAGTATCTTCTTCTTTAGATGTTTAATTTTAAAAATATTCTGTAGTTTTCAGTGTGCAAGTTTTGTACCTCTTTTGTTATACTTATTCCCAAGTGTTTGTTGTTCTTAGCGACATTCTGAATGAATTTTTTTCTTAATCTCTTTTTTGAATTGTTCATTGCTAACATGTAGAAATGCAATTGATTTTTGTATATTCATCTTGTATCTGACACGTTGCCTAACTTATCTATTAGCTCTGGAAACTTTTTAGTAAATGCTTTAGGATTTTATATATACAAGATCATATTGTCTGAAAATAGCTTTACTCTTCCTTTCCAAATTGATGACTTTATTTTGCCCAATTTTCCTGTCTAGAACCTTCAGTAAAATGTTGAATAGAAGTGGTGAGAGCAGATATCCTTATCTTCTTGATTTTAGGGAAAAAGTATCCAGTCTTTTGCTATTGAGTATAATGCTAGTTTTGGGTTTTTCATAGGTTTCCTTAATTAGATTGAGAAAATTACTTTCTATTAGTTTGTAAAGTGTGTCTTTGTGAGGGGTTGGGGGTTAGTCGTGAAAGGGTATTAAATTTTTTTCAAAATTTTTTTTCTGCATTATAATTTCTTTTGAGACTATTATGTGGTTTTTACCTTTTATTCTCTTAATATGGTATATTACATTAATTGATTTTCATGTATTAAATCAATCCTGCATTCCTAGGATAAATCCCACTTGATCTGGACGAGTTTATGGACTATCAATACTAATTTTTCTCTAAATGTTTGACAGAATTCACCAGTGAAACCTCTGGGCCTATGTTTTTCTTTGAAAATACTTTAAATTACTGATTCAATATCTTTTCCTGTCATAGGTTTGTTCATGTTTTCTATTCCTTTGTGAGTCCGTTTTGGCAATTTGTGTTCCTCTAGGAATTTGTCCACGTTACCTAAAGTATCTAATTTGTTAGCATATATTTGTTCATACCATTTACTTAGAGTCCTTTTAATATTTGTAGAATTAATGGTAATATCTCCTCTTTCATTCCTGATTTTTTGTAATCTGTGCTTTTTCTCTTTATCTTGGTCAATCTACCTGAAGGTTTGCCAATTTTGCTGATCTTTTCAAAGAACCATTTTTTTAAATTTTACTGATTTTCTATTGTTTTTTGTTTGTTCTACTTCTTTTATTTCTACCCTGTTATTATTTTCTTCTTTCTACTTGTTTTGGGTTTTGTTTGCTTTTCTTTTTCCAGATCTGAAGTTGAAGTCTTAAGATTATTAAGATCATTCTTCTTTTCTATTATAGCTGTTTAAAGCTACAAATTTGCCCTATGTCTTGCTTTAATTGCATCCTACATAATGTGCTCCTTTCTGATTAAAACTCTCTCATTAAAGATATATACTACCCTGACTCTTGTAATATTTTCCTCATTTTCTGAAATGATACACTTTAGTTTTCTTATTAGGGAACTTTATTTAAACGGAGTCACATTGCCTGTGTGTGTGTGTGCGTGTGTGTGTGTGTGTGTGTGTTTTGTTCTTTTTATCCAATATTATGTTTGGGCACTGGTGCATGTTGTTGCAAATAGTCTTACTTGGTTCATTTATATTTTTGTATTCCCCAGAATGCTACTTCACTGTTATAGTGTATAATTTATATAACATATAAACACGTAATTTATCATTTCATTGTTGATAAACATTTGCATTGTTTCCAATTTGGGGCTAATATGAGTAATGCTGTGATGTACATTCTTGTACATGTATCTTGAAGAACATATGCGCACATTTCTCCAGTGTTGAGACTTAGCTAAGAGTAGATTGTTAGGTCATAGTATATGTGTATTTTCTGTTTTAATGTAGAATGCCACACTATTTTTCAATGAGATTGAACCTCACTACATTGTCATTAGTAACATAGGAGAGTTTCCATACTCCTATTTATAAACATTTGGTACTTGTAGTTGTTTTAATTTTAGTTATTCTGGTGAGTATAGTGGTACCTCATTGTGGTTTTTATTTTCACTTCCCCATTGCTAGTAAGGCTGAGCTCTCTTTATTCAGGATTTGGATATTCTATTTTGTGAAGTACCTGTTCAAATCTTTTTGCCCATTTTTCTTGTAGATTGTCTATTATTGATTTGTAGACATTCTTCTATATTCTGCTTAGAAATCCTTTGTCATATTTATGTTGCAAATATTCATTATGTGTCTTACCTTTTTACTCTTTTATGGTGTTTTGGGGTGTATGTTCTTTTAGTGTAATCTAAAATTGCAATAATTTTCCTTTTGGGTAGAGCTTTTCGTGTGTTGTTGAAAAAAATCCACCTTGTCCCAAGATTATAAAAATTTTCTCCTAAATAACTTCCAAAAGCTTGATTGTTTATCTTTTAAATGTAAGTCTTTAACTTGTCTGAATTTAATTTTTGTCTGTGGAATAAGGAAGGAGTCCAATCTATTTTTCCAATATGGGTTCCCAATTACTCCAGCAAGTTTAGTGGAAACATTTATCCTTTCCCTAGTGATCTCTACAGTGTCACTTATCAAGTGTTGGTGTATATGTGGATTTGTTTCCAGGCCTCTATCCTGTTCCCTTGATTATTTTATCTACCACTGAGCCAACACTATACTATAGCTTACAATAAGTCTTGTTTTGCTAGGACAAATCCTCTTTCATCTCCCACCTTGTTCTTCTTGAAGAATGTTTTATCTCTTTTTGGCCCTTTGCATAGCTTAATAAATTTTAGAGTAAGTTTTTAAGCTGTAAAAAAAAAAATTCTGGGGGCTTTATTGAGACTGTAGTAAGTCTACGGATAAATTTGGAGTAAATTGATTATCTTCATAATATTGAGCTTCCAATCTATGAACATAATATAATTCTTTATTTATAGATACACTTAATATCTCTCAATAGTTTTGTAAGTTTCTCCATAGAGATCATCGTTTGTTCAATTTATTTATTGATATTTCATTTTTTATGCTATCTTTTAATTTTTATTTATTTATTTTGTTTTGAGATGGAGTTTTACTCTTGTTGCCCAGGCTGGAGTGCAGTGGTATGATCTTGGCTCCCTGCAACCTCCGCCTCCCAGGTTCAAACAATTCTCCTGCCTCGGCCTCCTGAGTAGCTGAGATTACAGGCATGTGCCACCACACATGGCTAATCTTGTATTTTTTGTAGAGATGGGGTTTCACCATGTTGGCCAGGCTGATCTTGAATTCCTGGCCTCAGGTAATCCACCCGCCTCGGCCTTTTCTGGTATCTTAAATTATATATTTTTAAATTCAATTTTTGTATTTTTTATTGCTGGTGTGAGAATAAATTGATTTCTTAAACTATTGATTATATATCTAACAGCTGTACTAAACTCTCAGAGTCTTATAATTTGAGTCTTATAATTTATATGTGGGTTCTTCTGAATGTTTATATATACATTCTAACTATCTTCAAAAATGATTTCTTTCTTTCCATCCCTTATGTGTTTGACTTTTTTTTTCTTGCCTTAATACCCTGAGTAGCTTATTCAGGTCTCTTTACTTTTACTTAATGTCTTTTTCTGTTTCAGGGTTACATCTAAGACACCACATCACATTTAGCCATCATGTCTCCTTAGGCTTCTCTTGGCTGTGATATTTACTCAGACTTTTCTTGTTTTGGATGACCTTGAGTTTCAAGGAGTTCTGACCATGTATTTTATAGGTTACCTCTCTATTGGAATTTATCTGATTTTTTTTTCTCATGATTAGATTGGGATTATGGGTTTGCGGGAGGAAGACTACATCATATTAAAGTTACGTTCTAACATAATTTATCACCGTTGATATTGATGGATTGTCACATTTCCTTACTGTTAGTTACTCTTTTTTCATCATTTCCATACTGTACTCTTCGAAAGGAAGTCTCTATGTGCAGCCCACATTTAAGAATTGATTATTTCAGATTTTCTACATAGACAATCATATTATCTGTGAACAAAAACAGTTTTCTTTCTTTCTTCCCAATTTGTATACCACTTATTTATTTATTTGCCCTATTTTATCATCTAGAACTTCCAATGCAGTATAGAAAAGCAGTGGTGAGAGGCGACATCCTTACCTTGTCCTTAGTAAGAAAGCTTCTACTTTCTCACCATTAAGTATATGTTAGCTGTATGTTTTTTGTAGATTTTTTATTTAAAAATTTTTTCTTTTTTTTTTTTAAGAGACAGGGTCTTGCGCTGTCTCCCAGGCTGGAGTGCAGTGGTGTGATCAGAGGTCAACCCAGCCTTGAACCCTGGGCTCAAGTGATACTTACATATTGGCCTACCAAGTAGCTAGGGCTATAGATGCATACTGCCATGCCTGCCTAATTTTTTTTTTTTTTTTTTTTTTTTTTTTGTGATGCAGTCTCATTCTGTCACCCAGGTTGGAGTGTAGTGGCATGAGCTCAGCTCACTGCAACCTCCACCTCCTGGGTTCAAGCGATTTTCCTACTTCAGCCTCCTGAGTAGCTGGAATTACAGGCATACACCTCCACATCTGGCTAATTTTTGTATTGTTAGTAGAGACAGGGTTTCACCATGTTGGCCAGGCTGGTCTTGAATTCCTGACCTCAGGCGATCCACCTGCCTCAGCCTCCCAAACTGCTGGGATTACAGGTATGAGCCACCGCACCTGGCTTTTTTTTTGTTTTGTTTTATTTTGTTTTGTTTTAAGCAATGGGGTTTTGCTATGTTGACCAGGCTGGTCTTAAACTCCTGGCCTCAAGTAATTCTTCTGTGTTGACCCCCAAAAACACTTAGGTTAATAGGTATGGACCACTGTGCCTAGCTGTAAAGGTTCCCTATCAAGCTGAAGAACTTTCCCTCTAGTTCTAGAGTGCTGAGAGTTTTTATTATGAATGTTGGATTTTATCAAATGCAAGTGATCATGTGACTTTTCATCTTTAGCCCATTGATGTGATACATTATATTGAGTGACTTTTGAATGTCAAACCAGCCTTACATGCCTGGAATAAATCCTATTTGGTCATAGCATATAATTCTTTTTGTACATTGCTATATCTGATAATATTTGGTTGAGTATTTTTACATCTATGTCCATGAAAGAAATTAGCCTGTAGTTTTTTTTTCTTGTTATAACTTTGTCTGATTTTGGTATTAGGGTGATGGGCTCATAGAATGAGTCAGGAAATATTCCCTCTGTTTCTGTCTTCTGGAAGAGATTTTTGAAAATTGGTATAAATTCTTCTTTAAAATTATAGTAGAATTCACCAGTACACCCATCTGGGCCTGATGTTTTCTGTTTTAGAAGGTTCTTAATGATTCAATTTATTTAATGTATATAGTTCTACTCAGATAGTCTATTTCTTTTTGTACAAGTTTTGGCAGATTGTGTCCTTCATTGGTCTGTTTCACCTAGGTTATCAAATTTGTGAGTGTAGAGTTTTTCATAGCATTTCTTTATTATCTTTTTAATACCCATAAGGTCTGTAGTATTGTCTCTTCTTCCATTTCTGATATTAGTATTTTTTTGGTTTTTGTAGACACAGGGTCTTTTTTCTTTTTTTTTCTTTGAGAGAGGGACTCGCTCCATCACCCAGGCTAGAATGCAGTGGCACGATCTCAGCTCACTGTAACCTCTGCTTTCTGGGCTCAAGTGATTCTCCAGTTTCAGCCTCCCAAGTAGCTGGAACTACAAGTACAAGCCACCAAATGCCTGGCTAATTGTTTTGCATTTTTTGTAGATATGGGGTTTCGTTGTGTTGCCCAGGCTGGTCTTGAACTCCTGAGCTAAAAGTGATCTGCCCACCTCAGCCTCCCAAAGTGCTGAGATTACAGGTGTGAGCCACCACACCTGCGTTAGACACAGGGTCTCACTATGTTGCCCAGACTGGTCTTGACCTCCTGGGCTCAAGTGATGCTCCTGCCTTGGCCTTCCAAAGTGCTGGGATTACAGGCGTTAAGTCACTGTCCCCAGCCTGATATTAATATTTTTGCATCCTCCCTCCACCCCCTCTTTTAAAATATTAGTTAGCCTAGCTATGGCTTATCACTTTTTTGATCTTTTCGAAGAACCGGTGTTTGGTTTTGTTGATTTCCTCTATTAGTTTTCTGTTTTCAATTCCATTGATCTCTGCTCTAATTTTTCTTTCTTTTTTTCTTCTTGCTTTGAATTTACTTTCCTTTTTCTAGTTTCCTAAAGTGGAAGCTTATGTGATTGATTTTAGATATTGAGTATCACAGGGTACAGTAGGTGAATTTTTCTTCTTTTAACCATGGAGTACACATTTTGTTCTTGTGAGGATATTCTTTCATTCAATAGATATTTACTGAGCACCTACCATGGGACAGGCACTGTAGTCTTGGCCTTCATAGAGATTACCTTTTCTTGAACAGAATAATGAACATCTTCCCACTGAAAACAAAATACCTAACAAATTATGGGGAGCAAAACGTACATACAGACTGAAAATTCTGCATGAGTTGCCTTTTCTTCCTCCACCCTTTTTCTCAGATTATAACCCTCTGGAGGATTTCTAGTTTCATGAGAAGTAGTCTTTATTTGGGCTCCTTGCCCTGCTTGGACTGAAAGTATAGTTGACATTTATATCATTCCTATCCTTTCCTCTCCCTCAGCTCTGAGCTTAGAAGCCCCAGTCAGTGGCCTTTGAAGAGATCCTTAGGGTGTGTGGTGGCATCAGAGCATGAATGAATGACAGTTTTGTTTTTTTTTGTTAGAACAACTCAGTAAGTAAACCTGTTCTACATGGTTGTGATATAAGTTGAAATCTAACACAGAACTTTGGCTATATGAATTCATTCAATGGAACAACAAACATCTAGAGAGGTTTGCCTTTTATACTCTTAGACTAATTATTCCAGGAATTGCCTCAGTGCTTGTGTTAGCTTGGTGTCAGATATTTGTACTCGTAAGAACAAAGTCAAAAAAGAAGTCATGATATTTAGAATAGATTCTTCCTATCAAATACATTTAGAACATATTTTTGGAATAATTTCAAGTCCATGGGGAACGCAATTACTAGGAATTTGGGACAGAGGTGACAATGAGAATCTGCTTTGAGAAAGTAGATCATAATATTACAGAACTATGCCTTCATCAGTTTAAAATTGGAAGTGGTTTCCCTGTTATTTTCTACCCTGGAGTGTTCTTAAAATTATTTTTATCCCGTTTAAGAAATTTGCAGTGCTTCTAAAAAGGAAAGTGAAAGTGCCACAAACATGCTTGTGCTGCAAATCAGTTTTAAGTTAACAGGCAAAGAGAATTTTGGCTACTTTTTTGTTTGGAGTCAAATATAAAACTAAACAACATGTGCCCAGATTTCCTACCATGATTTTGCAAAAGATATCTTGAAACCTTTCTTGGCAAAAATAATATTCCGTTATGATTCAGTGTTGCACTGTAAACAGAGTGTTTAGAAATTGGGGTTTGAAAAGTATAACGGCTTGTTTCCTTAAAAAAAAAAAAAAAAAAAAAAGATTCAAATGCTTCATTTGCTGCTAGAGCTTTTTATAAATTAATCAAATTGCGTGCAGTGGGAGGGGTGACTCATTAAGTGGAGAGCTAGTGAAGACATAGCCTGTGAAAGGCAGTTGGCTAAGTGGTAGGGACAGAAGGAAGATAGAGTGCTTTCAAAAGTGCCTATGTGTAAGTAAACAGAGCAGTGTGCCAATTACAACGTTGTAATGTTCTGCAGAAGACGGATGCACACCAAGAATGCTAGCCTGGACCTAGGGTGTGTCTTGGAAGGCTTAACCAGGAAGGGGACGATTCAGTTCTATTTGAACCAAGACTGATGCTGCGTGGTGGAGAGGAACTGCGTTCTAGGCAGAGGCAGTCCAGATGCAAAAGAGCAGAGAAGGGAGGGACAGCACAGTGGCTTCTCAGAAGTGAATATAGTGTTAGACTTCTAAAAGAGCTGTGGTAGAGGGAGAAAACTGTCAAAGGAAATCAGTAACTGTTGAAGGAAATACCGCAAACGCCCTCCTTCCAGGCTGACTAATGCCTTATGGGAGCAAATGAGCCACAGAAACGATACGAGCAACTGCTGTTCTTTCAAAATACCCGGCCAGAGGAACTGGCAGACGATGGGCAGGCAAGTAAGAGGGATATTAGTTCTCTAGAAAAGTGGAGAGGCATATTTAACAAGTAAGATGTATGTTTACATTCATATCAAGGTGGGGAGAAATGCATCCTCAGCTAGCCACCAAACCTGGGTACTTGGAACGCAAGGGGCTTAAGAAGTATTTTAGGGAAAAGGGGTTTTGAGCTGTCAATTTGAAATGATTATCTCTTAAAACCTAACATTATTAACATTTCCTCTCAAAATGTTTGCCTTTTCATAGCACTGAACAAACAACTGAGATCCTGTTGTGCCTATCACCTGTTGAAGTTGCCAATCTTAAGGAAGGAATCAATTTCTTTCGTAATAAGAGCACTGGCAAAGACTACATCTTGTACAAGAGTAAGAGCCGACTGAGGGCATGCAAGAATGTGTGCAAGCACCAAGGAGGCCTGTTCATAAAAGATATCGAGGATTTAGCTGGAAGGTACCAAGAGTCCTTTGCTTTCTCACTGGTTACCTTTCTTGCTGTTAGATTTGGCAGGAAATGTGTTCATCTGGAAATTTTAAATGAACCAATCAGCAAATTACTTCCCCTAGAAAATTTTACTCTTGCGTGTTTAGGCCATCTCTCTGATCTAAAAGTTGTATGTTCTATTTAATTTTCCTAAGAACTCTAATTTAAAATTTATTCCTAGCTTGATATATAGTAAAACCTCTCTGGGTGTGTGTGTGTGTGTTTGTGTGTGTTTGGGTGTGCACAGGGAAAACACACATTTAACTGGTTTTGTATTCAAAGACCCAAGCCTCCTATGGGTCTCCTTCCCTTCTGCCCCAGAAGAGCGTGTGTGTGTGTGTGCGTGTGCATGTACATGTGCATGCTCCTGTGAGTGTGTATGTGTGTATGGGGGGCTCTTTTCCAAAGCCTGCTGGAGAGCAGATAGAATTTTCCCGGGAGGCTAGTTGTGATTGCTAAACAAAAATAGCAGATCCCCAGCTGTTCCTGCCCTGAACAGTGACTCTTACGGTCATTTCTTAGAAGAACTGATGCTGTTGCCAACTTCCCTCCCATCCCCTCCCCTCCTCTACTGTCCCTTCCCCTCCTCTCCCCTCTGTATAGATCACCTCTCCCCAGTGCAGCAGCAATACCAGGACAGGATTGTTTTGTTAGTTTTTTCTCAGTGACTACCAAAGAAATAGCAGTAGTGCCTGGCAGAGCCAGATAGGGCTCTTGGGCATGTGCTTTGTCAGTCTAATTCTCAACACCAGTAATGCTGTGAGTGTTTACCCCCCACCTTTCAAGCTTTGCTTTAGCCTAATTTGCCCTCTGTGGCTTTAGTCACTTGATGTTAGGCTTTTTTCTTCCACTGTGTTCTCAGTCTTATTTCTCAGGTCATTTTGGGGTAGTTTAGTGCTGGTGTATTCAGAGTGAGAGCTGAGTAGTTGTCCATGAGTTACCTGTTACCCAAATCTAACAGGTAACTCTAGAATGTTCTCTAACGTTCACACAGATTTACTTTGCTCTATACCTACTATCATGGCCCAGCCCTTCCGGTTATTTGATTCTTAAATACTAACTAACCACTGTGAACCCTGAAGACCTGACACAGGTCTCAGTTAATTTAGAAAGTTTATTTTGCCAAGGTTGAAGACGTGTACCCATGACACAGCCTCAGGAGGTCCTGACAACATGTGCCCGAGGTGGTCAGAGCACAGTTTGGTTTTATACATTTTAGGGAGACATGAGACATCAATCAACATATGTCAGATGAACATTAGTTCGGTCTGGAAAGGTGGGACAACCTGAAGCAGGGAGGGGACTTCCAGGTCATAGGTAGATAACAGACAAATGGTCGCATTTTTTTTTTTTTTTTTTTTTTTTTAAGTTTCTATTTAGCCTCTCCAAAGAAGGCAGTGATATACGCATTTATCTTGGTGAGCAGAGTTCAAAGTTACCTTGGTAACGTTGAATAGAATGGGAGGTAGGTTTGCCCTAAGCAGTTCCCAGCTTGACATTTTCCTTTAGTTTAGTGATTTGAGGGGCCCAAAATACTTTCCTTTCACATTTCCCCCGCTTTTCTTTTTAAAAATCTGTTGGAGAAAGCATTTTAGAAGAAAATGAGTCTCTAGCCTCAGGTTTCGTCTGATCTCTCATGGGTAGGATGGTTTATACCTAGACAGGTAGGTCCCGAGTTATTAGGAAAGCTCATTTTTAGAAGGTTGTGAAGTCTCATGTCCTATGAAGAGAAAACAGGGGGAGGACAACAACAAACAAAAGAACAGTTCTGGAAAATAGATATAGGCCACATTACTCTGAAGTCCATACATCAGTAGGCAGGTATGAAAGTGGCTTATGTATGTAAATAGGTCCCTATTATTTGCTTCTGAAGTTTAAGTTGTCTAGCTTCATTTCACAGGGCTTTATGAAAGCACATTTTAGTTTCCAGTGACTCCAAACTAGGAAAAATGGAGGGAAAAAAAGAAGGAAAAAAATTGAAAACATTGTTTTGAAGATATGTAGCCAAGAAAAATTAGAATTCAGTCCAAACTGTAGAAAATAATAAAAATTGAAAAACATTACACAAGACCAGAATCTAACAATAGGTGTACTATAGTTTTTGAAACATAATTCTTCTCTCTCCACTTTCCCATTTTTATTAAAGACAAATCCGGCAGGACTGGTTTTCCTTATTGTACTTGGCCTAATTCTTTGTATACAGTGCTGTAAGAATAATTATTTTTTACATAAGCTTTTAAATTGGCTTTGATGGAACTTTGTTCCACAGAAGGAATCTCAGAGAAGACTTTTTTAAAGCCCAGCCTATCCATGAATTTGTACCATGAAATACCTATGAGTTGAGTGAATTCCTCTCCTTTTGAGCTCCTAAGAAAAACTTGGAGCTCCTGGGCCTGTCAGAAAGTGACATTCTTTACTTACCACAGGTCAGGAACCCTGTATAGGGACTGTGGAGACAAAGGTATGAGGCTAGTTTTTCCAAGGGGCTTTTTATTGGCTCCATAAGTCAACTTTAATTCTTTAAAGGAAAGCACACTATTCCAGTCAAAGCCTTGATAAAATAACCAGTGTCTTCAATTGTGTCCTGTTACAAATGAAAACAGATTCTTATCGCACTTATGCAAATAACTTTGTCATACTCTCAAATAGATTCCAAATTCTGTAGAAAGCAGGTAGAGAAAAACAAATATGCTCCAAACTTTGTTCATAGGAGTATACTCATTGTTAAAAAGCTGTAAATAGCGTAAAAGTTTCTTGATTCTGAAAAACAAAGTATCAGCAACATTTTAAGCAAAAAGTCAAAAAAGATTACTTCACACTTTTATTAGTTTAGTCCATGCAGTTAATTTTTGTTCTGCTTGATATTCATGAACATTTCAGCTCTCCATGAGTCCTCAAAGTTTTTTCTCTATTTTGATGTCACAGTCTCCAAAGTTATCAGAAACATGCATTCAAGAGCACCTGTTAAGGGTTTCACAGCTGATCATAAAATCATCTTCTGGAAAGGACCACAAAAAGACAATTGTCTGTGAATAATTGAAAAGTTTTAGGGCAGCCATAGTCAAAGACATTTTTTTACCTCTGTGGTATACAATAATTTAACATAAAATTATAATTATTACTGATAACATACACTGTGTCATATCAGAATAATAGGAGTTTCCCATAATTTTGGAATACATACCAATAACATTTATACAAATACAGCCCAAAGAAAACCAAACACCATTTCATATTGGACAATGCTTCCTGTATAATTTTCATAGCAAAAAGCCAAATATGTCATTTTTGGACTTTAGAGAACCCATTAATAATATCTTAAAGGACTAATTAGGTCAGAAAAAGATATAATTTTCTAATTTGATTTTGGAAAGTTTGTCAAATATCAAAGATTTTAAACACTTGATATCACAAAATAGGATTACAGGTCATTGCAAAATAAGTCATTCATTTAGCCAAAATGATAAGGAAAAAAAAGGGCAAAAACCTTCATTCTTTGAGAGAGGAGACTTAATTTTCCAAACATTAAGCCCTAATAAAAAACAGCATGAAGCCGATTACATTTGTTTTTCAACATTTTATAAACAGTCCATAAAGGTTTAATCTTGATCATAAGATATACCTTCCATGAACCTTTTATATCTTTGTAACCTCTATTAAGCAGTTGGTTAATGTTTCAAGAAAACCTTGTTAATTTGACACAGGGGTTGATATACTGGTCTTGCATCAGTGTGCCTTTGACATTAATAGTTAATTTATAGAGAAACTGAACTCATTTTATCTCTTAAAATTAACCCTTGCAATCTCACAAGCCCACCTCTTCTGCAATAGCCCCTGGGCCTTGAGGAGTTGAATGCCTTTAATTTCTGGCCCTGTGTCTCAGGAATGCAGTTAGTTTTGATTGGCATCTTCTAGGGGGCCTGGAGATGAGGTTTTAATTGCTGTCAGTGTTTAAGATTTAGCAGGACTTGGTGTTCTTTTTAGACCCAGGAGTCAAAGCCCTGTAACTCAATGTCACAAGGACTTTAAAAGTACATACAGGAAGATACAAGAATGTAATAACCTTAATTAAAAAAAATTTAAATCTCAGCTGTTCCTAAGCAAACCAAACTTAATAATAATGTCATAGGAGTTATTGTGATAAATGTAAAATCTGTTAGGCCAGTTACCAAAAGGCCAAAGAAAATACCTTCTGCAGTGCACAGAATATTATGTTGGAAGAAAACAATTCCTTTAGACCTTTAAGAAAATGTTGGTAGCATCAGGCCACCAAAAAGAGAACCTGAGCAGGGAGAAAACTTATATGAGGCGAAAATGAGTTGAAGGAGAGTGTTAGTATTTCATACCTTTTAAAAGAGGAGAGAAAACCGAAACCAGTGAGATGCAATGTAAGTGTATAAGTGGCATTTTTTAAACATCAAACCCAACCTCTAGAAAGACCATTATTATTTCCCCTTAATCATAGGCAACTTGATCATATAAAAGTTTTTGTTTTGTTTTTTAGAAATCCTCTTATTGTGACTTATACAGACTGTTCATGACATGCTTAGGCTTTGTGGTTTGTCTTGAACTAACCAACTACTTTCCTTCCTTTCTCTCTTTCTTTCTCTCTCTTTCTTTTTCTTTCTTTCCTTTTTTTTTTTTTTTTTTGAGATGGAGTCTCACTTTGTTGCCCAGGCTGGAGTGCAATGGCACGATCTCAGCTCACTGCAACCTCTGCCTCCCGGGTTCATGTGATTCTCCTACCTCAGCCTCCTGAGTAGCTGGGATTACAGGTGCATACCACCATGCCCGTTAGTTTTTGTACTTTTAGTAGAGGCAGGGTTTCGCCATGTTGGCCAGACTAGTCTCAAACTCCTGACCTCAGGTGATCCACCCACCTCAGCCTCCCAAAGTGCTGGGATTACAGGCTTCGGCCACTGCACCTGGCTGAACATCCTTCTTTCTTAAACAGTCATTTTACTCTAGGACTAAATTTACCATACAAGATTCTTTCTCATATGAAATTATTTCTCCTTAAGCTTTTTTACCAAAAAAAAAGCTCTTTATTTTTATAAGTTTCTTTACATATCTTCTATTTCTTGGTTCCCTTTACCTTGTTTTATACATGCCCTTTAAATAAGCTTTGAATTAGACAAAAATTGTTCACCTTTTTTAAAAGGACATACTTTTTTTTTTTTTTTTTAGAAAGAATGTTTTTCTACAAATATATTTTTATTGGAAAATGCCCAAATAATGAGATACCTATTATTAATATAACTTTTGATTCTAAATTATAATGAGTTTGTCTACAAGTATTTATCCTATTACATTTACCTAATTATTTTAATCATTTACCTAGATCACTTGTAGAAACTGCGATTGTCGTTATTTGAAGTTATGGAATTGCCATTGCAAAATTACAACTGAGACAGTGAAAAAGATTTGAGCTAACTGACTCCATCCTGCTCTTGCTTCTAACCTCCAAGCTGTTCTTGTTCATTCCTGGTTGTAGGTAAGCCAAACTAATTTTGGGAGGAACTTAGTTTATAGTTTAGCTTTGAAACAAAGAAGGTAACAGTCCTTTCCCAAAACAAACCTTACTGCTCGTGAACTAGACTGCCTAAAGCCACAAGATTAGAAGTTATGATAATCTTACTCAATTCACGATGTAGCTATTTTTATTAAACTAATATCAATGTGTTATTTATGAAAGATTACACAAGCAAAATCATTCTGCCTTGGGCAGAATTTATAGTTTTATAATGCCTATGCCAAAGTTTGACACTTTATAGTATTTGGCAGGCATAACTATGAAACTGCTTGATTAATAAATGTAAAAAAAAATGTATGCTGGCAATTCTTAAGACATTTCTAATATTATTTATAATTTTTAAAGCTAGCTTATTTATTAAAAATTTTACTTAAGTTATGTAAAGTTGAAAAAGCATTTTGCTAATCTTTTCCTCTCTCCTGATAAAGTATTTGATGCAAATGCTTTTATTTTATTTTATTTATTTCTTAGATAGAGTTTCAATCTTGTTGCCCAGGCTGGAGTGCAATGGTGCAATCTCAGTTCACTGCAACCTCTGCCTCCTGGGTTCAAGCGATTCTCCTGTTTCAGCCTCCTGAGTAACTGGGATTACAGGCACACACCACACCACCATGCCCAGCTAATTTTTTTAAATTTTTAGTAGAGAAGGGGTTTGACCATGTTGGCCAGGCTGGTCTCAAGCTCCTGACCTCAGGTGATCTACCTACCTTGGCCTCCCAAAGTGCTGAGATTACAGGTGTGAGCCACTGCGCCCAGCCAACACTTTTAGTTTCTTAAGCCAATTAATTAGAGCTCTTTTATGTATTTTCAGTAGTGAAACACTGTGTACACCACACATAAATACATAGATATATTGGGCATGCTGATAGAAGTACATCTTATAGATTTATAGAAACCTTTTTTTCCCTTTAGCCTTTCAGATTCCTGATAAACTGTTTCACAACCCCAGGCAGTTGTCAGCTAAATAGCCTTAAATTTGCATACTAAAGGAAACAACTCAGGTGAAAATCATATAGCAAAATTTACATCATAAGGTACAGAAAGGAAAAAGTCTGGTGATGTTAGAGGGAGATTAAAAATGGATGCCAAATTAAACATAAAATTATAGAAGTCTATCATAGGATTCTATAAGGAGACTAATTTTATTTAGGTAGGGACTGACTACCTATCTTTTAACTGGATCTCTGAGCTCTGGGCAGAGCCCACACTGAATCCTGGGTCTCCAAAAAGGGAGAATGAATATGAGATTAGACCACGTGGTGCTTACACAGTGCACTCAGAAAAAAGAAAACAAAGACATTTCTAAGTGTCTAAACCACACTCTTCCTTAAAAACTCAAGAGTAACCTCTGTTGCAATAACTATTTTAGTCAAAAACAAAAACAAAAACAAAAACAAAAAAAGTAACAATATAAAAGTAAGCAAACACACACATATGCGTGCACGCACACACACACACGCCTTGGATGTTAGGTTTTAATTAAGCTGATTTTTAACCATTGAACTCCTTTAAAAGAAACTTTTAAAATCTCATTACCATATTTCAGCTAGGACAAATTGCTGCTATTTCAAAAGTACAGCCATTGCTCTTTCAGTTTGGCCTGGCTAACAAAAAGGTGGCTTTGTTATGTAAATAAAGCCCCTTAGTCAGAATCAAAAATTTTTCCTCTTTTTTTTTTTCCTCCACCCCATACCACGTATGTGCGTGTGTATGTGTGTGTTTGTGTGTGTGTGTGTGTGTGAATTTAGCCACTTCAGAGGCCTTGTTCCCCATAATTTGGAATTTCCTTTGGATTTGATCAAATCGGATAGAGTTGATCAAACCCAATGGGAAAAAGTCCGAAACAACAATGAAAACAGGAACGAACAGCAACACAACAAAAACAGTTAAGCAAAGCAATCACACAACTTATATCATTACTGAGCACTCTAATCCTAAGGAGAAATTAAGACCAGCTGGTTATTAATCTTAACTTTAGCCAAGACAAACCCCAATTCAGTTACTTACCTAGGGGTGGGTCTCAGGCTGTAGACTGCTCTCTACCATCCTAGAAGCAGGAAAAAAACCCTCATCTTTCCTGTTGGAAGCGATCTCAAACTCCATAAAGGAGTTACCTGGCTTCCATAGTCATGGAAACAGTAAATCTTGCCTTCCTTTTTGGAAGCAAGTAAAACTTTTTCTGGAGTTTTACTTGCTTTTTTTATTTTTTTTAAACAGCAAAATAAACATTAGATCTCTACCACATTTGGGGAGATCAGGGATTCTCTGGAGGGGTGCTCTCAGGCCTCAGCAAATTGTCCTATTGGTTTGAGCCATAAAGTCAGCTCATGCTGGTACCAAGCACTGATAGGAGATTTGTCAAAGGTCAGGGGCATCTCCGCTCAGAATCCCTTCATGGTTACCAAAATATGAACGCTGAAAATCTGAGACAGGTCTCAGTTAATTTAGAAAGTTTATTTTGCTAAGCTTGAGGACATTTGGCCATGACACAACCTCAGGAGGCCCTGATGACATACCCAAGGTGGTCAGAGCACAGTTTGGTTTTATACATTTTAGGGAGACCGTGAGACATCAATTAACATATGTAAGATAAACATTGGTTCGGTTTGGAAAGGCTGGACAACTTGAAGCAGGGAGGGGGCTTCCAGGTCATAGGTAGATAAGAGATAAATGGTTGCATTCTTTGGAGTTTCTAATAAGCCTTTTCAAGGGAGGCAATCAGATATGCATTTATCTCAGTGAGCAGAGGGGTGGCTTTGAATAGAATGGGAGGCAGGTTTACCCTAAGCAGTTCCCAGCTTGACTTTTCCTTTTAGCTTAGTGATTTGGGGTCCCAAGATATTTTCCTTTCATATCAGTGTTGCACCTGTAGCTTGCTTGGCTTCTCATATAGAGCTGCCAACTTGACCAACAAAAATACAGGATGCCCAGTTAAATGTGCATGTCAGATTTTAAAAACTAATGTATTTTTAGTATAAATACATCCAAAGTAGTTAATGGGACACCTTTTTAGCTGGCAACTGTGCTCTAGGAGAACCTCTAGGTAATTCCCTGAACTAAGTTCCTCCCAAAATTAGTTTGGCCTACCTACAACCAGGAATGAACAAGAAGAGCTTGGAGGTTAGAAGCAAGAGCAGGATGGAGTCAGTTAGGTCAAATCTTTTTCACTGTCTCAGTTGTAATTTTGCAATGGCAATTCCATAACTTCAAATAATGACAATCACAGTTTCTACAAGTGATCTAGGTAAATGATTAAAAGTGATCTAGGTAAATGATGCCCATTTTGACGTTCTTCCATCTTCTGGGTGGATTCAAGTCAGTGAAGCCTCAGGCATAGTTCTGTCACTGGTAAACTTCTGTCAGCACTTCAGGGTGTTGGGGTTTTCTCTTCCAACGATTGCAGCTTTGAGACTCTGGGTTTCCTCTCCTCGTTTTTTAACTTAGTGGACCATTCACAGAGTGCCACTTAGCCAGCCATTTAAGGAGTCCTTAAAGTTTACTGATTAAGAGCATCATCTCTCCTCATAGACTACCTGGTTTAGAAACCTGAATCCAGCACTTACTAGCTAGGTCATAACCCTGGACAGGTTTCTTAGCCTTTCTGGACCTCGGTCTTCTCATTTCTAAAATGAAGATGAAAATATTACCTATTCTGTCAGGTTACTGAGAGGATTAAGTGATGCCAAACACATAAAAAACACTTAAAAGAATTGCCATATGGTGGTATATGGCGAGCACCCCAAAAAAGTGAATTACAGTTACTATTTTATTTCTCTGCAATGAACTTCTTGTGTAGCTTATATAGAGGGACTTATTTACAGGAACTCAGATTGTTTTTCTGTCTAATATGCTCATCTAAGTATAGTGATTGCTTTGCCACAGGCTAGCCTTTCTCTTCTTCATTCAAAGCCTTGCGAGTGATTTACCTATTCTGTTGACACATTAGTCCTCCCCTCTTAGCTCTCCTGACCATGAGGAAGCAGGTTCTGCCAGCTTTATTCCCAGATGCAGCTCACCAAGCATTTGTATGTTGAAACTGCATTTCTATGGTAACTTACGCTCTGTAGTCTCCCATTCACTTCTCTGAGTTCGGTAAATTATAGTTGGATTCTCTTTGTAGCTATTTATCTGAAGAAACCGTCTTTTCTAGCTTCTAGGTTCCAGCCAAGAACAGAGACCTACGTGTTCTGTTCTACCCACCATTATTCAGCCATTTTTCTTCTCAACACAACCAAGATCATCAAATTTTATAAGCCATGATCCTCATTTTTAAAGCCTATCAGTTTTTCACAACCTCCTCTAATTGGAAAGCTGTTGTCTCCCTGTCACCTGTGAGCACACGGTTCTGCCAGTTTTCCCTTTCATGGCCTGGCATGCTGAATAGCTACAGTTGGAATGTTCCATCAGAATTAATTGAAAGGTTGTTGGCCACTCATCAATGAGAAAGGAGTCATAAAATAATCCTTCATAAACTGAAGCATTGAATAATGCTTTTTGCATCATAACTTGGAGAACATGAGATAATTCTGGATATAATGAAATTCAGAAATGTCAGCATGATTCATTTACGTTAAAGTAGATGTTTTTAAGTTTTTAAAAAATTTGGTGTTTCAGGTTTGAGACAGATTTCTTTATTTTAAAAAAATTCTTTAAGTCTTAAAACCAACAAAACATCACCAGAAAGAAACACCACCAAAGTAGAAAAAACTGAACTATTTATATCACACCTCTAGCCACTCTGTCCCCCTCAAAGTTGTGGTAAGATGGGGAAAAGATACTGAACAACCCGTTTTGTTACAATCTGGTTCTCATGCTAAAACAGGGTTGCTAGTGTTAAATAAAAATACAAGACCCTTGGTTAAATTTAAATTACAGATTTATCAACAAATTTTCAGAATAAATATGTCTTAAATATTATAGAAAGCATATTTAAAAATTATTCATTATCTGAAATCTATATTTAACTGAGCATTTTATATTTTATCTCACATATATGCTCTAAAATCTTAAACTATAAGATCTTTTCTCTTTGAAATATGTAACCTTTGATTGACTATTCTAGGGGTCAAGGATTTTAGAGTGATATAAATTATAGATATATATTTACTACTACAGTTTTTCCTTGTATTGGCCCCAGTTGGATCTTATCTAGCTTGGCTTATAAAGGAGGTGTTTCTGAAGACTTCTTTATTCTGTTGTCTCTGTTCTCTAAAATGTGTCATTTTGTGATATGGAGTTTATCTTTAATTTATTTTATTTATAAAATTACCTATTGATGATTAGTCTTTTTTTTTTTTGAAAAAGTATTAGCTATTGATAGTTTTTGCTTTATGTATTTTGTGTTCAACTAATTCCATTATAATTTAATATCATTATGAAAGAATATATTTAAGCCTAATCAAGATTTTTATTTTTACCATTTCATAAACTTAAGTACAATTTTTCACCCAGGTCTGTTAGATGCACAAAGCATAACTGGAAATTAGATGTGAGCACCATGAAGTATATCAACCCTCCAGAAAGCTTCTGTCAAGATGAGCTGGGTAAATACCATCAATATCAATAAATGTATTCTGCTGTTATTGTTATTGTGGTTCTTGTCAACTTATTTCTAATCTTACTTGAAGCTTAGGATACATTCTGATTTTAAACTGTTAGATCTCTTTTTAAGTACAAGGAGACTTAAAAATTTTTGTGGAAAATGGAGTTAAGAGATAAAAAATATAAGCTGTATTTCTCAACATAGGCTCCATCAAGGCCAAGATGGATTTGTAAGCGATAATATCAGCCATTTTTTCTGTTCCTAAAGAACTGAGAGTCCTGGGAATTTAACCATGTAAATGCAGTCTTTTTAAAATTATTAACCAAAGAAAAATGGGTGCCCTTTAAAGTTTTTTTTTTTTTTTTTAGACAGAGTCTTGCTCTTGTCGCCCAGGCTGCAGTGCAATGGTGTGATCTTGGCTCACTGCAACCTCCACCTGCTAGGTTCAAGCAAGTCTCCTGCCTTAGCGTCCCAAGTAGCTGGGATTACAGGTGCCCACCACAATGCCCAGCTTTGTATTTTTAGTATAGACAGGGTTTCACCATGTTGACCAGGCTGGTCTCGAACTCCTGACCTCAGGTGACCCACCTGCCTTAGCCTCCCAAAGTACTGGGATTACAGTTATGAACCACTGCACCCAGCCTAAAGATTTTTTTTTTTAAGATTAGGAAAGAAAAAAGGCAGAAGCAGCCAAATTGGGACCGTAATCAGGTGGATGCCTAATGATTTCCCACAGAAACTCTCACAAAATTGCCCTTGTTTGATGAAAGAAATGAGCAAGAGACACTTTTGTGGTATGATTCTGGTGAAGCTTTCCTGGGCAATTTTCTGCTAAACCTTTGGCTAACTTTCTCAAAACACTCATAATAAGTAGATGTTACCACTCTTTGTCCTTGTAAAAATTCAACAAACAAAATGCCTTGAGCATCTCAACAAACTGTTGCCACGACCTTTGCTCTTGAGCGGTCTGGCTTTGCTGTGACTGGACCACTTCCCCCTCTTGGTAGCCATTGCTTTGACAGTGCTTTGTTTTCAGGATCATACTGGTAAAGCCATGTTTAATCTTCTGTTACAATGCTTTGAAGAAATGCTTCAGGATCTTGATCCCACTCGTTTAAAATTTCCACTGAGAGTTCTGCTCTTGTCTGCAGCTGATCTGGATGCTTTTGGCAGCCATCAAGTGCAAAGTTTGCTCAACTTTAATTTTTCAGTCAGAATTGTGTAAACTGAACCAATTAAGATGCCTATGGTATTGGCTATTGTTTGTGCTGTTAGTTGTTAGTCCTCTTCATTTGGGGCATAAACAAGATTAATTTTTGCTTTGCAAATGGATACAGATGGTCTGCCATTGCAGACTTCAACTTGAATGTTGTCTTCTCTCTTCTTAAAATGAGTTATCTATTTGCAAACTGCTAATTTCTTTGGGGTATACATGCACATGTAAAATTTTCAAAAAGTACAAAATTAAATAGAGTAAAAACCAAATTTTCTCTCGTCTGATCCCTAGTCACCAAGTTACCAAAGTTACCACTCTAGAAGCAACTACTATTATTATTATTTTCTTGTGGGTCCTTCTAGAGGTATCTTTTGCATTTATAAACTAGTACGTATTTATAATATCCCCTTCCTTAGCAGACTATATACATTGTCCTCCACTTTGCTTTTTTTTGAATGGCTCTTGAACTTAGAAAGTAAAAGAAAGATAATATTGAATAACTCTAACAAGCAAAGTGTTGACCCAGAAGCTGCTAGTGAGACTTCAACTTCTCTTTCCCTCCTATCCATTAATATATACAGAGGTTTCTATTTTGTACCTGGGCATGAGGGAGAAAAAGGAAGGGAAATTGGGTGGTGGAGTCTGTGGTTTGTGGGGAGCTAAAAATGGGAATTGTTCTGCCCTGTAGACCGGGTTGGACTGCCCAAGCTCAGGAAAGTGGCAATCAGAAAAATAATGGCACTGTTTTCCGGAGACAGTTGGAGGATTCATGGGAAGTAGGAGATGGCCAGAACTTAATATCTGACAAAGAAGAGCCATTTCACGTCCTGGTGACCACATGTGGCACACAATTGGAGAGGAGGCTATGTCTTCCACCTACCCTTGGAACCTAGCAATGATCTGACACTCCTCAAACTTCTAGGCAGACAATGTGGAAGATTATAAGCCAGAGTAGGAAAAGAGGGAAAAGCAGACACCATGCAGTTACAGATCGGGTTGTGGGCATGTGTGTAGCATACTTTTGGGGAAGTCCCCAAAATACGTTCGGGACACTTGAAAATGTGGTAATTTCTAGTCAGCAAAACAGTTGGGGCTCTTGCCATCATCATTTGTGCATAAAGATAGACTGCAATTTTATTTTTTATTCTCAATCTGGTGAGGCCTGGGAAAACTGGGTTATTTGTAAAAATGGAAAATGCTAAATATACAACATATGCAATACCTTGTAACAGGATGGTGAAATGGAAGTTGAGGTTGCAAAACAACAGATGCCTATTCCAAAATGAAGTTCTGAGAAAGGATTTACAAAGTAAGAGGCTGAGAACCAGTAGATCATTCTTAAATCCCTCACTCTTATAAGGAATACTAAAGCATAGAGGAGTTTGAAATATAACTTCTTAGGAAGAGTTATTTGGAAAGCTGTACTGAGAGTCCATGCCCCTTGCAGGGGCAACTTCTGAGGGATGCCTGCCCTTCTCCTTAGGCCAGACGTTAACTGGACCACCTAGAGAGTCTGATATGTGTTTTCCAAGGTTGAGGTACACAGTGGACTGGTGTCTGATTCTCTCCTGAGAAATCTCAAGGGTAAAAGATTGGCCGTGTAGCTGTGACAGACAAGCTGAAGGAGAAGAGGTTGTGTTAGGCACCTTGGCACTCCCAGAATTCAGTGGGGCTGGAACAGATGGGTGTTTCCTATGGATGTGGTGTGGGCCATGATTGGAAGGGGCATAAACCTAGAGTCATCCTAGGTCCAAAAGGCCTGCAGAGAACAGTTGGATGTATTGCTACTTTGCTGGGGCTAAGGAAAGCATATGTAACCAGGTAGCATAGAGATACCCAGGTGCAGAGAACTTCAGGTGGGTGTTTCCAAGCAATTGGGTGGATTCTCACAATAACCCACTGAGGTGTCCCTTAGAATCAGCCTTAAGCAAAAGCCAAGCCCAGATGGTGCTGCTGCTCTGTGACCAAAGGACCCTTGTTCTCTTTCTTAAACTCTCCTTTTTCCTCCAGCTCCATATCTGGAAGGGTCAGGAACCTTGGATGAAGGAGTGAGGGGAGAGGAGGAATAGAAGCACTGGGTGAGGCCCGGCACGGTGGCTCACACCTGTAATCCCAACACTTTGGGAGGCCGAGGTGGGTGGATCACCTGAGGTCAGGAGTTTGAGACCAGCTGGATAACATGGTGAAACCCTGTCTCGACTAAAAGTACAAAAAGTAGCTGAGCATGGTGGTGGGCACCTGTAATCCCAGCTACTTAGGAGGCTGAGACAGGAGAATCGCTTGAATCCAGTAGTCGCAGAGGTTGCAGCGAGCTGAGATCACACCATTGCACTCTAGCCTGTTTTTGATACACAAAGAAAAAAAAGCATGTTACAAACATTATAAATAGAGTGACTCAATTATTTTTTAAAAAACATGCATAAGCACATGTGGGTGACATAAAGACAGTCTTACATTACCTGTGAAGGGAGCTGAGCTGGAAGCTTCCTGGGCCGTGCCTCCAGACTGTGGGCTTTGAATATAATACCTTTAAAAATTTTTTTAGGCTCAAATTATTATGGGCATACTATATAGGTGTGACCACTCTCACCCATGTGTCTCTGTGAGACCAACTCCAAATGCCTTTTTAAACAAGAGTGTGTTGCCAGCATTCTCCCAGTTCCCCTACAAACAGAGGTGTTACTTATTGAGGTATGTGTCATTTGCCATTCACTACAAGGAAATAGCATGCTATTTTGGGGAGAGTTGCTAAGTGTTTTGACTACAAATTCACCCTCCCTCCACGTCTCAAATAGGACTCCTGGACCACTAGCTATTTTCTCCAGTGAACTCCACCCTGAATCTGTTGACTTAGCCCAGAAAGCCTGCCAGCTGCCTTATTACTGGGAGGTGGTTATGTGTGCTGTATAAATACTGCTAAATTTATTTGATCTAAAACTGATAATAAACATGGGTTTGTACATAAACACTGTGTAAGTGAAAGGATGAGAGACTATCAATTTTATGAATATATAACCAAGTAATCTACAGCTGCTTTTAGGGGCTTTTATGAAAATCTCTAAATCTTTTGATGAAGACCTTTACAGAGACACTGTAGCAAAGCGTTAAGAGTGAAAGCAATGGGGCCTTCTCACCTGGGTGCAGATCCAGGCTCCAATACACAGTCTGGGGACAATGGGCAATTTGGTCAATCCCTTTGTGCTTTAATTTCTTCAAATGTGAAATAGAAATAAAATTTTTAGTAGCCATCTTACAAAAAATGGGTTGTTGTAAAAAAAAAAAAAATTAATTGAATGCCTGTTAAATTCATGGTAGGTAGTACACAGAACATAATTTATTTGCATACATATGTCTTAAATAATCTGCATATATCCTTGAGACTGGGACCACAGGAGCAGAGATGAGGGATTTCCCTCCCAGCAGGAAGTTGGATGCATTGGAAAATTAGATTAAGGCTACTGTTAACCACCATGCAGGCAAGTGGCAGGGCCAGAGCTGGCAGCAGGGTCAGTAGGAGGGCAGGAAATAACAAACTCCGGGAATTTCAGCCTTAGCTGGAGTGAAGATACTGCCACGAAGGGAACATTTCTTAACAGAGCTCACTTTTTAGTCCAGTGCTACCAACGCTGTAGGCATTTCATACTACATTCTGAGAAAGATAAGGGCTTGATCCGCCTGGGGACATGTTATCAACGTTGAGCATCTGGTTTTATTATTATTATAAAAAATACTATAAGGTAACAATTAAAAAGTTGGAATTCAGAAAAGTAGAAGGAAGAATCTCATTTACACTTGCATCACCTAAAACGTTTTAGAATATTTTGTTCTGGTGGTTGCTGTCCTCCCTCTCCCCATCTCCCTCCTCCTTCCTTTTCTTTTTCTCCTCTCCTTCATCTTGATGAGAAATGACCCATGTACCACAAAACTTACCCTTTTAAACTGCGCATGTTAATCCTTTTTTTAAAAATATTCACATGTTGTGCAACCACCACCACTATCTCATTCCAAAACATTTTCCACCACTCCAGAAACAACCCTGTAATGATTGTCAGTCCTCATTCCCCTTTTCTCCAAGCCCCTGGCAACCACCGGTCTTCTTTCTGTCTCTCTGGATTTTCCTATTCTGAACATTTCATATATTGGAATAACACAATATGTGACCTTTTGTGTGTGGCTTCTTTCACTTAGCATCTTGTTTTCAAGATTCATCCATGTCGTAGCATATATTAGTACTTCATTTACTTCATTTTTATGGCTGAATAAGTTTCCTTGTATGGATATACAACATTTTGGCTATGATGAATACTTTTCCTATGACTGTTTATCTACTAATTTTTATATGGGCATATGATTTTTGTTCTCTTGATTATAAACCTAGGAGTGGAATTGCTGGGCTATATGGTAACTCTGTTCAACTTTGAGGAACTATAAAACTGTTTTCAAAATCATTTGCCTCATTTTACGTTCTCATTACCAATGTATGACCCCGTTTATCCTGCTCACCAAGACTTGTTATTGTCCATCTTTCTTGCTGACATCTTTAGAAGCACAAAAGTTTTAAATTTTGATGACATCTAATTTATGTATTTTTTCCTTTGGATCTTGTGCTTCTGGTGTCTAAAAAAGTATATGGTTAGAGTAAGTCTTTTATTCTAATATATTTATTAGACTAACATACACACATATAGATAATAGTCTAAGAAAGAGAGAGTCTAAGAAATATATACATTTTTTGAGACAGAGTCTTACTCTGTCACCCAGGTTGGAGTGCAGTGGCATGATTACGGCTCACTCCAACCTCTGCCTCCTGGGTTCAAGCAATCTTCCCATCTTGGCCTCCCAAGTAGCTGGGACTACAGGCACACACCACTGTGTCTGGTTAATTTTTGTATTTGTTTGTAGAGAGAGGGTCAGACTGTGTTGACCAGGCTGGTCTCAAACTCCTGGGCTCAAGAGATCACCCCACCTCAGCCTCCTAAAATTCTAGGATTATAAATGTGACCTACCACACATGGCCAGTCTAAGAAATATTATTTAAATTGCCTAATCCAAGATCATGAAAATTTATTCCTATTGTTTTAAGAGTTTTATAGTTCTAGCTCTAATATTTAGGTCTTTGATCCATTTTGTGTTAATGTTTGTACATTGTGTGATATAGGGGCCCAAATTCATTCTTTTGCATGTGGATGAATTGCAGTACCATTTTCTGACAGACTATTCTTTCCCCTATTGAATTGTTTTGGCATCTTTGTTGAAAATCAATAGATCATAAATATAAAGGTTTATTTTTGGACTCTATTCCATTGATTTATATGTCTGTCCTTCTGCCAGTTCCACACTGTTTTGATTACTTTAGCTTTGAAGTAAGTTTTTCAGATTGGGAATTGTGAGTCCTCCAATTTTGTTTTCTTTTTAAAAATTGCTTAGTTATTCTAGGCCATCTTGTCTTGACTCTTTAGGGTCAGCTTGTCAATTCCTGGGGGGTGAGGGATGGGGGTGTAAAGCAGCTAGAATTGTGATTAAAATTGTGTTGAATTTGTGGATTAATTTAGGGAGTATTACCATCTTATCAATACTCAGTCTTGATCTGTGAACATGGAATGTCTATTAATTAATTAAGTCTTCTTTAATTTCTTTCAACCATATTTTGTATTTCTCAGAGTATAAGTTTTATACTACTTTGATTAAATTTATTCCTAAGTATTTTATTCTTTTTGATGCTATTATAAATGGAATTGTTCATAAATTTTATTTAAAAATTAATGGCTAGCATATAGAATATCATTGATTTTCAAAATACCTTGTATCCGTTGAAGGCTTTAATAGTTTCATTTGTAGATACCTTAGGAAGTCCTGTATACAAGATCGTGTTGTCTGTGAATAGAGACAGTTTTACTTTTTCCTTTACAGACTGGATGCCTTTTATGTCATTTTCCTGTTCAGTTGCCTTGGCTAAAACCTCCAGGTAGAAATAGAGGTTTTAGCCAAGGAAACTGCTTGTCTGGTTCCTACTCTTAGCGGGAAAACAGCTGTCAGATTTTCTTAGATGCCTTTTTTTTTTTTTTTTTTTTTTTTTTTTTTGAGACACAGTCTGGCTCTGTTGCCCAGGCAGGAGTGCAGTGGCGCAATATCAGCTCACTGCAACCTCCGCCTCCCAGGTTCAAGAGATTCTTCTGCCTCAGCCTCTGAAGTAGCTGGGATTACAGGCATGTGCCACCACACCTGGCTAATTTTTGTATTTTTAGTAGAGACGGGGTTTCACCATGTTGGCCAGGCTGGTTTCAAACTCCTGACCTCAAGTGATCCACCCACCTTGGCCTCCCAAAGTGCTGGGATTACAGGCATGAGCCACTACGCCCGGCCTATTCTTAATTTTCTGAGTGTGTTTTATGATAACAGATGTTGGATTTTTGTTGCATGCCCTTTCTGTGTTAACTGAGATGATCATGTGGTTTACCTCTTTATTCTGTTAATGCAATGTGTTACACTGGATGATTTTCAAATGTTGAATCAGCCTTGCATCTTTCAAATATTGCAGCAGTGTAGCATAAATTCCACTTGGTCATGGTATGTAGCTCTTTTTATTAATGTCATTAAATTATAGTTGCTGATATTTTATTAAGATATTTTACATCTATATTGATAAGGAATATTAGTCTGTAGTTTTCTTTTCTTGTGATGTCTTTGATTTTGATATCAGGGTAATAGTGACCATATAAAATGAGTTGGCAAAGGGCCCATATGCTTCTGTTTATTGAAAGAATTGCGAAGGACTGGTGCTAATCCTACTTTAAACCTTTGGTCAAATTCACTAATGAAACCATCTGGGCCTAGAGTTATCTTTGTGGGAAGCTTTTTGATTACTAGTTTAATTTCTTTACTTATTATAGGTCTGCTGAGATTTTTCTATTTCTTCTCAGGTCATTTTTGTTAATTTGTATCTTCATAGGAATTGTCCTATCTCATCTAGGTTATCTAATTTATTGGAGTACAATTGTTGATAGTATTATCTTATAAACCTTTTAATTTCTGTAACATCAGTAGTAATGTCTACTCTTTCATTCTTAATTTTGATAATTTAGTAATCTCTTTTTTCTTGGTCAGTCTAGCTAAAGATTTGTCAATGTGTTGATATTTTTGAAAAACTAACTTTTGTCTTTCTTGATTTTTCTCTCATTTTTCTATTTTTGATTTCATTTCTAGTCCAATTTTTATTTCCTTTTGCTTACTTTGAGTTTGCTGTTATTTTTCTAGTTAAGGTGGAATATTGGGATTTTTATTTGTGATATTTCTTCTTTTTTAAAATAGGTGTGCACAGGTATAAACTTTTATGCATACACTGTTTTAGCTGTATTACATAAGTTTTGGTATATTGTGTTTTAGTTTTCATTTGTTTCAAAATGTTCTCTAATTTCTATTTCTTAACCAATTTGTTATTTAGAAGTGTGTTGTTTGATTTACACATATTTGTGAATTTTGCAACTTTCTTCTCTTATTAATATGTAATTTCATTTCATTGTGTTCAGAGAAGATATTTTATTTAATTTTGATCCTTTTAATTTATTGAAACTTGTTTTATGGCCCAAGGTGAAGTGTTCTATGTATGTCCATTAGGTACAGTCAGTTTATGGTGTTGTTCAAGTCTTCTATTCCCTGTTAATCTTCCATCTAGCTATTCCATTCTCTAATCTTCTTGTTAGTCTTAATTTTTCAAACAGTTCTTTTATGTAAACCATTTTTGCATCTTGTCAATATTATGATATTATAATGTCGGATTCTATACACATATAATTTTATGTTCACATTAAATATTAACTAATATATTTAGCCATTTTTCTGTTAGAATTTAAGATCTTCATAGTTTTACTTAAAACTGGCATTTTTGTGTTTAAGAGCTTCTCTGTATTTGGAGTTGTTTCATACAGTAGTTGAATTACTGATAAAAGGGTATGGCAATTAAAGCATTCACCACCAACACTTTGTATACTTCAGCCTAAAGGCGGGCTTCACTTGGCCCAATAACCTCAATGTGAAAGTAATAGAAGAAATACAGGAGTATATTTTTGCAAGTATATTTTTGCAATCTAGAGATAGTGTGGCACTTCTTCACTCTTCAGATAACACTTCAAAAGTACAGCTCATAGGGCAAATAAAAATGTTCAATATGGATGAATATGATTTTATTAACACAATATTTCTGCTTAATGAAGGACACCATGGACAAAATTAAAAGACATAATGACAGTTTGAGAGTTTTTGCAATGTTTATAATCAACAAGGGATTAATATCAAGCATAGAGTAGGAAATAATGCAAATTGACAAGACAGACAATTCAAATAAAAAGGGAAGAAAGAGTATGAACTAGAATTTTACAGAATAAACCCAAAGGCTATTAAACATATGAAGATACTTACTAAACTAAGTAGTAATCAGAAAACTGTAAATGAAACAAGCAGGTTTCACTTTACATCATTTAGAGTGGAAAAAAACTAGAAGCTAAGATGATGCCAAACGTTGTCAGTGACATAGAAGTCCTCATCCATGTGATGGGAGTGTGGCTGTTGCAGCCATTCTGAAGAGTAATCTGGCAGTAACTAGCCAAATGAGTTTTTTGTTTGTTGTTTTTGTTTCTTTTTGTTTTGTTTTGTTGTTTTTTAGGGCCAGGGACTTGCTATGTTGCCTAGGTTGGACTTCAACTCCTGGGCTCAAGTGATCCTCCCATCTCAGTCTCTCTAGAAGCTGGGAATACAGGCACGTGCCACTGTGCCTGGCTCCTGATGAGGTTTATGAACATACTAGGATCCATGAATCCTGCTCTTGTTTATACCTCAAAGAAATTCTGTTGTGGCAGAATCTAGGAGTCTACCTCTGGGAGAGTGAATTTGTAAAATGTGGTAGACATGAACCATGGAATACTCAACTGCAATTAGATGTGGGCTAGATGTACACATGGCAACATCATGGGTGTCAAAATCATAGTGTTGAGTGAAAAAGAGTAGGAAACAGACTGGAGGCCTAATACCATTTATATAAATTAAAAATGCACACACACACAATATAATGCATATTTTGCACAAACATTCAGAATGGTACCTTCGAGGGGAGGAAAATGAGAATGGGAACTAGAGATAAAGGGAATAAATAAATAATATTAAAAAGAGAAGAGCTTTGCATGGATCAAATACATGTCATGAACTGGAAGTTATGACTAACACAACCATTTCCACTTGATGTCCTAAATGAATGAATGAATGAATAAATGAATGAATGAATGAGTTCATCATATGTTCCTTCTTTAATATGTACTGCATTACCATCCATTCTTTGGCACTGACAAACTTTTGCTCCCACTGACTGGTATATAAGCATGCCTTTTCTCCCCATACCTTACCAGCTCAGAACATTCTTAGTCTTTCAGACTGTTCTCATTTGAGGCAAAAATTGCATCTCATTGTTTTTACTTGCACTTTTCTATCAAATATGCTAATATTTCCCTAAATATGGTTTGGCAAAATGTGTTTGCCAAATTTTTTTAGTGTTAGAACTTCTTCATTTTACATTTGTATCTATTCAGATTTTCCATTGGAATTATTTCTGTTGCTGTTAAATGTAAAAGTCCTCTCATATTTAATATTCTATTTTATACATTTTTATGACTTGGTCACTTTGTGTCTTTAATCAACTAGAATGCCTAGAGAACTAATTCCCACAGCACCATGTTAGATGGTCCACATATTTATGATACCTTCTTTAGAATAAACAGTTAACATAGTTAAGATCCACTTTGTGGCTGACCTAATGTCAATAATCAGTGATTTGATTATTATAGTTTTATGGTATGCTTTTGTTCCATTTCTCCTTCATTATTCTTCCTTTAAAAAGATTGTAGGGACTACCATTTGTTTTTTCTGGATAAAATTATAACCCAAATGATCTAGATTTTATCAGCTTGTAAGGTTAAATTAATAATACTATATTCTCATGAATTTATTTATAATAGTTGGCAGATGTCACGTTCTTCTTTGTTGCATCTATGCAATTTATCTTTGTGCAAGGGGCATAGAGAGATCTTTATGGTAATTGCTTCAGAACAATGATTAAGAGTTACAATTGCTTCCTGGCCTTTTGGCTAAGATCAAGTGAAGAATTACAGACTTATTTTTTTCTGCATCTCTTGAAAAAGAAAAATTATGAAGACGGGGCGGGTATCAGTGCCAGAGTTTCCTGAGGGTCTCCCATAATACAATTGTATTTTTCTAATGAGTTGGCTAGTATATAGGTTTGTTTGTCCTACAATGACCTTTTAAAATTCTATATATTCCTTTATATATAAAATAATTACCAAAATAATATTGTTTATTAAATGCCTGCTCTGTTCCAAGCATGGTGCTGGACACTTTAGGATCTATTATTTCATCTAATCTCCACAACAACTCTATGAAGTATGTATCATAATTTTATAGATCAGAAAACTGAGGCTCAGGATACTGCTAATAAGCAGCAGAAATAGGATTCCCATCCAGATGTTCCCAAAACCAGCATTTTTTCTAGTTTATGACACTAATTTCCAGCAATCATATAACCTCGAAATAATAATATGTACCTTTATTATACCACTCGCAATTTCAGGAACGTAGTTCAATAATAATAGCATTCTTTATGTATTCCTGATTTTATTCAGAAAGCCATTTGTGTTTCACCATTAAATAAGCTGATAGTTATGACTAAGAAAAATATTTTTATTAAATTTCTTAAGCAATGTTAAAAAGGTATTAAAAATTAAGTGAACACCCATGTACCCAGCACCCAGCTTAAAACATAAAACATTAACAACACAATATGTATCTTTCCTTGATTATATCACATATCCCCCCACCCATGCCCTGGAGGTAATCACTTTTTTTAATTTGGGGCTTCAGGATAGCTACTCTCTATTCCCTCAGCTTTATTGAGGTATAATTAACAGAATTGTATACAAATACTCCTCAACTTACATAACTCATCTTAGGTTGAAAATAGTGTAAGTCAAAATGTAGTTAATATACCTAGCCTACCAAGCATCGTAGCTTAGGCTAACCTACCGTACGCATGCTCAGAACATGTACATTAGCCTGCAGTTGGGCACAATCACCTGGCAACATGGTCCATTGTAGAGTATCTGGTGTTTACCCTTGTGATTGCACATGGCTGACTGGGAGCTGCACCTGCTGCCGCTGTCTATCACCAGCCCAGAAAAGATCAAAATTCAGAATATGGTTTATACTGAATGTGTGTCATTTTTGCAGATCAGATGCCCCTCCCTGTGCATTCCCACAGTGCCTCGAAGTCATCTCTATCAATCATTCATTTCGTTGTAAGGAAGTCTTATTTGTATGTGTGTATCCCTGACATGACTGAGACCTCATAAATTCTGTAAGCACAATATGAATAAAGAAATGAATTGGTGTTCATCTTAAGTTGTAGTCTCTGCAGATATTGCTTCATCTAAGGGCGTGGTCTTTGTTTGATTTTGTTCCATCAACAAAGGATGTGTTAACACCCTTTGTTTTGAGTTTTCTTTGATTTTTGGAAAACCATGCATTTCTATTTCAGTGATGCTTTTAAAAAGCCATTTTTGTCATTAATCCAGATTTGTTATCATTTGATTCTAGTTGTTGAAATGGATGAAAACAATGGACTTTTACTTTTAGAACTGAATCCTCCTAACCCTTGGGACTCAGAGCCCAGATCTCCTGAAGAGTTGGATTTTGGAGAAGTCCAGGTAGGGAAATATTAAAAGGATAATATTATTAAACACAAAAATGTAACCAAGATGTCCATTTAACATCTATATCTGTAAACATCCTATATTACCTTGAATACTCTTTGAGGTGAGTATTTATGACATATGACAAAAAGTCATATGATAAAACAAATTCTTTAAGGAACCCCCAGAACCTGGCAGGGATTACAAGGAAAAAAACAACACAAAACTTTGGCAAAACTATTTGAGATTACCCTTAATGCCAGATCACTACTGAATAGAATAGGTAGTTGTATTTTCCAGCTTTATAAGAGAATTTCCTTCAGAGGAAACACTTTAATAGTTTGGGAGAGGCACACAATCAAAAATTTATTTTTCTGTGTATTTAGAAAGATGGTGTATTATTTGGGCAGGTACTTTAAGGAAACAAATGAGAACCTGCCCGGAATAGACGTAATAAAAACTAATCTGTGCCTTGACCTTTCCTTATCCACTTCGTTGGCTTTTCACATGACGTTCCTGCTATCTTATCTCTGCTTCTGAATACATTCCCTTTCTCTGGAGGTGCCAAGCTGTGGCAAGAGAATGAGGAAAGGATTTGGGATCCCTATGGTGCCAGTCTCTAAGTCATTCTTTGTATCCATTCTTAGAGGCCCTGGCATCCACGAGTAATTATTTAACAGGTAATTTAGAAGAGAAAGTCTTGCAAGCCTGTTTAGCCAGTTGTCAGTTGAGTCTGCATGGCCATGCCAACCCAACAAACTCACGAGAATCATCCATTCATATTGCTATTCACAGCCACTCTGGCATTTAAATCCCCAAATGTTTGTGATAACATCTCTAACTGCCTTTCCTTGTAAAGTTTGCTTTAAAGGACTGGTCACAAAATACATTCTTCAGTGTGGACTGTAAATAACTGTTTGGGAACTAATTTAAATAAACTAAAACTAGGTAAACCAATTGGTTTGTCATCTAAAACTAACCATGAGAATTTATATTTGAATAAAGTCATGAACTGTGCTGGGAACTGTGTTCTATGAACGGCTCTTGTTGGATTGTATCTGAGTCCGAGATTTTGCCTGGTCATGCTTGGGAGCAAAGTACTCCAACCTGTGTACTTTGTCAGCCACCCAAACCAAACATTTCTGTTCATTGTTGCTGACCAGTAATGAACAATTCAATAATAGGAATCTCACTCTCTTTTAACAGATAACATACCTCACTCACGCCTGCATGGACCTCAAGTTAGGAGACAAGAGAATGGTGTTTGACCCTTGGTTAATGGGTCCTGCTTTTGCCCGAGGATGGTGGTTGCTCCATGAGCCTCCATCTGATTGGCTGGAGAGGCTGTGCCAGGCAGACCTCATTTACATCAGTCATCTGCACTCAGACCACCTGAGGTAATGAAGTCCTGAGCACACAACTCCTAAGCTCATGCTGCAGGGAAGGCATCAAATGTTCTCCAATTCCTTTGCAATCACTGCTGACTTTGAAGTAGGTTCAGTTAGGATGACGAAAAGAGGACTAATTAAGATAAATATTTATATTTGCATAGAAAGCTTATACTTTTAAAACTGTTTCCAGAAAGACAAATATGGCACGTTCTCACTTATAAGTGGGAGCTAAATAATGTGCACAAATAGACGTAGAGAGTAGAATGACAGACACTGGAGGTTTAGAAAGGTGAGGGGGTGGAAAGTAGGTGAATGATGAGAAATTATTTAATGGGTACAATGTACATGATTAGGATTAATAATGCTCTGATTTTACCACAGTGCAATCTTTGGTTGTAACAAAATTGCACTTGTACCCCATAAAATTATACAAATAATTTACACTTTTCTACACTTTACACCATTGGGAGTGAGGAAGGAGCTATTGTAAGGAAGCAAGGGAGGATGAATAACCATCTCACTTCCCACCCGAAGGGAACACACATTTTCTATAAAGGGCCAGAGCCTAAATATTTTAGGCTTTGCAAGCCATACAGTGAGAGTTGCCACCACTCAACCCTGCTGTTGTAACCCAAAAGCAGCCATAGATGGTCCTGAATGAGACTGACTGTGTTCCAGTCAAATTTTATTTATGGATAATGACATGTGAATATCATATAATTTTCATGTATTACAAAATATCATTGTCCTTTTCATTTTCTTTACAACCGTTTAAGAGGTAAAAACCATCCCCTCAGCTGTGGGCAAGCTTCAAAAGAAAAAAGAAGCCACCCTTAGCTTGCAAGGTTGTACATAAACAAGCAGCAGCAGGTTGGATTCAGCCCACACATGGTTTGCCAAGCTCTGATTTATAGTATCCTAACACTAAACACCCAACATAGTAATCCTGACTCAACCTCACTCAGTATTTCATTGCAACCAGAGTAATATGATACTAATGATAGCAACTGAAATTTTCCCTGACCCAGGCAATTAAAAAAGAGGGAGAAAGGAGGACTTTAAGTTAACAAACCACACGTATTTGCGAATGTACTGAGCTATTAGAAGAGGGAAGCACGTATTGCCAATTCCTTTGTTTAACTATAGGGTCATATTTCTTCATCATTATTTTGAAATTTGTATCACTTCTGCTAGATTGCCAATATAAATACATAACAATGCCCATAATGTGCTACTCAAGCAATTCGACTTTGTTTTTCTGTGCCCCTACGTGACAAAATGGTTAGGGATAACATGTTGGTTGCTGGTTGACTGGCCCCTTAATTTTTTATTCTAAAGCATATGGGAACTCTAAATTGTGGATATGCTCTGATTTATTTTTCAGGGAAGGTTTTTTTTTTTTTTTTTTTTTTTGAATTAACTGATTTAGTAACAAATTGCCTACAACACACTTCTTAACTGATCACAACCCCCTAGGATACTGTGGTACTACAACTAAAATTCTACTTTATATGATACCTTTGTGCCACACTACCTCCTGGAACTATACTTGCATAATTTCAGGATTACAAGAGCCCTGAGTTCATTTGTTGTACAATAACAGTAATGTATGGTAGTAATTTTGTATAGCTTGTGTAGGGACAGTAGCACATAAATGATGTGATTGCTTTATAGTGTCTAAGATGCAATTACCTAAAGTCTTAATGAGAGACAGTCTATGGGAATACACTAAATTTAGGGAGGGTAAGAACTCATTTAGTTGAGTTATTCTTTAACTACTGTCCTGAAAACCAGTTTAGCTTTCATTTCACGGGCTTGTGTTGACAGTTGTCTTGCATTAAAACAACAGTTTTCAACTACAGTATCACAACACATTGGTTGTGCAGTGTGTTGCAGATAGTTTGTTATTGAAAAGGGGCCAAAGCTTGTGATTTTTTTACTCCTTTGGGTCTATTTCCTTGACAGACCCTTACTTTTTGACTCTTCCCTAGTCAACTAATAAACATCAAGATTGTTTGCCCCCAACCCTTCTGTCTGGCCTTTATTTACTGAATAAAGCCTCCCTGATTTACAAAAACAAGGGAAAAGGCCAATGTACTTTGGTGGATTGCCAGTAAGAATTATTAGCAATTGAAAAATCCAAAGCAATAAACATCCATTTTAGAATAACTTATCCTAACTCCCAAAGACCTTTAAAATGCAGGATTTCATTGCTGAACCCAGAGACTGAAGGTAGATTCAAAGAATCATTGATTTTTTGAATCTTTTTTTGTGGGGGAGGAAAGTTTATTACTTCTGTCACTTCCTTCCAGCTTCTACTTATTTGGATAGCTTTTAATGCAATGCTGGAACTTGAATATTAGTACAGCTAAGTACTGAGATACAAATTTTTACAGTACTTTTCCTATGATTATATATCTTATTTTGCCTGATCTTATACTCTGTATACAAGTCTGATTCTTAAACCAGATAGTATATTCATTAAAGTTAGAAACTTTCTTCTTATAGAAGCGCTAGGTTTAGAATCAGAAAACCCAAATTTGAATACCGATTTACTGTGTGTTGTGTATTTCTGAATGTTTCCTCATCTACAAAGACAAAAAATTCATAGCTTTTTTGTAAGAATTGAATAACATAGTATATAAAACTGCCCCAGCACCAAGTTTGAAATAATAATAGATGTGTAATCATTTATTTGTTTATTCAACTTTCTACCACTCCCTACAGTATAATAACTCTGTTATATAATGAATGCTCAATAAATAAAATCTGACTTAATATGTCTAGATAGTCAAAAAGACTTGGATGATTGATTGTATACTGAGTTGGGATTACTACAATTGTTGAATGTAGTTCCTCGACACTAAATTTCACTGTCTTGCCTAGCTGGTAATTCTGTCCCTCCCTTAAGGGTAAATAATATAGTCTGTTAAAGTGTGGCTTTGATATACAAAATATATTATTTATCCTTAAAAAGGGACAGAATCTTTGAAGGTTGAAAAACCGACCCCCAAAATGGTCCTCGGGGGCTTTTGTCCTGTACTATGTCCCAGTCCTCTCTCTTACTGAGAGCTACTGCTTGAGGAATACAAAGAAATGAGGATCTCCATGATCTTCATTTCTTTTCTCTACAGCATGACTTTTTCTCGTCTGTGCCTACTGTTAGAACTACCCCTCCTTCAAGCAGCATCAGTGTGGAAAATGGAACTTGCATACCTGGTTGATGTCCACACCATGAGCATATGATATGTTCTAACAACAAAGATGAATCCCCTCAGAATCTCCCATCACTTTCACAGTCAGCCTTGAACAGAAACTTTTCTCTGGTCTTTGGGGAGAGTTCAGTTTTTCAGTTCCTCACTTCTCTGTCATATATGTTGGTAAAAGGAAAAAACTGTCTCTCATACTAGATGACACTATTTTTTTCTCCTTTCAACCTTTCCATCTGTCTTATCCTAGTTACCCCACACTGAAAAAGCTTGCTGGGAGAAGACCAGATGTTCCCATTTATGTTGGAAACACAGAAAGGCCTGTATTTTGGAATCTGAATCAGAGCGGTGTCCAGTTGACTAATATCAATGTCGTGCCATTTGGAGTATGGCAGCAGGTCAGAAATCTGTTTTCTTTCCATGCTTTCCAATTATGCTTTCTGGGATGAATGTTAGGTGAGATAGTCACCGTAAGATTAAGTAAAAAAAATGGGCCAATGTGGTCTGTCCCTGATACTGCATAAACACAACCTCTATTTGAGCTTCAAACGTTAGGCAGACTGTCCTGGGCAAAGATTATTTTCTTTCCATTAACCCATACTATTGTAGTATAACACTACAGAACAGGTAATAAATCTAGTTCTGAATAAGGAAGTTTCTTCAAATATGAGGTTCAATTGACCAGTCTTTCCAGAACAGGTGATTACCTTCTCAAATATTAAATTAAAAACCAAACTGAAATTCACAGTTATTGGTTTGATTGTTAAATTCCAGGTGGACAAAAATCTTCGATTCATGATCTTGATGGATGGTGTTCATCCTGAGATGGACACTTGCATTATTGTGGAGTACAAAGGTATGTTTTTATCCCCGTTGACAATGAAAAATGGAAAACATTCTTAATAGGAAGGATAGTAATATCTATATGAAATTTCATCACATGTTCATCTTCTAGCTCCATTTTGAAAGAATATAGCATATTATATCCTTGTCCTAGAAATATGGAGCTACCTTTCAAATAATGTTTGCAGAAAACAGATTACAAATAATGTCATCTAGATTGTGACAGGAGCAAAGCTGTCTTTCATAAGGCAACAGGTATTTTACATTCCACCTATAGTGATTTCTTCAAAATTACCTTTATTTTAATAAATGTCTTTTATTACTTTCACCTAGAAATATCATGTAATATAATCATGCACTGCTTTTCATATGAAAAGATGGCCTTACTGCCCCAACAATCATTTGATTATGAACTTTGCATGTAATTTGCAAAAGATACAGGGAAGTATGTTAATCCACTCTTTTCTGATCCTTTGGGCTCAACACCTGGAAAAAGTTGACTGAAGAAAGCAGTCTATGAATGAGCTAGAGTGGAATTAAGGTAAATGTCTTCATGAGACACCTAGAATCCACCAAGTCAAATAGGATGAATTTAGTCACTTGAAAATTCAGAATATACTATTGAAAACTTTAAGTTTTAAAAGCTTACTGTTTTTCCTTTAATATAATCAATTCTTCTATAATCAAATAAGTTCAATTATACAGACTGTACACAGAAGACTTTGTCTTGGAATTTAAACCATTCATGGGTGTTCAAGATTTCACCTTGAATACCTATACCTCTTTGTTTCTCCACAGGTCATAAAATACTGAATACAGTGGACTGTACCAGACCCAATGGGGGAAGGCTCCCTATGAAGGTTGCTCTAATGATGAGTGATTTTGCTGGAGGAGCATCAGGCTTTCCAATGACTTTCAGTGGTGGAAAATTTACTGGTAATATTTTATATGAAAGTGATACCAAGTATCAGGCACGGCACATTGCTAAATGCTGTGAGAGTAAATACAAATGTAATTGAGACATGGTCCCTCCCCACAAGAAGCATGCAATCTTATTGGGAAACAAGATTTGTAAGTTGCAGATTACAAACTAAGGTTTCTAGCTCAAAATGTGATGGAGCATGAAGGAAATGTTGAGATCTGAGAGCACCTCAGGAGGAGCCAAGAAAAAGAATCACTTGGATTCACCGTGTAGACCATACAGCAGAACAGGAAAGGCCTGAAATGGGTCATCCAGGCTTAGGTGCTCTTGGAATATGGTTCCTAATGAGGTGTGCACCTCAACCTGTGGATGTTCATATCAGGGAGCAGTGCACCCAAAGGGGGGTCCTCTAGTCGGGGACCTCTAGTGCACCCAGAGGAGGGTCCTCTGGTTGGGGGTCTTAGGCAGGAGCCCTTCTGCTCTGGGTCCAAGAGTGGGGTTGGGGTTGGCTTGGGGGAAGTGTGTATCTTCAACACTAGCATTGTAAGTGCTCAATAAATGTCCACTTAATAAGTTAATATATCTGATAAGTGATCCCTGTCTAACAATGTGGCAGAAAACGCCCTGTTTTGCAATATGAAGATAACATTTGTCCCATTCTTTGCTTTCTTCTCTAAGTCTATATTCATTGCCTCCCAGAGTGGGTAACTACATGAGAAATAGAGGGAAGGTTCTGTCCTTAAGAAGTTAAAAGTGTGACTGGGAAGGTAAAACATAACTTATTAAAGGTTAACTGGCATTATCCCATTGTGTGTGACAGTTTGTGTGTGTGTGTGCACGTGTGCGTGAGTACACGCATATACATTTAAAAAGGTCTTAAATATACCGAAATGTTATGTCTAGGTGATGGGTAGCTTGTATATTTTTTTATATCCTTATCTGTGTTTGTCACATTTCATAGAAACATTAACAGTAACAGCTCCCTGATCTTGCACCTTGTATGCTCTGAGTCCTGTCTAATTCCTCAAGTTCCTTCACTGCCTGTCACTCTGATGCTTGCTGTATATCAACCCATCCTGCCTTTCGTTTCTTAGACCCAAAGTGTCAAGTGTACACCTGCCCTAGGTCTTTCTGTTTGCTGTTGCCATTGCCTGGAGTGCAGCTGGCCCTGATTTGCATGTGACTAGCAACTTTTCATCTATGTCTCAACGCAAATGTCATCTCTTCACTAACCATCCTGTCTAATGATTCCCTCCATCTCACCCCAGCCTCTCTGTTCTGTTGCTGTCTTATTTTCTTCATGGTGCATCACTCTTTGCAATGACTTTACTTGTTCATTATTTGCTTCTCTCACTAGAACGAACACTCCATGAGAGCAGGGACCTGCTTTGCCTTGTTCACCACTTTATTCCCAGTGGCTAGAACCACGTCTGACAGAGTAGGTGCACAATAAATATTGGTTGTGTGAATGAATAAGCAAATGAACAGCGCTGTGAGAGAGGCATCATGATGCCATTTACAGAGAAGATACAGACATGGAGAAGTTAGGTAGTTTGCCCAAGGCTGCCCAACCAGTAAGTGGTGGGTCAGGATTTTCATCCTAAGTGATTCCAACATCATGCTCTTAATCACTGTGTATTGTCAGATTATGTTGAACACACCTGTTATAATCTACAAAAATAACAAAGCCATTTCCATGTTAGTAAAGAGTTAACAATTTCAAGAATTACAATACCCTTAAAATGCACATGCACATCAACTACGATTATGCATGCTACCCTGTGTATTCAGCTAGGGTCCGAATGAATTGCCATATACAAGGAGAAAGCTCAGTGTCTTTGGCTGGCTTGGTAACATTTTCCTAGTAACCAATTGAAATTTGCAAGATAAAAACTCCGGGGAAATCCTCCACTAATGACATGGAGCCTTGTTCTATTTCTGCCTTAGTTATCTATCAATTTTATCTCCTGAAAGAGTTCCAATCTGCTAGAACATGTGTTTTTCTGTGATTTTCCAGAGAGGAGAGTCTAATTTAAATCCTGTCATTTCAGAGGAATGGAAAGCCCAATTCATTAAAACAGAAAGGAAGAAGCTCCTGAACTACAAGGCTCAGCTGGTGAAGAACCTGCAACCCCGAATTTATTGTCCCTTTGCTGGGTATTTTGTGGAATCTCACCCATCAGACAAGTATGGCTAGACACTTTGTACATCTTTATATACAACTTAATGTATGGTGGAATGAGCGACTTTGCTGTGAAAGCAATGTGACATGAGAAGGAAAGTGATTAGTAGGTGTCTAGAACTTTTAACAAGCTGCTAGAGAACACAGAACATGAATAAAAGCCACACTTGGCAGCCAGGAACTCTTTCAGGAGATAAAATAACAGATACTCTCCGAAAGGATCCCAGGAAAGAGGATGGCAACTGCCATTTACTGTTTGCCAGGAATTGAACTGGAAACTTTTAGCTAAGCCATCTTAAGTTAATCTCTCAATAGCACTATGCATAGGAAGGGGGTATTGTTCCTTTTTTTGCAGATAGGGAATCTGAAACTCAGAAAGGCCAAGGGACATGCCCAAAGTCACCCTGTTGGAAACATGAGTTGAGAATGGAACCCTGGTATGCTGAGTTCCAAAGCTCTTTTCTCTACACCATACTGCATTTAGAATTGTGTCATTATCAGATTGAAGCTGTCTTCTCATGTTTTAGGTATCTCATGTGATTTTTCTTGCAGCAGTATAACTTGTGCAAATGCTATGAATCATCACCAATTTATGGGATTGTTGAAAGAAATAAGACCATGAATTTGATCTTGTCCCCTTTGCCAATGCTCGGTTAAGTCAAGAAAACCTACATGATGAATTTCAAGATTCTCTTGAAACAAAAGAATTGCTTGCTAAATATGCAGGAATCAAAGATAAAATCTGGCAGTGTGGTTTGTTTTTTGATCTGATATCATAATGCCTATGAAAAAACTCATTTTGAATCTCATCCTAAGTCTGACTCCAATGTCATGCTCTTAATCACTATGTACTGTCAGATTATGTTGAACACATCTTGTGTTTGAACACAATGAAAGGAAAAGCTTAATTGTGACTTAGTTATACGAGGAGAAATATTTTATTAGGTTCCTAGAGCTGTTGTAACAAAGGAACATAAACTGGATCATGTAACAAAAATTTGTTGCAACAGCCCTAGGAACCTATTACAATTTTTGTTAACAAACATTTGTTAAGTTCTAGGGGCCAGAAGTTTGAAATAAGCTGTGGGCTGAGCCATGGTCTGTTTAAAGCCACTGGGGAAGGATCGATCCCCAGCCCTCTCCCAGCCTCTGGTTGCCTCAGACACTCCTTGGCTTGTAGATGACCATCTTTACTGTCTCTTCACATGGCATTTTCCCTGTGTGCCTATCTGTGTGCAATTTTTCCTTTTTTTATAAAGACGTCAGTCGGATTGTTTTAGAGCCCACCTACATGACCTCATTTTCACTTGATTACCTCCATAAGGACCCTATCTCCAAATAAGGTCACATTCTGAGGTACTAGGACTTAGGACTTTAACATTTCATTTTTGAGGGGAAAACAACCCATCACACATATTTATGTTAAAATGGAAACTTGTCATGGCACCAATTAATAATTTTATACATTTTTAAAAAATAAACCAATAGGCAGATTTTATTTTAAATTGACAGCATTAAAATTCCATGCAAAGTTGAGCAAAATTTGAAGAATATTTCATTAGTATTGATAATTTATAGTTGAGTTTTGATTTATGTAATACCCCTTTGAATTCAATGTTAATGAGTTGACACAAAAGTTAGTAAATTTACTAAACTTGGACAGGCATAGTTTTGAAACTGTTATGCTTTTGCTTCAAAGCCAAATCAGTTCTTCTAAAAAAAAAATATGAACGAGTTGTGTCAATGTGGATTTGAATGTTACATGAAAGTACATTTTTAGTACTTGCTTCTTTTTATTGGGAAGCTTTTTGGGTATATGTGGAACAACTTGAGCATGAGAAGCTACTTTTTGAACTATACATTTTATAAAATCTAAATATAGATCAAGTCTTTCAGATGAAAATATATGATCTAAATTGAGATGTACTCTGTTTAAAACATACATTGGATTCCAAAGACTTGATATGCAGAAAAGAATGCACAATATCTCAATTTTTAAAACTTGATTTCATATTAATATAACATTTGGATTAAGTAAAATCTATTAATTTTACCTGTTACTTTGTACTTTTTTAATGTTGCTACTAGAAAATTTAAAATTACACACATGCTTGCATTGTGTTTCTATTGAATAGAGTTTAATAATTTTTGGCATCACAGATCTTTTAATAGAGTAAAATCTCAGCTGTATAGAACTTCTGGGAACTCAGGCATTCTAAATAATGAAATCATGCTAGGTAGCAAAATTTTCTGGAGAGCTATAGTTTCTCTCTCTAGATGTGAAAATTTTATGATTTAGGTATAATTGTCTTCTCAGTATTAGAACATAGTTGATCTTTTCTTGATATCATGGATTCATCATTTCAAAGTTTTAGAATGTAATATTACAGCTTGATGTTCCTATAGTTCACTGGAGGATGTTATAACAGGATATGTTTGCCCCTGCACTAAATGGCCCCAGGCAGTAAAGCATTATATCTGCTTATTACAGTTTAGCTAAGACGCTGTTAGTGATCATTCTTCACTGCTGTAACAAATCTTTACCAGCAGTCTCAATCCTTCTCTTTGATTTGCTGCTTCTAGCCAGCTAAGTAATTAAAAATCAAAAATTAACTTGCTTTCACTTTTTGTACATATGCTTATGAGAGAGGCCCAGAGTAACTCTTCTGGTGAAGGACTGCTAGAAGCCTCATTCATAGATTACACTCCAAGGAAAAAGAATTGTTTTCTCAAATCAAAGCAATTATGGTTTCAATAACGTGAAGAGAATCCTTGTCGCAGTTTTTTCTTTCACTAACCTCTCACCACTTTGCCCCAGAAGCGTATGCAGTTTTCAGAACATGCACAGCAGAACAGGGAAATTGAAGCCCTGGCTTTTCAGCCAGAAGATGAAGAAGGGGACACCTGGGAGGCAGAAAAATATTGGAGAGATTTCAGATAGGAGGAGGCTTAAGAAAGTGAGCCCGTAAAATTATGGATAAACTCCTGGGTTAACTCCAAAGCTGCACTGTGCATGTGGATCTGACCCTAAACAGGATATCAAACAGAGTACATATGCTTAAAACTATGAAACAGATGAAAGAAATCAAAGACTCTAATTAGATAAATGGAACAGTGTACTATTATTCATGAATCAGATGTTTAATATAGTTCATATTTTAATTATCCCCAAACAAATTTATAGATTCAGTACAATGCCCTTCAAAATCCTAGCAGGATATTCTGTGGATCTAGATAGTGTCTAAAATTTATAGGAAAGGCAAAAGAATTAGACTAATCAAAATAATTCTGTAATAGAAGAGTAAAATTAGAGGAACATATTCTCTACTTTTAAGATTAGTTATAAAGCTACAGTAATCAAGATAGTGTGGTATTGGTGAAGGAAGAGACACAGACATCAATGGAACAGAACAGAGAGTCTAGAAATATATCCACAGAGATATGGCCAATTGATTTTTGGCAAAGATGCAATTTGGGGAAATGTGAATGAAAAAAGGCTTTATTTTTTATTTTTTATTTGAGAGGGAGTCTCACTCTGTCGCCCAGCCTGGAGTGCAGTGGCACGATCTCTGCTCACTGCAGCCTCCGCCTCCTGGGTTCAAGTGATTCTCCTGCCTCAGCCTCCAGAGTAGCTGGGACTACAGCTGCACGCCACCTTGCCCAGCTAATTTTTTGTATTTTTAGTAGAGACGGGGTTTCACCATGCTAGCCAGGATGATCTCAATCTCCTGACCTCACAATCCGCCTGCCTTGGCCTCCCAAAGTGCTGAGATTACAGCTATGAGCTACAAACCACCGCGCCCAGCCAGAAAAAAGGCAATTTAATGGAGAAAGGGTAGTCGTTTCAACAAATGTTACTGGAGCAATTGCACACCCATACGCAAAAAAAACCTTACCTCGATCTGAACCTTATGTCATATGCAAAAAGTAAGAATGGATTATAGATATAAATGTTAATATAAAACTATAAAATTTCTAGAAGAATATATAGGGGAAATATTCCTGACTGTGGGATAGACAAAGACAGATGTCGCATCAAAAGCATGATCTATTTTAAAAATTAATATATTATTATTTATTAAATTTTAAAATGATTGCTCTATAAATAGGAAACTATTAAGAGGATGAAAAGGCAAACTAGACTCTGAGAACATTTTGCAAGTAGCATACCTGACAAAGAACTTGTATCTAGAACATATAATGAACTCTCAAAAATCAGCAATGAGACTACAATTTAAAATAATTTTAAAAATCAATAGTAAGAACATTTAAAAATTGACAAAATATTTGAACAGACACTTCACCAAAGAAAATATATGGATGTCAAATAAGCATATGAAAAGATGCTGAATAGCATTAGCTATTAGGAAAATGAAAACACCACAATGGCATAACTATTAGAATTAATATCTCTTTGGAAAATTGACAATACCACCTTATGTCAAAAATACAGACCAACAGCCCTCACACTTTGCTCTTAAGGAGGCAAAATGGTGCAGTCCCTCTAGAAAACACTTTTGCAGTTTCTCTGAAGCTAACCTTACTGTATGATCCAACAGTTCCACTCCTGAGTTTTTGCCCTAATTAAATTAAAACTTTTATTCACACAAAAAATCTATATGCAAATATTAATAGTAGCTCTATTCACAATCACCAGATCAACCCAAATAGCCTTCAACAGGTGAATGGATCAACAAGCTATGGTATAGTCATACGATAGACTACTACTCAACAATAAGAACTGCTGCATACAACAGTGTGGATGAATCTCAAAGGCACTGTGTTGAGTGACAGAAGCCAGTCTCAAAAGGTTACATACTAAAAGATTCTATGTATATGATTTTCTGGAAAAGGCAAAATTATAGGAATAGAGAGTAGATTCGTGATTGTGAGGAGGTAGGGGTTAAAGAAGAATTTTACTACTAAGTTGCCAATGCAAGGAAATTTTGGGGGTGATGAACTGTCCTGTATCCCAATTGTAGTGACAGTTACACGAATCTATATTTGTGTTAAGATCTATATATCTGTGCTCCCTCAAAAAGTTAAAAAAAAAAAAAGGATCTCAGTAAATTTGAAAAATTAAAGATCAAAAAAGGCAAACATGGTGATTCTTAAAGAGCATCTTGGTAGTTAAGGCAAGCATATTGTTTTTTTTGTTTGTGAGTTTTGTTTTGTTTTTTGGTAGAAACAGAGTCTAGCTCTGTCACTCAGGCTGGAGTGCAATGGCACAATCTCAGCTCACTGCAACCTCCGCCTCCCAGGTTCAGGGGATTCTCCTGCGTCAGCCTCCTGAATAGCTGGGACTACAGGCATGCACCACCATGCCCAGCTATTTGTTTGTTTGTTTGTTTGTATTTTTAGTAGAGATGGGGGTTTCCCCATGTTGGCCAGACTGGTCTCCAACTCCTGACCGCAAATGATCCTCCCACCTTGACCTCCAAAGTGTTGGGATTACACTTGTGAGCCACTGTGCCCAGCAAGCATATTTAAGTCATATTTGTGATACAATCAAGTTATATTACATGCACATTTTATGGACTTCATAGTCTCTTGCAAAAGCAATACATATAATAAATCTACCCATTTTGTGTTATTTGGAGCACAATTTTGTTGTAAATGCTAAAAAGTTTACAGACGTTTAAACTGTGCTTTTATGAGATTCCCTTGATTGTGTATGGAATTTATTTGATCCTGAGCTTATGCAGTGACTCATCCCCTAGCTATAACATTTTATTAGCAATCATCTGCTTCACAAAAAATTTATTTTATCATACAGTTACTGATATTTTGTGAACAAAGGGCAGGGACTGTTTACGTGCAGGCAGGAAATGCATGTGTCATTTTACCGTGAAAGTACACTTACCTGTATTTGTCTGAATTTATTGGATAATAAGTCAGTCCTCGAGGCGAGTTTTCATGACAGTAATCGTGTTAGGACTGCCCATGACTTCTCATCAACTGGAAGCAGCAGAACAGTAGGAGGAGTACATGGGATTGTGGTTTTGGTTCTACCACCATCTATCTAACTTCTCTGCACTTCATTTGTGTCATTGTTTTTTTTTTTTTTTCTTTGAGACGGAGTCTCGCTCTGTCACCAGGCTGGAGTGCTGTGGCCGGATCTCAGCTCACTGCAAGCTCCGCCTCCTGGGTTCACGCCGTTCTCCTGCCTCAGCCTCCCGGGTAGCCGCCTACTACTACTGTAGCCTGGGACTACAGGCGCCGCCACCTCGCCCGGCTAGTTTTTTGTAGTTTTTAGTAGAGACGGGGTTTCACCGTGTTAGCCAGGATGGTCTCGATCTCCCGACCTCGTGATCTGCCCGTCTCGGCCTCCCAAAGTGCTGGGATTACAGGCTTGACCCACCGCGCCCGGCCTGTCTCAACTTGTTAAAACCTGACATCACTTTCACATTCTGTAGCTACAATGTGTGTAATTGCTTAATGTGGTCTCTTGCTGATGTGTTTCTTTTGAAACTTCTTGTTGACTTTATTTAGCTGTCTTGTATCTTCCAAATTTTTTCAGAAAAGATTGGTCTAAGGTTAAAACATAATTTCTTTTGATCAGTGCTCTTCATTACTCGTAAATTCAGTTTTCATTCACTGAGTGGCACTGTGCTAAGTACTGGAGAACTAGAGATAAAATGATTGTTCTCAGAGTGATGGTCTATTAGAAGAGAAGAACAATTGTAATGCAGAATGATCAATGCAGGCAAGGGGATACAGATGGAGAGGAGACGAACATTGGATGAGTCTATGAATGCTGCATTTTAGAGAAGGAGTAGGAACTGACCAGTAAAGCTAACAAGGTGCTGCAATGAGAGATTGCAGGTCAGAACAGGAGATGGGGGTTGTGTGAGCACTTTAGGACATGCTATGTGATTTGGATTTTTTCCTGGAAGGATAGGCAGCCTGATAGTCAGTGAGGAACAGGGATGTAATCAGATGTGCACTGGAGGGGTTTGTATGCCTGTGTGATGGCAAAGGGAAAGGGAAACCAGTTTGGAAACTATTGCAATAACCCAGGAAGGAATAATGAATGGCAGTGGGGAGTGAGAAGGGAATGCAGATTCAAGAAATATTAAGTAGGTTGAGTTGCCAGGACGTGGAGAAGAATTGGAGGTGGTGGGTACTTGACCACTTAAGGTGATGCTGTAATTTAAAGCAATTAAAAGCTGCACTGTTGCATGTAAGTAGTTGGCAAATACTTTCACTTCCCACAATACCCCATCTAGATACTGATTTTATTTTTATTTTATAGAGAGACAAAGACACATCAAGCAGTTACAGAACTTTGTGACCACCACACCTTATGTTTTAGGAAGAGTAATGAATAGTAAAGTGATTGGAGAGGGGAAAGTTGGATGCAGGGAGACCTGTTAGTGAACCATGTAGAGACTAAAGGCCGGAAGAAGATGAGACACTGTGGTGACTGTAATAGTGGGAGGATATTAATGTGTGTAAAAAGGGAAAAGCTACTGATGTCTTTGGTGCAGTGACAGCATCGTCACTTGTGTCTACAAAATTGATTCCAAGATCATAAATGTGTCACCTGAGTGCTATAGAAATGCAAATGATTATGTACTTTTTGCTTATCTGACTAAACATATCTATCAAGTCTGGGTAACCAATTTGTAGCTCAAGAAATTAAAATTCCCTTTAGCAGAAATGTCTGTCTATAAAACCCATGTTAGGTGAATCACAGTGGCAAATCCTCTTTCTCTGGATCTTTCTCTTTCTGCTCCAACGCAACCACAATCACATCCTTGTATGACATTGGAATTGAAGAGTTAAGGCTTTTCAAGAAAGATTGTGATATGGAATTAGATTTGGGAGACACCACGCTTTTATCAATGCCACAGTTAGAAATTAGATCTCAGCCAGACGCGGTGGCTCACACCTGTAATCCCAGCACTTTGGGAGGCCAAGGCAGGTGGATTGCCTGAGGTCAGGAGTTCGAGACCAGCCTGGCCAACATGGCGAAACCCCATCTCTACTAAAAATACAAAAATTAGCTGGGCATGGTGGTGGGCGCCTGTAATCCTAGCTACTTGGGAGGCTGAGGCAGGGAGAATTGCTTGAACCTGGGAGGGAGAGGTTGCAGTGAGCCAAGTCGTGCCATTGCACTCCAGCCTGGGCGATAGAGCAAGACTCTATCTCAAAAAAAAAAAAAAAATTAGATCTCAGAGCCCAGGAGTTGAGACCAACCTCAGCAACAAAGTGAGACCCCATCTCTACAAAACATCAAAAAATTAGTCTGGCATAGTGGTGCATGCCTGTAGTCCCAGCTACTTGGGAAGCTGAGGCAGGAGAATTGCTTGAGCCCCGCAGGAGAATTGCTCGGGAAGCTGAGGCAGGAGAATCAGTGAGCCATGTTCATGCCACTGTACTCTACCTGGATGAAAGAGTGAGACCCTGTTTCAAAAAGAAGGAAAGAAAAAAAGAAATTGGATCTCAAGATGGGTTGCAACTAAGGATGTATGTGTGTAACAAGTAGATTTTTAATGGTTTTGAATGTAAAATCTTTTCAGATTTTACTCCCAAAGTTTTGTGGCATCCTGTGAGGGTTGAGCCTTCACTGGCTGCACAGCCTGCATTGGACAGGTGGAGCTGGGCTGATTGCTAATGGTATGGCCTCGAGCAAGTCATATGTCCTCTCTAAGCCTTAGTTTCTCTCTCTATCAAATGAGCATCATAATAGTACCTCATGGGGCATTGTGAAGGTAATCAGTTAGTTCATATTAAACACTTAGTATAATGCCTGCCGAATAAGAGTTAATCCATATATTAACATTAAACACAGGAGTGTGCAATTCCCACCTATTTTCAGTAGTCAGTCTTGCTACATCTAACTTCAATTCCAATCACCATGCGATTATACTTAAAAACAAAGTATAAATACAACCCTCTTTGACTGACATTTCTGTAATTAGGGACATTAGCCCAAATATAGTATTTTTCCATGGAATAAGTGGAGGAGGATTGGAAAGTGAAAACGTGGAGAAAATAAAACAGAAATCTGTCATTGTACTCATCAGACTGTGCACCTGAGAATAAACTTTCTTACATGGGAGTGCTCTTATTTCTCAGGTACATCAAAGAAACAAACACCAAAAATGACCCAAGTGAACTCAACAATCTTATCAAGAAAAACTCTGATGTGATAACATGGACCCCTCGACCTGGAGCCACCCTTGATCTGGGAAGAATGCTGAAGGATCCAACAGACAGGTTTGGCTTAAATATTTTTAGAGGATAAAAATGTTTTATACTATTTTTTCAATACTATGAGAAAATCAATGGCTCACCTCTGGCCTCTTGACAGGTTCCTATTTTGTTTGTTACACAGTAAAATCCACACATCACTTTCTATTTTATTTTTTTTTTTGAGATGGAGTCTCGCTCTGTCTCCCAGGCTGGAGTGCAGTGGCACGATCTCGGCTCCCTGCAACCTCTGCCTCCCAGGTTCAAGCAATTCTCCTGCCTCAGCCTCCTGAATAACTGGGATTACAGGCGCATGCCACCATGCCCAGCTAATTTTTGTATTTTTAGTAGAGACAAGCTTTCACCATGTTGGTCAGGCTGGTCGTGAACTCCTGACCTAATGATCTGCTCACCTCCACCTCCGAAATTGCTGGGATTACAGGCGTGAGCCACCGTGCCCGGCCTACGTCACTTTTAAAAAATGGAAGTCTTACCACTTAAATAAAATGAAGTATCCAGTACGTATCTCACAAATCTTGGGGAAGACTGAATTTTTTCCTAATCTTTTCATCCTATATAACAATGACTCAAATGTTTTCATCATCTCAGAACCTTTCTAGAGGGTAAACAGTGAAGAATCTTTTCTTCTATTAAGGACCATTGATACAGCTCAAAAATAAATTATTTTATGAAAGCAAAAAGCAGTAAGAAAATTAGTTTTCATGTCAGTGCAAATATTACCCAATTTCCCATTCCACAGATAGTACATTTGAACAAGTAACAATAACACACTGGAAATGCAATCCGAGAAAATTAACATGATGTCACAAAGCTATATTTTTTTGAATACTACTCTGAAGCCAAATGAAACCATCATGGGCTATTTGGAAATGGACTAACATTTTGGAGAGTGGTACATGCAATTACCAAAAGCTCACCCTCTCCCAGCCTTGCCTCTGCAAAGTCAGTATGAATGGTAAATCAGCTGATTCTGTCTTTTGCTAACTTCCCATATCAAACAAGTTATCAAATCTGGTCAATTCTCCTTCATAAAGCACTCACTAATCCATCACTTATCTCCAGCCTCTTCTGCCCTGGTCTTAATTCTGCCTCTCAAAATTTATCACCTAGACTCCTGCAGTGCCCCCCGACTCCCGCACAACTTCCCTTGACCCATCTTCCATGCCAGTGTCTTCAATCTGCTGGTCACAATCCATTGGCAACTCATAAAATTAATGCCATTGCTCATAGTCAATGTTTTAAAAATGAAATAGAATAAAATGGAATAGAATAGAAAATGCCTGAGTACATTGCATGTAACAAGGGTATTATTTCATAAAACTTTTGTTTCATAGGTACCCTTGGTAGGTGGACTTCAGGGTCCTAATGTAAAATGTAGTCTTTACTGGGATGATAGGCAAAATGTTTGAAAGCCCCTGCTCTTCATTGCTGACAAAGCAACCTTTCTAAAGTGCAAACATTCCTGTTTAAAATTCTGTAGGATATCCTTAGTGCCTCCAGGATAAAAGTGTTTCTAATTTTATTTTCCAGGACTAAAGGTTTTTAATTATTCCAGTTCTTAGCAAGGTATTCAAGAGCCTTGGTCATTTTACATTTGCCTAACTGCAAAAATCATCTCTTTCTATTGCCCCAGCAGTAATTTTCAAGCTTTAATGAACATCAGAATAACTGAAGAGACAGACTCACGTAAATCCAGATCCCTGGACTCCCTTCCCCCTCAGATCCGGATTCAGTAGATCTGAGGCAGAGCCCAGGAATCTGCATGTGTATCCTTGTGCCTCACCAAAGCATTCTGGGTGACTAGAAAGTCAACACTGTTGGGTCTCAGAGCTAAGACAAAGTATAGGGGACACACAGAGACCAAGTACTTTAACTGCCTTGCAAGGGGAGGAAGAAAAAAATGTGACCAAGGAAAGCTTAATCTGGATCTTTGGCATTTAGAGATGAGGAGGATGTCACAAGTAGAGAGAAGAAAGAGATTCTAGTCAGAAGCAATGGGATGTGCTGGAGACGGCAAGTGTACAATGGGTTTGGTGAATGCGGATACTTCGAATGAGGGCATAAATATATGTCATTCATTGAGAAATGATTTATTGAACTCCTTCTGTATACAAGTCATCATCCCAGGTATAGGGGATACAGATGTGAAGAGGCTTTTGTCCTCATAAAGTCATCTGTCTTCCTGATTAGAGGGCTGGTGAGTGAAAGCAGAGGAAAAGGGTGAGATGGATAGGCGGCCAGGCTTGGAGAAAGGCCCCAGGAGCCAGTGTAGGGAATTTGTGCTGTGAGTGAGAGGAGCTGCAGAATGTTATAAAGCAAAGAAGGATCATTACTGAGTTGTGTTTTAGAAAAACCATTTCAGCTTTGCAGAGAATGGATTGGGGAACAGGTAGAACCACTGGAGTAAGGGAGGGTGGTTGGGAGGGTGTGGCTTTCTATAGAAAGAGATTAGTGAAGCTCTAGACTTGAGGCAAGGCAAGGAGTTGCGGAAGAAGATTTGAGATATATTTAGAAGTGAGAAGCTTTAAGATTTGTTAAATAATTTTTTTTTTTTTTTTTTTTTTTTTTTTTTTTTTTTTTTTTTTACAGAAACCAGTACATCTGTAGCTTAGGGCATATAAAAGTATAGTTTTGAGAAGAGGGTCAGCTACCGCCACTTGCCACGTCTTTATGAGATGGGCACCTGTTTCCCTCCTTATATTTTCTTTATCCTGATCACATCCTATTCCATTCTCGGGATTTAAAATTCCGTATTTTATGCAAGGATACATCTTCATATGAGATGGACAGAACTCTAGGATTGTCAGAGAACTCCATTATCCACATTACTGGCTGGGTTTAAGGATAAAAACTTGCATCTGTCTATTGGCTGTGCTTTGATTAGGACAGCAAGAGCACCATATATTAGAGACACAAAGTTCTGGGAATTTCTTAAAGATACGCTAAAGTCGTCCATATATCCAACAAATATTTATTGAACACCTGCTATGGGTTCAGTCATGGTTGCTAGTTTCACCAAACTTATATTCTAATTGGGGTGGGGAGGCACAAGTGTGCAGGCATCCACCAAATCATATGGCCAGATTTTAAGCAACATTTCCATAATTTACTTGTTTGGAACAAAGAGGCCCAAATTAGTGGTTTTCACATGTTTTTTTCTAGACACAGACTTTCTTTCTTCAAATGAAATCTGACTTAAAAACCTATCACACTAGACAATAGGAGCTGCTCTGATTTAGGCAATGGTGGGATCACTGAGGCACTTTTGTGGGACCCCTTGTGAATTATCTGAGCAGTCTCAAAGCTGCTAGTCTGGTTGACTTTTACTACTTAAGTACTAACTTTTGCCTTCATTACTTGTTGCTTTCTTTCACTGTTCTCACACTTGTTCTTTAAGCAAGGGCATCATAGAGCCTCCAGAAGGGACCAAAATTTACAAGGATTCCTGGGATTTTGAACCTTATTTGGAAATCTTGAATGCTGCTGTAGGAGATGAAATATTTCTTCACTCATCCTGGATAAAAGAATACTTCACTTGGGCTGGATTTAAAGATTACAACCTTGTGGTCAGGGTATGCTATTGTTTGTCTTTGCTTTCATGCATAATGGAAATACATGAACACCCCTTTGTTTTCCAGTAAGCATTTATTAAGTCCTATCAACTGCCTAACAGAGAACAGATTTGACAGTGTGATCAGCAATCTCTTGTTGAATATTTAGAGAATGTTCTGAAGTCCCTAAGTTTTTCTTTTGGAACATCTTTTATCTCCTATCACCACATGTTTTTTTGTTGTTTGTGTTTGTGAGTGTTTAGGCTTTGTTTTGGCATGGCAGGAACAGCTATTTAAACTGTGGGGCTAGAAGGTTGGATCCACCCAAAGAGGTGATGGCCTGGAGCAAGGTGAGGTAGAAGCAGGTAACCCATATCTGCAGCTATGCTGAGGCTGAATTGCACAAATTAAGAACTAGGCCTAGGTCTACAGCTTAAACTAGCCCTAACACATTCATACAGAGCCACAAGCTAAGAAAGAGTTCGTGTTATAACCTAGTCACCAAAACTGGACATATCTCTAGAAGCAAACTAAATACTAGCAGACGGAGGGTGCAAGACAAAGAGGAGGTCTGAAACGGGACAGGAGTAACTGCAAAATCAGTAACCAGCCACCTGTGGCTTATATGAGATGCCTGAGGTTGCGCAGGGGAGCAAAATTTAGGGATGTCATCAGGAAATTGACAACAATCACACTCTTAAGACATGAGTATTTGTTACCCTCAGGGTAAGAACTACTCCCAAGTTTATCTTTCAATTTCTGAATACTAATGCCAGATAATACTTACTATTCTCAAAAGCAATGATCCCCAAAACCCTAGCTGGGGCCCATGGCCAGTCTGTGGCAAAATTTTTGCTGGCACATAGTGAAATAAATAAGAGAGCAGGTATGTATGTCAACTCTCTTTTCTTGGGATGAATTGCTATTATTCCATGACTAAGTCCTTTCTATTTGGGGGTATTAAAACATCCTTTCTTCAATGAAATAAAAGGGTAGCAGAGGCAAGATTTTTTTCAGTCCTCACTTAGCCAAACAAATGGTTAATATCTATATTAGTTCCCAGATAATTTTTAGAAAATTGTCTTTGAAATCTAATGATTGGTAAATGATATTTTCATTAGGACAATTAGTATGAAAAAGAGAAAACCTTTTGACAGTTTTTTTAATAAAACATTTTCAGTGAAACCATTTCTATATAGCTGCTATATGACAGTGAGAAACATTCCACATTTATTTCCTCACCTGCAAATTTATGGTGGGATTTGATATCTCATTAGTAATAGTACTTCAGATAGCAATAACCAGCTCTATACATTTGGTGTTAGTGACATGAAGCTGTTTTGCTTATATAGACTAGGATTTGCATGTTACAGTTCAGGTGAGAGAAGAGACTCTTAATATTAATTTCCAGTTCATTGCTATCATCTGTCATTTGAGAGCGTTTGAGTCTTACACATTCTTAGAATTTTTTAAAGACTGTGACCACTTGATTGATATTCTTCTGTTTACCATGTTGTCATTTGCACAGATGATTGAGACAGATGAGGACTTCAATCCTTTTCCTGGAGGATATGACTATTTGGTTGACTTTCTAGATTTATCCTTCCCAAAAGAAAGACCACAACGAGAACATCCCTATGAGGAAGTAAGCAGCAACACTGGTGGAAGTCTGCTTTTCTTCCTTCTTTCCATCCTTCCTTCCTCTCTTCCTTCCTTTCCTCCTAAATAAACTTTTAATTTTAGAATAACTTTAGATTTACAGAAAAGGTACAAAGTATTATTAACAACTTACTTTACTATGGTACATTTGTCACAACTAACAAACCAATATTAAAAATATTGTTATTGATCAAAGTTCACACTTATTTCTTTATGAGCCATTCCCAAAGATTGGCTTCTCCATCTGCTTACTTCCAGACACCTGCTCAACCTAAGCTGTTATTAGACCTGTGAGCATTGATCTCTGCCTTCCTTTTCCTCTGCCCCTCCCAATGGGTGTCTCTGGAAAGGGAGTTAGATCAACATGAAACATCATGTATTGATTGCATTCGAATTCTGAACAAATCTCTCGCCGATGGCAGCATTATGTAAAAAGCCGTGGCAGTGGAGACAGTGTCAAGATGGGGATTGATGCCCCTTTCTGCAGATCATGATTCCTGATTAGGAAGCTTTGAGCAGTTATTTAAGCTGTCTGAGCTTTAGGGGTTTTGTTTTTGTTTGCTTCCACAGGGCTTGCTCCCACCTTACCAGTGTGTCATGATAGTCAAATGACATAATATATGTGAGCATGCATTGTAATTTAAAATTGTCTATGAATGTCAGAATCATTAGTTACAAGGATATACAGTCTGCCCTTAAACTTATTGTAAGTGCCATTTAAACGTGTGATGCCCTAAATGTAGAGGTTTAAATATACCTTCACCTAATAGATGTAATAAATGTGCTCTTAAACTACATTTTAATAAATTGACTAGTATTTTTGTGTTTACTAAAATACTTGCTATTGAAGAAATCCTCTATTGAAACTTCAGTAAAACTAATAATCTACTACCTGATTTATAGGTATTAAAAAAAAAAAAAAAATGGCACCGGGCACAGTGGCTCACACCTGTAATCCCAGCACTTTGGGAGGCAAGGCAGGTGGACTGCCTGAGGTCAGGAGTTTGAGACCAGCCTGGCCAATATGGTGAAACCATATCTCTACTAGAAATACAAAAATTAGCTGGGCGTGGTTGTGGGCACCTGTAGTCCCAGCTACTTGGGAGGCTGAGGCAGGAGAATCGCTTGAACCCAGGAGACGGCAGTTTCAGTGAGCCAAGATCATGCCACTGTACTCCAACCTGGGTGACAGAGCAAAACTCAGTCTCAAAAAACAAACAAACAAACAAAATAAAACAAAACAAAACTGGATTATTACATGTAAGAAAATCCTGTGTGAGATACCATATAGGTGATAAATAGGCTTACACCTTTTTAGACAAAATGACTCTTTGCATTTATTGCTTTATATATCAAACACTTACCTAGCTTGCTTTATGCCAAGCACAGTGTTAAACACTTTGCAAATATTAAGACATTTAATCCAACAACAACCCTATGAACAGATATTACTATCTGCCCCCATTTCATAGATGAAGAAACTACGGTTGTAAGAGTTAAAATAACTTGCCCATGGTTGTACAGCTAATGAATGGTGGTGCGGGGCTTTAACTCAAGCAGTCTAGCTCAAAGTCTATCCTCTTAGCCACTGTGTAGCCTTTCAAATCTGAATTTACAAAACCTATAAATTGAGATGTCTGTTAGCCTCAAGAGATTCACCTTTGAATATGTTTAAATAACTTCACTTAAAATATTTAATTTGGAAAAAATATCACTTTTTCACAGCTTTCCATAATGCATCTGCTGGAGAGAGCAAGTAGCAGCTCTGTTGCAGATTTAAATACACCATGGGGCAAATCACGATGCCATCTCTGCACATGGTGCTGTTATAATGTCGCTTGAGGACTTTTATCTCCCAGAATTTTAGGGAGAGTTCTGTATGCTGAGGTTTGGTTAAAGGGGTTATGCCTATATATGGAAGAGCTCCTTTTCTTGCTACCTGGAGCCTTCTTATATTACCTCCCTCCTGCCACCTTTTTGGAGGTATTAATTGCCTTTCAAACTCACCATTTCTATCACAGACTCTCCATTCTTAAATGCATAGCTCCTGTAGCTCACCATCCTCCTGCACCAACCTGGAAGGGCTCCTCTCTAACTCTGCTGCAAATCCACCTTTCACTGCCTCCAGACCCCACCCATGCCTTTCCCTTCCTTGCTTCACTTCTATGTGGGACTTTCTGCTTAACTGTCTCCTGCCTCATGGTGTGTAAGTTTCAGCATGTAATTCTAGGTGACTAATCATTTTCCATAGACACCCAAAGGTATTGCTCCTTTGGCTTCCAGTTACAGACAAGGTTGCTCTAAAGAAAACTTATACTAGGTTGGTCCTCCTTTCTTTGTGGGTGACTTTTAAGAATTACATGATTAGTCCATATTCACTGATAAAAAGACTTTTTTCAGCTGATTTGGGGCTCTTATGTACAGGTGTAGGATCTGTCATTCCATAGGCTCTACTTACAGAGGGCTTGCACACTGGTGCAAGGCACATCTCATAAACTGGTGAAGCTGGGTGCAGATTGCATCAAGTAGAGTGCAGGAGAAAGGGGCAGGCCTGCTAAGCGCCAGCTGATCTGAAATTTCCAGAGAACTTGAAAATCTGGATTTTCATGTGAAATACCCAAATTTATAAATGTAGAAAGCAGAGTCAATGTTCTTAAAGAGCTATAGACTACATGAAATGAGAGCTAGGCTGTATTTGGCCAAAGGATCATCAGTATGCTTTAAGCTGTGAAGGTGAGGAGAGGGGCCAGCTAGTAGGCTAGGGGACCCCTGAGTGCCAAAATGTGGAGGCTCTTGCTTTCAGCATCACAAATACACTACCTTGTTCTCCCCTCACTCCAAAATTGATTCTATGTATTGAGATAACTGTCTAAATATATTTGACCTGGGAGCCATATGTAGTGTAGGGAAGGGGCCAGCTATCTCATGGACCTACTTTTGTGCTCGCCCTGCTGTCATCCACAGTACCTACTTCTCTTCCCTCCACATCTGAACGCCCCTCCATGTACTGTCTGGGATTCTACAGTCTCTGTCCTGCATCTTTGGTTTCCATTTGTCTGCATGCTTTGTAGATTCATGTAATTAGTTGAATTCTCCTGTCAATGAATCACTTCCATTTCTTTTCACTGTGGCAGTTTATTCCTGCATAATTGCTTTGCAAAATTTTAGTTGGATCTGGAAATGCAGAGGGGATAGGTTATGCACGCAATTTGTCCAACATTGTGAAGCAATAGTCTTCTCCTTAGCCCAGTGACAGTACCTCCTTGTTTTCCTGAATATTCTTTTGCATTCTTTTGGAGTTCCTCTTTCCCCAGCCATTGCTTAAGTCTCTTGTTTCCTTCTAGGACTCTGTGTTCATTCCACTGTTCTCCCCAAGTCTCTTCCTGGGTAAACTCACCTGCTAACATCACTTCTCTGCTAATGACTCCAAAAATAATCCATATGTCCAGCCCAGAACTCTCTCTGGCTGCCTCCAGTGCTGCCAAGCTTTGGGTTCTTCAATAGTCAACTGTCTGCTAGATATAATTGGATTTCTGAATCCTTAGCACCTAATTTTCAACTTGTTCAAAGTTCAACTCCTCATCCTCCTTCTTTAAAATGTTCTTTTTCCTTTTTCTATCTGATCATGGGTAATATCATTCCCCAAGTCAGTCAAGCTAGAAACAAAGGAGTAATCTTTGGTTCTTCCCTTTTCCTGCATCCCCGAATCTAATCAATAATCTAGACTTTTCCATTTTACACCCCAAATATTTCTTAAATCTACTTCCACTTCTCCTGTGTGCTCCTCTCCCAGCTAAAAGGCCAAGAAAGGCCATTTACCTGCACTGGGAGGAACCAGGCCCTGGTAATGCATCTTAGCCAGGCCAACCTTAACCTGACCAAACTGTGGAATCATGTTTCTAAACCTCTGTTGGCAAAACTGTGACCTATGTTTGTAACCTCAGTTCATAATAGATATAATTGTTTTATACAAATGGTGCAAAAAAGAGAAATAGATCTAAAAATGCCAAACTTCCAATCATTCTGTGTCATTTAATAGCCTCTCACTTATGAAAAGTTTGCCTCTACTGGTATTGGCATGGTATTTACCTGGGGAAAATGTGATGCAGACACTGAAAGGGCTCCTAACACTGGTGCTGATGGATTGTTAAAACTATGTCCAACCAAGGATAACTTCTCTTTATTTTCTTTATATAAATTATCTCATTTTTTTCTCACAACCATCTCATAATAGAGAAACGGAGGCTTAGCAAGCTTAAGGTCACATAACTAGTTAGTGCAGGGCCGAGACTCAAGACCATCTCTGCTTGTCTCTTAATCCTGTGCTGCTTTGGCTCTTCAACAGCTTAAAAGTTGGGATTCTTTAAGGATAAGGATCTTGACCACTTGATTTAAAGTAATCCTGTTCTGTGACAGGCCAGAAACTACAGACTGTTGTGAGCTTGCAGGCTCTGCTTTGCCTCTAAATGTTCAGGTGGAGACTTGAACACTCGGCTTTTAAAATGACGATGATAGCAAAGATTTCTTGAGTGCTTACTATGTGCCAGGCTTTAAGTGTTTTATATACATCCTCACAACAGTCCTATAAGGCATGTTCTATTATTCTCTTCATTTCAAAAAAAAAAAAAAAAAAAAAAAAAAGAAAGCCAAGGCACAGAATGGTGACCAAGATCACATAGCTAGAACCTGGATTTGAATCCAGCAATCTGCAGTCTGTGCTCTCAGCCAGACACTCCCCCTGCTCTTAATCCATTTCCTGTTTTCCTTCTTTCAAGTCCTGCTGCACTTAGCTTCTTTCCTTTTCTCCTCAGCCTGTGATACCTGCTCCCAGAGACTTTTCTCCTTGGCTCTCCGTGCCTCTGCCATCATGGGCAGCTGCTTCTCCCAGGGACAGGAGGGATCCATACTCTGCTGCCTGGGTTGCCCCTGCGAGTGGTTCCATGTCTATTTCAGATCCGTAGCCGGGTGGATGTCATCAGACATGTGGTGAAGAATGGTCTACTCTGGGACGAGTTGTATATAGGATTCCAAACACGGCTCCAGCGGGATCCTGACATATACCATCACCTGTAAGTCTGGAAGCACCTGGCGCCCCCAGGCCATTGCTGAGGACGCTGTGGATATGCATAAGCAGTCAGTGACTGCCTAAGCCCCCAGATTCTGACTAATATGTGAGATTCCACCATTAGAGCTTCATTCATTTGTTAGTTTGTTAAAAAGCAAATCTGGTTAGGAAGGTATAACATTAAAGAGTCATTTATACATTCATATGAATGTGTTCCTGCACCCTTCTGGAAGTGGGTTTTGGTGTAAGAAAGAGAAATACATTACAAGAGGGAAAGGGTATGTTTGCCAAGACAAGAATGAGTATTTGTGTGGCAAAGACATGGTCATGGAATTAGTGAATTCCTGCATCACGTTTTTGTCTGTGCTCAACTCTGAGCACGAATTTGGTGGGCTAGTTGGTTTAAGGGAATGGCCCATGAATTCCTGTCTGCCTGCACTTCAAAACTGTTTAAGTCATTAGGATCATATTTAGAATATTTGCACTGAAATCTCAGAAAGGGCAATTTGCCATTTTTATATTTGCAAAATAATCAAAGGAAAGAGTACTTTTTCTCATTACCACAGATCCTCTGAAAAAATGCAGAAATTTAATTTTAAAATTCTAATTATTTAAAATGTATAAGCAACAGTTTGTACTCTGAGCTTGCAAGCAGAGGCACTTATTAAAATTTCTTTTTTACTTATTTCCTTTTGAATGTTTTTAAATGATATGGAAAAGTTTAAGAATGTGAAGCTATATAAAATAAAAAGGAAGTAACCCCACCAAGTCCCTCCCAGGAAACCCTGTTTCCTGCCCTTCCTTCCACCCACTCTTATGGTAACCTTTGATAATAACTCAGTGTGCATCCTCACAGGCCAAGCAATGTTTCTCTAAATATATTTGTTTTCAATAAAATGTTCCACATAGTTGGTGGTGAGGGAGTGTTATTGTTGCTGTTTTTATTTTATTATTTTTTTTTAATTTTGGCAAAGCATGAGCCACCTTTGGGATGTTGCTGTTGTTTTTAAATGAAACCCTAGTACATATGTTCTGCAACTTGCATTTTTTACTCATCAATATATCTTCGAGAGCCTTCCACATTGGGACATCCAAGTCAACCTCAAATCTTTTAATAGCTGTAAAACATTTCAAGTTTTTTTTAAATCATTTTCAACAGATCATATACCTAACTCTTGTTCTAGAAAGAAAGGAATCTGGCAACTTTTGAGGGGATCTTGGGGATTTTTTTTTCTTGAGAAAATAATTCCATCTTGGAAACCACTAAACTCTATCTTGTTCTATTGTGTTTTGGTAACAAGGGTCACAAATGTAAGAAGATGTCATCGTGAATATTGGGAAGCAGTCACAGCCCACTTTATCTTGTTGCTCTGAAAATGGGATTTGTGAATTTACTAAACATTCTTCTAGTTATAAAAAAAA